>NC_090329.1:47083571-47402738 GCF_035084215.1 Heptranchias perlo
ATTAGTACAAAGGAGGTTTACAAAGTTTGAATTCCTTCTTGACATGATCATGGTGTTAGGTTTCTCCATTGAGTAAACACCAACGTTTTGAAAACTTGCGTAGAAGGCTAAAAGTTTATTGAAGAGTAAATATTTGAGACTACAATTTTTATCTGTATCGTGCTTTATTAAGTAGTCTTAAAATAGAGTTCATGCTCCATTACATTATGCTTGATTGCTTTGTCAGATGCTATGAACCACATTCTGGAAGATTACATCCACAGTGATGATGAGGTTGAACCAGCAATTTATGACAGTAATTCTTCATTGGGATCACCAAAGAAACAGCCACCAGCTACTAAACATAAGCCCTTTATGCACTTCTCCACGTGAGTAACTGCATAGTGTACTGACATTAGTGTAATATACTGAAAGTCATTGCTTCAGATGGATATTTATTACATTTAAAAGCAAATCAATAGTAATTAAAAATTCTCCTGTGTAAAAAGCTTGTTTGATTTCTGCTTCGTTTTTGGTACAGTAGTAAAATAGATAAAAATCCTATGGCGTTGAAGGGGACAAAAATTGGTAATTATACCATGCTTGTTGATTTTAGCAAGTTTTTTTTTCCCTCCCAAGATATTCTGTGAATTGCTTGCTAATTTGCCAAAAGACATTTTACCTTATTAGAGTGCAGTTGAGTGCAGAAACGCATGTCTTGAACAGTCAACGGCATTCCCAAGTGTAAACAAACCAACCTCCATGTAATCGATGGCAATGGATGCCCACTTCTTTGTCGATCTCCTGATCTGTCATTGGAATAACAACATCTATCTGAGACCTGCTAAATGCATTGAGCTGGTTCATTTGTTCATGGGCTTGCGTCGTGTATTGAGTAATGACTTTGCATTGAGAAAGCATTCCAGCTAATGAAATTTAACTAAGCAACTATTAAATCAACCTAATTTGCAGAGTAAATTGTTTTGAAAATTTCCTAGTTACAAAAAAAATTATTGCAACTATTGTGAAAACATTGCAGCATGAGAATACTCCATAGTGGTAATGGGAAAGATATGGACTGCAATTTAGAAATGTTAATGGATTTTTTAACTTGTTGGAAAATAACTAAGGCTGCTTGTCAACCAAATGCGTTTTCTGTAAGAACTACTTAATGCTCAGTGTTGTTTAGAATAGGGATCTGGTCAGCCAAAGGTTTAATTTTTCACAGCTTCTATTCTGTTTAAGTCAAGGGTATAATAAAAGGGCCTCTTTGTACCTTAAATCTTAAATATGCCACAATTAAATGCATTTCGACAAATTAAATTTCAAAACTTAATGTATAAAGTAAAAACAGGTATGTACTCCTTTTATGAAGGATCTTTATTGCTTCTTTCTTGATCTTTTTCCCTCTCTTTGAATTTTTCACCTTTTCATCCTCTACTACTTGCACTTTCCCCCTTTGTTTGCCCCACCATTGACGGCTGTGCCTTCAATCTGGAATTCCCTGCCTAAGCTGCTCACTTCTTTACCTCCTTCTTTAAGACCATCTTAAAACCCACCTCTTTGACCAAGCTTTTAGCCACCGCTCCTAATATCTACTTCTTTGGCTCAGCATCCATTTATTTCTGATTTCGCCTCTGTGCAGCGCCTTGGTGTGTTTTTCTACGTTAAAGGTGCAACATAAATATGAGTAGTTGTTGTATTGGAGTGCACCACATAAGTTTATATGTATTTCTGCAATATAGATATTAAGGCTGTATTTGAAAACGATTGCAGTAATGACTGGATTATATTTGAAAGCCTTTCCCTGCAACAAAGGTACCAGTCAATAATACATTTCATGACTCTCTATTAAATAATAGTGTTCCAATTTGCAGAAATATCTTCCAAATTTCTCAACTGAACAAAAGTGCCAGTTGAAACTTCACTAATTTCACTCCCCATTTACTATGAGACTTGTGCAAACTGAACCAGGTAGTTTGTTTGTTTTAATAGTAGCTAACGTAAAGCATAAACCACAACTACACGAGAAGGGAACATAGGCATAAATGGATGAAAGGTAAGTTCAGGACAGATGTCAGGAAGCAATATCTGAAATGGTCTTCTGGCTAGAGATATATAAGCAAAACTAGAAATATTGAAGAAGTGGTTAGATGCTGTGATGGGATACCATAGTTTTCCATGGAAGGATGAGGTAGATGGGTTGAATGGCTTCCCTCATCTCTGCTGATCTCTGCTTATCCTTGTGAACCTTTTTATCACCTTGTCCGTTGTTATTTGCAAACACCTTTGTCTCTTCCTTTTTCGGATGAGATGTTAAACTGAGGTCCCACCTATTCCCTCAAATGAACATAAAAGATCCCATAGCACCATTCAAAAGACAAGTGGCGTTCTTCTGATGTCCTGGCCAACATTTAACCCACAAACAACTTCATTTTAAAAAGAAACATTATCTGATCATTTATCTAATTGATGTTTGTGGGATCTTCTGGTGTTTCCCTACATTACAACGGTGACTACATTTCAAAAGTACTTCATTGGCTGTGAAGCGCTTTAGGATGTCCTGAGGTTGTTAAAGGTGCTATATAAATGCAAGTTTGTTCTTCAATATATTGCTTTGTAATTCAAAAGCTTACTTTGATTTTCAACATCTTGGTTCCTTTCCAAAACAAGAATGCTGGGAACATGTGACATTAGAACAGCAATGTCTCATCTCAACAATTCAAAAATTGCAAGATTAATCTTAATAAAGTACTTTGTTACCAGACTCTGGGTTCTTTTTGTTATTGGGTGACTTGGAAACTACCAGAATGTATTTAATGTGGTTAAAACAAATGCGTGACTTCAAAATAAAGAGTTATGAATTTGTGTATGAACTTACAATTGACATTACCAGACTACTTTTTAAGTATGAACGGTAGTAACTTTGCTTTCCCTGACACAATCATTATAAATGTGTAGATAGTTTGTGTGTAAACAAAAACCCAGAAGTTTGTTACAACAAAATGGAATACATTGGGACAAAAGTGAAAACATTGTACTGGATTCCAAATTGATGCACTTACTCTGTACTCAAAACTTTTTGGCAACCCTGAACTTCATTCTGTTGGTTTCATCACAGCAGATTAGGTAGTGAATATTCCAAAATCTATATTGTTATTGTCTGTATTTAGTACAGCAGTTTTGCAGTGACTCAAAAATGATACTTGGAGCTAATCAAAACTTGTACCTGTTGGAATGTTCATCTAACCTAACCGGATGTGTACTGCTTTTAAAGGTTTATTTAACTGTTCAGAACAACTACATATCTAATCATCTATGAATTACTGGAGTATGTTAACTGATTTTCCTAAAAAAAAATCACTGTTGTATGTTGCCATCCTCTGGAAGGTTTCAGCTTTTCAAACTATATATTCACTGTTGAAAGTAAAATTTAGCGTTTAGTAATGCTAGTTCTTCAGATTTTTAAAGTTTGTTTTAAGATTGCTGTGAAGTTTCTGTTCTATCTTAACAATCAGTTCTAGAGGTGCCGCTAAAAAGCTGAAAACTGAGGAAAAATTGTTAAAGCAGCCACAGAAGACTTTTGAATGAGTTTTTTAAAAATGCATCCTTCAGTATTATACTTTTGACTGGAATTTTTGTTGCATGGAGCTTTCCTCAGATTTTTTTTCTTGTTGCCTCTAAGGACCTTGCTTCAATATAGCCTCTATAATTGAATCAGATAGACTCTTAACTGCTATACTACATTGTTGGGTAACAATAATTTAACAAAGAAAAGTACCAGCATACCACTGTTGTAAACTATTATTGGAATATTTTAGTTTTGTTTTAAGAGTATGATGGCCTGTTACTAATTTTTTTTTCACTTAGCATTTTTATTAAACAATTTGGTACATGCACCCAGTGATGTGGCGGACATCACAAATTTGCTGTGTGGGAGATTGTAGGAGCAAAGTGTATTTGAGCACAAAGATAATTAATATTCTACTCCCACCAAAGAAAATTAACATTCTAAGTTAGTATGCTAAAGGCCCTATATCTTGGTTATGGTCCCAAGCACTGTTGTAAGGAAATGCATCCTCGTTACTGAAAGGTTTAAATATTTAGCTTTTTTTTTGATAGCCTAAAAATGTGGAGTTATTCCATCTTCATTCATCTGAAAAGTTAGAGTTGCTGTTGTGAATAATGTGGAGTTCTGAAGATGTGGGGAATTTTATAGCACTGTTAGAGTGTTTAAATGGTCTACAGGCTATAAATTTAAATACGATAACAAACCCAGGTTTGAATTGGTAAATACTCAGTCTAAGATTTCTTTTTGCAGGTCTGCACATCACCAGCCAACATCCCATCGTCCTCGGTTACTTCTTTGTGGAAACAAAGGATCTGGTCAAAGTTCACATCTTGCCCCTGCTTTGCTGCATTCACTTGAGAAATTCTCTGTGCATCGGTTAGATCTGCCAGCATTGTACTCTGTTAGTGCCAAAACGCCGGAGGAGTCGTGTGCGCAGGTGAGGATGAAGGAAGTGAGAAAATCTATGAATCCATGTGATTCATTTGGATAGCTTTTTAGTTGTCTTTTTAAACTAAGTGTTGAAAATTCTAAACCACTTTTTCCCCCTTTCCCTGTCTATGACACCCCTCCCCCCTTTCCCTGTCTATGACACCCCTCCCCCCTTTCCCTGTCTATGACACCCCTCCCCCCTTTCCCTGTCTGACACCCCTCCCCCCTTTCCCTGTCTGACACCCCTCCCCCCTTTCCCTGTCTATGACACCCCTCCCCCCTTTCCCTGTCTGACACCCCTCCCCCCTTTCCCTGTCTGACACCCCTCCCCCCTTTCCCTGTCTGACACCCCTCCCCCCTTTCCCTGTCTATGACACCCCTCCCCCCTTTCCCTGTCTGACACCCCTCCCCCCTTTCCCTGTCTATGACACCCCTCCCCCCTTTCCCTGTCTATGACACCCCTCCCCCCCTTTCCCTGTCTATGACACCCCTCCCCCCCTTTCCCTGTCTATGTCCCATTATTCCCCCTTCCCTGTCCCGTCTCTCTTCCCCCTCCCCCCACCCCTTTCCCTGTCTCTTCGCACCCCCCTCATTTTCTTTCCCTCCCTCTTTCTCTAGGTTTTCCGTGAGGCACGTCGGACAGTACCAAGTGTAGTTTATATGCCTCACGTTAGAGAGTGGTGGGATGCAGTCAGTGATACAGTGAGAGCTACATTCCTGACTCTACTTCAGGACATACCATCCTTTTCCCCTATTTTAATATTGGCTACCTCTGAAACAACATACGTTGAGCTGCCAGATGAGGTAGGTTATGAACTTCACTAAATTACATATTTGTATAAACAGTGTTGTATGATAAATCTGCACATCTAACATCTGTAAATGTTTATATTAAATATTGTAAAGTAAAATCAAGATATACAGAGCTGGGGATTTTCTTTGAGTGAATTGCTCAATTCTTATAGAGAAGGGTGGATGAGAGTACAAGCAATAAGGACATCAAGAATATTTCTGTTCAGGAAAGTACCAGCCGCTATGTAGTCCCTTAGTGCCTGAGTTTATTTCATGTACTGCTACCCAACTACACATCTTCAAGATGGGATGGGATGCTGTAGTTCACATATGCGCGCTCAGTGATAATTTTCATGGTTTCACAATGAAACAAGCCATCAGTATTTGGGTGTCCTGTATAACAATACCAGTTTGAAGCCAGTTTGTTTATATTGTGATGCAATCTGAAAGTAATGGCAGTGCTTTCATACAAATATAGCTTCAAATATAAGCACAGTATTAAGAGAACCATTTAAAAAAAATCCTCATATCTGAGATTCTGGTACGTGACTGAGCGTTAAAAAAGGAGCAATGCACACTTATTTTTAAAATTTTGTGAAGCTAAATTATTTACAATTGATATCGTCAGTTCAAAGTACTCAGCCCACAAGAATATAAGTTGCTCTTTATGCCAGTACTATTGATTATTGTCACTTATTCACACCTAATTTCCATGGTTACTATTAAGCCTAATGTTTCAAAATATGCACATTTATTATGAATTCAGCTATTCAGCAGCAGTTCTGAATGTCAAAACAAATATGTGCAATACCATGATGTATGCACATATTAAAGGTGATGTACAACAAATGTGCATGAATTTGAAACTTGAATTTCATTTTGCTAGGTTTGCTCTATTAACCTGCCTATTCTTTTGTAATGACACATCTTATACTGGGATGAGTACTAAATGAATACTTTGCATCCGTCCTCACTAGAGAAGAGGATGCTGCCATTGTAGCAGTAAAGGAGAAGGTAGTAGCGATATTGGATAGGATAAAAATAGATTAAGAGGAGGTACGTAAAAAGATTGGCAATACTCAAAGTAGAAAAGTCACCCGGTCCAGATGGGAAGTAAGGGTAGAAATTGCAGAGACTCTGGACACAATCTTCCAACCCTCCTTAGATATGGGGACGGTGCCGGAGGACTGGAGGATTGCAAATGTTACACCCCTGTTCAAAAAAGGAGAGAGAGATAAACCCAGCAATTACAGGCCAGTCAGCCTAACTTCAGTGGTGGGGAAACTTTGAGACAATAATCCAGGACAAAATTAATTGGCACTTGGATAAGTATGGGCTAATAAATGAAAGTCAGCATGGATTTGTTAAAGGAAAATCGTGTTCGACTAACTTGATTGAGTTCTCTGATGAAGTAATGGGGAGGGTTGATGAGGGTCGTGCAGTTGAAATTGTGTATAGGGACTTTCAAAAGGCATTTGATAAAGTACTACATAATAGACTTGTTAGCAAAATTAAAGCCTGTGGGATTAAAGGGACAGTGGCAGTGTGGATACAAAATTGGCTAAGACAGAAAGCAGAGAGTAGTGGTGAACAGTTGTTTTTCAGACTGGAGGGAAGTATACAGTGGTCTTCCCCAGCGGTCAGTATTAGGACCACTGCTCTTTTTGATATATATTAATGACCTGGACTTGGGTATAGAGGGTATAATTTCAAAGTTTGCAGATGACACGAAACTCAAATGTAGTAACCAATGTGGAGGATAGTAACAGTCTTCAGGAAGACATGGACAGACTGGTGAAATGGGCAGACACATGGCAGATGAAATTTAATGCAGAGAAGTGTGAAGTGATGCATTTTGGTAGAAAGAATGAGGAGAGGCAATATTAACTAAATAGTACAATTTTAAAGAGGGTGCAGGAACAGAGAGACCTGGAGGTGCACATACACATATCTTTGAAGATGGCAGGACAAGTTGAGAAGGCTGTTTTAAAAAAAAAAAATATGGGATCCTGGGCTTTATTAATAGAGTACAAAAGCAAGGAAGTTATGCTAAACCTTTATAAAACACTAGTTAGGCCTCAGCTGGAGTATTGTGTTCAGTTCTAGGCACCTCACTTCAGGAAGGATTTCAAGGCCTCAGGGAGGGCGCAGAAGAGATTTACTAGAATGGTACCAGGGATGAGAGACTTTAGTTATGCGGAGAGACTGGAGAAGCTGGGGTTGTTCTCCTTAGAACATAGAAGATTAAGGGGAGATTTGATAGAGGTGTTCAAAACCATGAACAGTTTTGACAGAGTAAGTAAGGATAAACTGTTTCCGGTGGCAGAAGGGTCGGTAACCAGAGGATACAAATTTAAGGTGATTGACGAAAGAGCCAGAGGCGACATGAGGAAACGTTTTTTTTAGACAGCAAATTGTAATGATCTGGAATACACTGCCTGAAAGGTTGGTGGAGCAGATTCTATTGTAACTTTCAAAAGGGAATTGGATAAATACTTGAAGGGAAAAAAATTACAGGGCTATGGGGAGAGAGCAGGGGAATGGGACTAATTGGATATCTCCTTCAAAGAGCCAGCACAGGCATGATGGGTTGCATGGCTGCCTCCTGTGCTGTACCTACTATGATACTTTATTCGTTGTACTAATAATCTGCTCTGTTTGAACTATAAGGGGGGATATTATTTCTAATGGATTTTCTTTTTTCCTTAATATTAAGGTTAAGTACATTTTTGAAATCAATCATGGGGAAGTTATAGATTTACAGAGACCTGATGAAGATGAAAGAACAAAGTTTTTTGAAGATTTGATATTAAATCAAGCAGCAAAACCTCCACCAAGGAAGAAAAAAGCTGGTAAGAGCTAATGACAGAGAAAAACAAATGATGCGTTTATCAAGGTGCTCAAATTACATTTGATGTAATACCATGACCAAAGTAGAAATGATACAACTAAAGATCAGACTACAGTAGTAGTGTATACTCAATAATGAGTGTATCACCATATAATTATTGCATTCTTCACACATCGCTGGATAGTTGGTAGCAGGCCATTTTTGACGAGGATTTAGATCAACAACAACTTGTATTTATATAGTGCCTTTAACGTAGTAAAACATCCCAAGGCGCTTCACAGGAGTGATTATCAAACAAAATTTGATACCAAGCCACGTAAGGAGATTTTAGGGCAGGTGATCAAAAGCTTGGTCAAAGAGGTAGGTTTTAAGGAATGTCTTAGAGAAGGACAGAGAGGCGGAGAAGCTTAGGGTTGGAATTCCAGAGCTTGGGACCTAGGCAGCTGAAAGCATGGCAGCCAGTGGTGGTGCAATTAAAATCAAGGCTGTCCAAGATGCAATAATTGGAGGAATGCAGAGATCTCTGAGGGTTGGAGGAGGTTACAGAGATGGGGGACTGGGTGTGGCGCGAGGCCATGGAAGGATTTGAAAACAAGGATGAGAATTTTGGAATGGCCTCCCCTTAAGACATTTTATGTTACAACATCCGTGTGACCAACCCCAAAGCTGCATGGTATAAAGCAGCTAATCCCATTGTGAGGCATCAGTTTTTCCTGTATCAACTGGCACCAAGGCACATCAAAAGAAATTCTAAGCTACATGTAACTCCCACCAACATAGCCCTCTTTTCACATTGGCACTGCTCAAGATTGACTGCATTTCCTCCAGATAGACCCAGTTGATGCAATCTTCTCCAACTGCCCATAAACAGAAATCCACCTTAGCACCAGAATCAACTGAGCCAGCTAAAGTTCTTTGCCAGTCACTTCCTTTTTGATCTGAAACATCAGATAACCCTCTGGTACCAAGACAGTATCCTGGAAAAGAACAAGTCCTCTGGTGCCATCTGACATCAAGATGCTGACTATACCACTGCCTATCAACATGGGTAAGTTTCCCCAATGCACCTCAGACTGCTGCTGAGTCTTTCATTAGCCAATCACTCTCAGGATCGGGTGATTACAACATGGGATGAGGGCTAATTTTCGCCATTGGTATTGGCACTGTACTCAGTCTTTGGGAACCCTACTGTTTTTTTCTGAAGGTGAGCACTGTATTGATGGGGCAAGCATGTATTTGCCTGTATACTATAGGTCTGTTTCCCATTTCACCTTGTTGGGGCCTCCTCTGAACATTGCCTTGAAATCCTTGGGGATATCCAGGTTCCCAGACTTCCAACTCCCAGAATAGAAGCAGGAACCTGAGTTGCCCCCCCCCCCCCCCACACCCTCCCCTAAGTAGTGGTAGCTCCTATATCAAAGAATTGACTCGTAACATCTTCACTTGTATGCTCGTGGCTGGTAGAGCGGGCCTCACAACTGATCTTCCCTTGCGGATTTAGCCAAGAAAATTAGGAATCTTAAGTCTTTCCAAGCAGAAAAGGAAGACTATAACTTATTGAAGGCCTTTACTTAACAGTTGCAGGGTGAGATGGTGAAATTATTTGATATGTTTAAGTCCATTCCACAGGGAGTTGAACCTTTGCGCAGATCTCTCAAAAGTCTGCTGTCTTTGTTCTTCATGGGATCTGTCCTAACCTCCTCTATTTGGACCAGATACACTTTGAGACAAAGGGACTGAAGAGCTTTGTAGGACTATAAGTGTTATTTGTGATTTGGCACCCAGGATCACAACTTCCAATCCTGGGACTAGCCACTCTATGTACAGTTCAGGCGCAGGCTGCAGTAGTCGTCAGTTTGTAGTTTTGGACAGGGCACCATAAGTAACAGAGAGCTATTGAAGTTCACTCCGCCCACTGTGTCTGTTGGCTCGCTGCGAGAGCAATTCAAAACTAATCCCACTGCCCTGCTCTCTCCACGTAGCCCTATATCTTCCTCTGCTTCAAATATTTATCCAGTTTTTCCTTCAAAAGATGCTTCAGCTAATCCCTGTGGCAGAGCATTCCATGCTCCAGTGTAAAGAAATTTCTCCTTGCTTCTCTCCTCACTCTCTCTCTGTCTTTGTTATCTGACCCCTTGTGTATTCAGTATTCTTGGATGTAATGTGTCCCTGACTAACCTGTCTGAACAACATCCACTCCTTTGATTGCTGTGATTATCTCTCTGCCGAGGTGTGATAGATTATCTGTTGGAAAGATTATCTGTAATCACCAGGCATTGTTCTCTGACTATATATGCGGTGCCTTTATGGAACCCTTCACTCACCTGACGAAGGAGCAAAGCTCCGAAAGCTTGTGATTTCAAATAAAGCTGTTGGACTATAACCTGGTGTTGTACGACTCCGTACATTTGTCCACCCCAGTCCATCACCGGCATCTCCACATCATGGCTTCTTTGAAATAGTGGCATGGGATCTTTTACATTCTCCTTTGTGAGCATTTTAAATTGATGACCCCTTGTCATCAACTCCACAAACAGAGGATTGTATGAGGGAGGCCTTTGTCTTGGAACCAAACTACATGGTTCCAGCTGTTGACAGTGCTTTGGAGCAAGTCCAGCCCAACCTACCTCTTTCCTCCAAAACGCACAAGGGATTCAGATGGACAGCTGCTTGAGACTTTGTGGTTGTGTGAGATAGAAACCTGACTACCTTGGGTCTTGAAGCTCATGAGCTATATGTATTCTGTATATTTTTGAGTGGAAGCCTTAGTTTGAGCATTGACGCCAGATCCTATCACCTGAGTGATCTTTGTTGTGGCTACACTGGCAGCCAAAATAGTTTTATGTTATCAGCAGCATTTGAGTGGGTCACTCCAGGTCAGTAATGGGTTAGTTTCTATTGATGATACTACATAGTTCCAAAAAGTAGGAAGGATACTGTTCAATTCTTGATCTGGCAGCTATGAACAAGTTGTTCTGGAAGGAACAGGTCAAGATAACACTGCTGCAGAGTATTTAGGCAGTGTGCCTAGGAGATTGGCTGGCTGCATTATATGTAAAAGGACACTAAATTTCATCTTGCTGAATAGTTATGTTGGGTTCAATTTTTAGGGTTCCAACTTTCAAAATACAGAGTGTTCCTCTTCAATCTTTCTTAATTCCCCAGGTTTTCACACAATACCCATCAGTTATTGAACTGCTTCTCGTAATGCGTTACTTGTACATCTGCCCATAGACAATTGGCTCATAAGAGCTTGCTGTTGAGAAACTGCTCAGGTCGCCATCCAGCAAGTAGTTTTCACAGACTAGCAATTTGTCTTTGTCAACTGCATGCATTCTTTAGACATTATTAGAAGTCTTGTCTTGTTTCAAGCAGTCTTTTTTTTTGCCGCCACTCTGATTTGCAGCCATTCAGATTGGTTTCTCTTCCTTGCAGGTGTTCACAAATCATAAATGGAATGGTTTCTCTGTGTGCTGCAGCTGTCTTTGTCATCCCTGATGCTGAACTGTTTGTGAGATCTCTAGTTGAATGCACACTGTGCTTGGTCTTGCTACAGACCATCTTTATTCCCACTAGTTGAGATTGGCTAGTCCTTGGCTCTGGATCTGAGATACCAATTCTGGGAATAGTGTCCTTCAGGGGATTTTGCTACGTGGAAGATCTGCTCAGTTAACACTGGTGACTGATGTTTCCATATACTGATGGGAGACCCAGTTACAGGATGAATGGATCAACACAGTTAGTCTGAGGGCAAGTCTATCTGGCACATCAAATTCAAAATGGTATGTTTTGGCTCTGAGATGCTTTGGGATTCTGGTATTGGATACCAGACAATACAAGACTCATGCCAGGCAACAGCCATTTCCAACAAGATATAAGTTAACCACCTCCCATTGAAATTCAATGGCATTATCATCATCGGGTCTCCCACCATCAACATCCTGGGGTCACCATTGACCAGAAACTCAACTGGACCAGCCACACACAGCTGCTGTGGCTACTAGAGCAGGTTAGAGCCATGTTGTTCTGTGGCAAGTGGCTCACCTGACTCCCAAAAGCCCTTTCCGGCACAAGTCAGGAGTGTGATGGAATACTGTCCACTGGCCTGGATGGGTGCAGCTGCAACAACACTCAAGAAGCTCAACACCATCCGGAACAAAGCAGCCCGCATGATCAGCACCTCGTTCACTAGCCTAAACATCCACCCCCTCCACCATTGCTGTACTGTGGCTGCAGTGTATACTAGAAGGATGAATTGTAAACAATTTTACAACACCAAGTTATAGTCCAACGATTTTTATTTGAAATCTACAAGCTTTCGGAGGCTTCCTCATTTACCTGAGGAAGGAGGAAGCCTCCGAAAGCTTGTAGATTTCAAATAAAAATCGTTGGACTATAACTTGGTGTTGTAAAATTGTTTACAATTGTCAACCCCAGTCCATCACCGGCATCTCCACATCATAGAAGGATGAAGACAGTGATTGTATGGGAATATCATCACCTTTAGGTCACACACTATCCTAACTTAGACATATATTGCCGTTCGTAGTGTTCATAGGTCCAGCAAAAAAAATCTACAATCTTAACTTAGAGAAGTTGAAATGATTCACATACTATTTCAAAACATGGCATTTAATAGAAGTTGGCTAATGTTAGCTTCTAAAGATAATCATGGGAGAAAAACAATGGATATAAATTTTAAAATGTAAAATAATATATCTTTTAAATTTACATTGTAAATAAACTTTATATAGAAAAGTTACATTTTGCCATTATTGAATCTTTTTTCAGCTTTACTTGCCTTGGAAGTCCTTCCACCAGCATTGCCTCCTGTACCAAAACAACTGTCAGAGGAAGAAATAAAACGGATGGAAGAACAGGAAGAAAATACCTTTCGGGAACTTCGACTATTTCTCAGGGATATTACCAAAAGACTCGCCACTGACAAACGTTTTAATATCTTTAGTAAACCTGTGGATATTGAAGAGGTAAGTTAAGGTAGCTTTTAAATTTCCTCATTCATAACTGCTGATGTAGGAGAGAGTTCTGCCAGAGGACCCTTTTAAAAATTGACTGATACATATTGGGAGTCAAAACAAAGGGTAAATGCACTTTGTGATGTAATAATGAGCCATATAAACCAAGATCATCCCACCTTTGCTGACTTGTTAGATCTTAGCAGTGGCACTACAGCTAGCAGCAAGGAGGGTGGGGGATTATGAAGAAAATCAGCCTGGGTCCTGCTCCCGATCACCATCTAGTAATCCCTGATGGATAGGGACTTTGCGTGAATGTCAAGTGAGGACAAGAATGAACTTGGTTGGATATCCACCTTGGATGGCTCACAAGTACAATTGAAAGATGCTAAATTAAAAGGGAGCCTATGTGACAAGTGCAAGTTGAAGGGAACCACCTGAGTTAAGCTAAAATGATCACTGTCCAACCAAGGGAATTAAAAGTTAAAAAGGACCACCTGTGGGAAAGTCAAAAGTTAAAATTAAAAAGGAACATGCGACAATGGTAAAAGGGGGCACCCAAAAGAGAGAGAATGAAATAGGGAGCACTGGAGAAGTAATATTAAAAGGGGCAATTGATAGAATTAAAATTAATAGGGGAGCAGCTGAAAGTAGTAAAAGTAAGATGGGAGCTATGAGTTATGCTTGACTGGTGAAGAGATGCAAAATTTATTTGTTAAAAGCCTTTAAGGAAAGGGTTATAGCTTTAGAGAGGAAGGTACAGGAACTTGCAAGGGCAGACAAAAGTACAAAATTTAGTGGATAGTACGAAGTGTGAATCATCACACATTAGCTAAATGGCTGGGTTAGTATTGGACCGAGGGATCATTAGGGATCAGAGTTGAAGAATGAGACAGGGACAGGGTTGCCACGAAACGGAGTCAAATGCTGAGAGCAACCAAGAGAATGGAGATACTGGCTGGATTAAAGTTGGTTTGCAAGTCTTTAAAATACAAAAGTAAGAAAGCCTGCAAAGCTACTTGAAGTTACAATAATCAGCAGTTGGCAGGCACTGTCAACAATCCAGAAGGAAACAAGTTAGCTAGCAAGCTATAGAAGTTAGCTAGATTAAAGTTTGTCAGCAACTCAGATAGTAGTCACAGGAGACTCTGCTCAGGCAAGTGAATCGCCGTGTGTGTCATTAAAAACAACAGGATGAGATGTCTACCTGGAGCTAGAACAGTACATAATTGAGGATCAATTAGACTGGATACTGAAATGGACTGGAAGGGATCCAGTGGTGGTCATCCACTGAAAGGTAAACAACATAGGGAAAAATAATATTGGAGCCTTAAAAGCCAAATACATTAGGATCAACTCAAATGACACAATGAGCTACTCTGGTTAGAAATAATGAAGAAAAAAACAAAGCTAACACAATCAGTCAACATAAGGAAGAGCTTGTTCTATGAAGATTTAGGGAGGATAAGTGAGAACAGAAGAGATATTTTAATAGGTGATTTCAAACAACATATAAAAATTGCAAAAACCCAAATGATTTTGAATCGGAGCTGGTAAATATAATTCATGACTCAGTTCGTCAAGGATTCCACGATAGTCAGTGCTGGTTTTTAAAGAGAACTCTTCAATGAGCCTCCATTAATACTGCAGAACATTGTCCCGTATTCTGTTTTTTTAATGTTAAAAATTCACATGTATTTGCTCCTTTTATTAGTTCAGTTTTTTTGAACTCCACTTACTCTTTTAAAAAAAAAAATTTGTAGGTTTCTGACTATTTGGAAGTCGTCAAACAACCAATGGATTTATCAACGATGATGATGAAAATTGACAACCACAAATATGAAACCGTGAAGGATTTCCTGATAGATATTAACCTCATCTGTAGCAATGCTCTTGAATATAATCCTGATAAAGTTCCTGGAGGTAAGATGGGATTTAAAACATACACCTCAGTCGTGAGTCGCAAATTAACTAACAAACCTCATTTTGACTGCAAGAAATAAATATTCTTACTCTGATCATGTCTTAAAACCTCATCAACCCAACTATAAGCAAACAAACACTGTGGTCTCGATTTTTCGCACCCCTGAGTGGGTGCATTCGTGGCGGGGTGGGGGGGGGGGCTCTGAAAATCGGGGATTCCCGGGGCGGGTCCAGAGCCCGGCTCCAACCCGCCCACTTCCGGGTTCCCCAGTGACGCGCTTACATGAGCACGCAGCCCCCGCATGCGGGACTTCTGCCAGCAATTAAAGCTGGTGGGATGCCACTTAAAGTATTTACACAGGTACTTCAGGTTGTTTACAGACCTGATATTTTAGGAGGGGTGGGATTTTCAAGTCAACTGGGACTGTTTCCCATACTGGGGGGAAACACTCCCAGTTGAAATGGACGTGTTGCAGCCATCAGCCTGTGGCAGCTGCAAAAGTCCATTTGACAGGTGTGGGGGGGGGGAGACCCTCACTCATTGCAGGAGGCCACTCTGTCACTTTGGACAAAGTTTGGCCTCCACCACCCTCCTACTAACAATAAAATTCACAAACTTGCACACTTACCCTGGTGTCCAGACACATTTACCTACCTTGCGGACCCCTCAAACATACATCTTCTGGATGGGGGCCGCCGTAGCTGCAGTCATGACCTCGGAGGATGAGCAGCATCACCAGCCTCGCCGGCCACGCCGTCCACCTCTGACACGTGGAGCCCCACAACACAGTGCTGTGACACATCCACCTGCACAGCAGGAGGGAGGGCAACAGCAGAGAGAGATGCGTCGCAGAGGGCACTACCCTCGCCACAGGGTCTACAGACCGAGGCTCAGCTTCCTGGACCTCTCTGAGCAGCAGTGCTCAGAGTCACTCGACATGTAGTTGTGGATATCTGCAGCCTCCTTCATGCTGAGCTGCTCCCGGCTGGCCCGAGCACCATCTTCTTATCTGTCACTGTCAAAGTCACCACTGCCCTCAACAACTTCTCCTTCGCATCCTTCCAGGATACCACCAGGGACATCGCCGACGTCTCTCAGTCGTCTGCACAAAAGAGCCCTGCAGTGACACAATGGGTGGCATCAGTTGTGGGTCTTCATAGTGATCCTCAGGAAAGGGCATTATTGCACAAACCAGACAAGATTCGCAAAGAGGTGGCAGTAGTGGTGACAATATAATATGTAATGTGAGTTTAAAAACCATGACAAACCCTCAAACACCCTTGTGCATCCCCTTTATGCTCACGACACGTTTGCCTTACACTTTCAACTGCACATATGTGATGCATGCCCTGTAGCTGCAGCACAGGTAGTGGCAGGTTGAGTGAGGCTGACCATGAAAGAGATGCATGAGAGGGTGAGTATGAGATAGAGCCATGAGATTGTATGAGGATTGGGTTGAGTGGTAGTGGCGGGATGAATACTGGCGAGGTGAGTAAGTGCAGGTAAGATGAGGATGAGCTTTGAGAGGGTGTGAGGGGTGATGTGACAGAGTAGTGTTGGCAGTGCAGAAGGAGATGTGGGGTGGGGGCGGTGATGTGGCAGACGGAGTGTAGGGGAATGAGTAAGTGTACTCACTTTGGCTGACCTACTTAGATCATTGAAGCGCCTCCTGAACTTTATGCAGGTGCATGATATGTTGGTGGTGCTGGTGACCTCCTCTGCCACCTCGAGCCAGGCCTTGGTGGCAGAGGCAGGTCACATCCTCCTGCCCGCCGGGGAGAAGATCTCTGTCCTCCCTCTCCTCTTCACCCCATCCAATAATACCTGGAGTGAGGCATCATTAAACCTGGGAGCAGCCTTCCCCCTGGGCTGCTCCATGCTGTAATTTTGCCTATTTTCTTCAGCATCAGTCGGTGGAAGACTGCCCTTTTAAATAGGGCTCCTCCAGCTGACAGCCTATGCTGCGCATGCGCAGTCCGCCCGCTGCGCAGCTTTCCAGCGCGAAACCCGGAAGCAAAGGTAAGTACCTTCAATCAAGCTGCGATTGCGTGCGGAGCACCCTGATTTCACTGGGCGCGTTACCCTCGCTGCCAACCTGCCGCCCTCCTAATATCGGGCCCCATGTGTGAATGCTATTGTGGAGTTGCTGATAAAAGTCTGTTAACTAACCATAAGAGTATAGAAAAAGAGGGTAGCACAGTGGGTTACTGCCTGCGATCTGGATTCAAATCCTTCTCACTGATGGGAAGCAGGTTTTCTCTGCTGGCTGTAAGGGTATTACATGAGATGAATTTAAATAACCTAAGTTCCTTTTGTGCTGATAATTTGGTAACAGATGGTACAAAACTAACAGTCTCACCCAGAGTTCAGGTTGGCTGGTGTAGGGAAATGGAAAAAAATTACATTAAGGATTGCTCTTCTGAGGTTGAGATTTTGGTGCATTGTTATAAAAAGGTAGAAGGAGTGGACCATGTTGTGCATGACTTGGGAGTGTTTGATAATACTGGGCACCCAAAATGGAAAGTATTCCATTCCCCAACACCAAAATACTCCCCTTGAATGCAAAAATTCACTTTGAAACAGTGTCAAAGTGGGATGGAAAAGAAAGCGAAGAATTCAATTTTAAATGACCATTCCTTTTTTTTGGAGGATATTAAGACCAGTATATATTTTGCCCAGTTTAGTTCAATGTAACATAACAGACTTTAACCTCAAACAAATTTTGGATTTCACTGAAATATTGCCGCAGGTACCTCTTGCTTTGAGCTATATAAGTAACAGCAGTTGATGTTGCTAATGACCTATAGCAAGTAACATTCAGCGATGGATTAATTCATAAAGAAATTCAGTTACTGTGAGAGAAGAAGTCACCTGCTGGAAAGTAATTTGGAGCTAAACAGTAAATGTGACTTGTTTCAAGTTGACTAATAATTGATTTGTAGCCAGAGTCCCTTACTACTGGATTCCACCCATGGTTCTATCTGTTCATATCAGAGTAATGCATTATATTATTTTTAAAAATGTGGTGTTTTCATTTTAACTAAAGATGTGATTCAAAATACAGCTATCTGAATATTTCATTTTGAGCAGCTGAATTTTAGTATTTTCAGTAGAAAGAGCTGAGGTGTCAGGAATTTAAGTTACCTTTGTTTTATTTCCCTGCCACGAATCTCCCCCTATTAATTTTTTATTTCCTTCTAAGCTACACTATACTTCTACCCAAGAAGATTGTCAGGTAATCTGCACCCAGGTCTTTGGAAAAAGTACTCTTGAGCCTGCCTTTTAAGGGGCTGAGGGACCTCAAGCTAGGGTAATTTTCCTCTCTTTCCCCCCACCCCCTGCATCCCCATCCCTGGACAGCATAGATGAGTACTCAACAGCACCATATATTGGAACATCAGACTGCTGCTCCATTGCACTACCCTGTAACTTCTGGGGTGTTTTAAAATGTTTGAATAGAATCAAACTCATCTGATTTTGTTAAAACTATGCCAAAGATGTTCTGGGTTGCACTTCAAAAATCATCAAACTAATAGCGAGAAATCATATCCAGTACTACTGTGTGTCTTGATGCCTTGATTGTACCCTTCAAATTAAAGAACACGATAATCCTATGTTTAGTGCTTTTGTGCCTTGATGGCACAATACTATTCCAAAGTAGTATTTTGTTTAAATTGATCAGAAAATTTCTGTCATTGAGCTCAATCTGTGCAAATCACTTGCCTGGCAAGAATAGAGAAACTTTTAATTCCAGACAAGAATGTTTAAAATGCAGTTTGCTTTGCGCAAGGATAACTGCTTGGTGTTTGTTTTTGTAGATCGCATAATTCGACACAGAGCCTGCACACTCAAGGATACTGCACATGCAATAGTTGCTGCTGAACTGGATCCTGAGTTTAACAAACTCTGCGAAGATCTCAAAGAATCTAGGAGAAAGCGAAGTGAGTAGCCACTGAAGCAAATTATAGCTGTAATAGGCCAGAGGTCTTTGAAAAGTAGAATGGAACCTGCAGCTTTCCATGTTATGCTGATTGAATATATAATATATCCTATTGAATCTAATAATTAGTACACTTAAGATGGGTACAATGTTTGCCCCCGAAGCTAACCTAAGCAACCTTACTTTTATGAACACCTTTAACTTTGGCCTTCGTCCTTGCTGTTGTGAATCTTTACACCTGTGGATCAAACAGGGTAGAGGTATGTTATTTAACACCAGTATCATATAATTTATTTTTTGTATTGTTTGTGCAGTGAGCTTTGATCCTTTTAAGTGGTAATGATAACTGATTGCATTACTTCAGTTTACTTGTACTTGTATATTACTTTAAGGAATTATTGATATTTCATTCAGGAAGCTAACGGGGATGGTCCCAACCTGTCCTCCAACTGTAATTTAAGATACAACCCTTCTACTTCTAGGACAGTTTACTTGTACTGATCTATCATATTCTAAAGTTAGGGAAATAGTGAAAATTAATGCAGACTTTTTTGAGAACATTACTTCAGCACCTATCCCTCAATTCCACTTAACCATTTTCTGATTAAGGCAGGCATGATGTATCCCAAAATTCAGGTTTAATGATGGGTATTACTCAAATCCATTAATTACATTTGTGTTATCGATTTTCATCTCGATGGACTCGGGGTAGTGGTTTCATGTTACTGAAGCTAATTGATCCCTATGTTTCTGCACTGTTGATATTCTTTGATTATATTTTGTACTCATAAAATAAAAAGCTGGAAAACTCTCATTATTGACCAAATTGCAGCTGAACACACAAAAGTAGAAAGAAAAAGATCTTGCATTTATATAGCGCCTTTCATAACCTCGGTATGTCCCAAAGCGCTTTACAGCCAATTAACTACCTTTTGAAGTGTAGTCACTATTGTAATGTAGGCAACGCTACAACCAATTTGCACACAGCAAGGCCCCACAAACAGCAATGAGGCAATAATCAGATTTTTTTTAGTGATGTTAATTGAGGGATAAATATTGGCCATGACAGTGGGCAGAACTCCTGCTCTTGGTCCCACAATATCTCAGCTTTAAAATTCTCATCCTCATGTTTAAATCCCTTCATGGCCTTATACCTTCTTATCTCGGTAACCTCCAGCCCTACAACCCCATCCAGAACTCTGCATTCCTCCAACTTTGCATTCCCCTCCACCTTTCATCTGAACTGGATGAAAGTTTAAACACCTCAAAAACCTAGAAGGCCTAATTTTTTTAATAATAGGAGTTAATAAAGAACTTTTGGCCAAGCTTTTAGTGACCCCTCCTAATATCTGCTCCTTTGGCTTAATGTTCATTTTTGTTTTATCATTTGTTGAAGGGCCTTCGGATGATTTTTTACTTTAAAGGTGCGATATAAATGTAAGCTGTTATAAGGGAGACCCATTATAATTTGTTTCATTTGGTTCAGTTGTCTTCCTGGATAACTAATTTATGGCTTAGTTCTGCCTGAGTTCTTTACTAACTTCTATTTAAAAAAAAATGCCCTCTAGGTTTTTGAGCCCTTTTTTTTTAAGTATGAACCAATTCTTTGGATCAACTTTATCAAATCAATCATAATTTTGCAAGCTTCTAGCATGCCATTTAAAGTCTCTTTCAACAAGAATAAGTCCAACTTTCTTGATAAATCCTAATATAATTTAGGGAAAATGCTGGAAAATACTCAGCAGAGCAGGCAGCATCTGTAGAGAGAGAGAGAAACAGAGTTAATCTTTCAGGTTGATGACCGTTCATCAGAACTGGATGAAAGTTTAAACGCCTCAAAAACCTAGAGGACATAATTTTTTTTCAAAATTGGAGTTAATAAAGAACTCCGGCAGAACTAAGACATAAATTAGTTATCCAGGAAGATGACTGAACCAAATGAAATGAATTATAATGGGTCTCCCCTGTAACAGCTTACATTTATATTGCACCTTTAAAGTAAAAAAAATCATCCGAAGGCCCTTCAACAAAAGTGTTACCTTAAGAGATCGAAATCCTTCTGAATTTGGTTGCATTGTTTCTCGTTATTTTAGCATCATCTGCAAATTTGGAAATTTTGATGTCTGTACCATAGCTACAGCACATGTACGAAACGCTCTTACTTTAAGAGCATCTAATCTTCTTACAACCACTCCCTAGCTACTCTTTGACTGTCAATAAATCTCTGATCTCCAGCCTCTTGCACAGATGAATGCAGAGTAACTGTTCAACAGCTGCTATTTCCTTGTGTCCAGTTTCAGATCCCCACTGTTACTTTTAAGTGGATCACAGGTTCTGTACCCCACTTTTAAACTTGTTTTTATAATTCTACAAATTATTCTCTTTGCCAGAATTTTTTGTATTTTTTTTTAAATGCTTGTTGTTTGTCCCTAAATTTCTACTTAACCACATTGGACCTCTGTTTCTCTTTCGGCTGTTTTGACTTTACCGAGATGAATTTCAACTACAGCTTCTCCAATTGTTTCTTGAACATTTTACATTTTCCCTTTTTGGCTTCCCATACATTTGAATTCTCATCAACTTTTTTCAATTCATTTTATGTTCCTTCAGTATCTCAACTTTAAAAGTTCAATATCTCAAGTGTTATCGTGCTTTCTACATGCCCTCATGTCCATTTCTGATCTGATTAATAATTTGTTTGCTAGATCATTGTTGCTTTCCTGTTCCAATTTAATTTACAATATATGGTTCATTTTCCAATATGTGGGCCAGAGTAGCCTTTAATTACCTCCTGTAATTACCTTTCTGACTGTACAGCACAACATGTAATAAAGCAATCCTGCCCTACCCCCTGTTAGTTTTTTTCCACAGCTGTTAACCAGTTAATTTTCTGGGTAATTGAAATCTCCAGTAGAATAATAGAAGTTGCTGAATAAATCAATATAGATTTAAAATGCTGCTCAGTGGCTTTAAAGGTTTATTCATAGGAACATCGGACCAGGAGTAGGCCATTCAGCCCCTCGTGCCTGCTCTGCCATTTGATAAGATCATGGCTGATCTGTGATCTAACTCCAAATACCCACCTTTGGCCCATATCCCTTAATACCTTTGATTGCCAAAAAGCTATCTATCTCACATTTAAATTTGGCAATTGAGCTAGTATCAATTGCTGTTTGCGGAAGAGAGTTCCAAACTTCTACCACCCTTTGTGTGTAGAAATGTTTTCTAATCTCACTCCTGAAAGGTCTGACTCTAATTTTTAGACTGTGCCCCCTACTCGTATAATCCCCAACCAGCGGAAATAGTTTCTTCCTATCCACCCTATCTGTTCCCCTTAATATCTTATAAACTTCGATCAGATCACCCCTTAACCTTCGAAACTCTAGAGAATACAACCCCAATTTGTGTAATCTCTCCTCGTAACTTAACCCTTGAAGTCCAGGTATCATTCTAGTAAACCTACGCTGTACTCCCTCAAGTCAATATGTTCTTCCGAAGGTGCGGTTCCCGGAACTGCTCACAGTACTCCAGGTGTAGTCTAACCTGTGTTTTGTATAGCTGCAGCATAACTTCTGCCCCCTTGTACTCTGGTCCTCTAGATATAAAGGCCAGCATTCCATTCGCCTTCTTGATTATTTTCTGCACCTGTTCATGACACTTCAATGATCTATGTACCTGAACCCCTAAGTCCCTTTGGACATCCACTGTTTTTAACTTTTTACCATTTAGAAAGTACCGTGTTCTATCCTTTTTTGATCCAAAGTGGATGACCTCACATTTGTCTACATTGAATTCCATTTGCTACAGTTTTGCCCATTCACCTAATCTATCAATGTCGCTTTGTAATTTTATGTTTTCATCTACACTGCTTACAATGCCACCAATCCTTACAACATATATGATAAGATACTACATTGAAGATTGTTTTGGAAATCGTGCTTATTTACTGTTTGCAGGCATATCATCAGTAGCAGAGCAAACAAATCACAGTTTGGAAACAAGCAGAGATGTAGCTCAAGACTCATCTCAGAATTTAGAAGCAAGTACCACAAACGGGGAATGCAAGCATACAAGTAAGTACTACGACTGAGCATAATGGTTGTAAAAGGATCCTTTTTGCACTTTTGAGCCTTTTTATTATACTGGCATTTTGGAGGTGTGTTTTGGTACCTCTTTATTCTGTTATCAGATTTTGGTAGTTTTGAACATTGTACCATAATTTGGGAGCTATGAGTGTATATATTCCACCCTGCCTATAAAATTTTAATTTTCTCATCATATGCCAACACTTCCCTAACATTTGCTCATGCTACCTGCCTTAATAGCTGATCGTAATGCCATGTTTTTATTACTGTTGAATTTTTGCTCTCATAGAATGTATGAAAAATTATGGTTTAACACTCGTTGTAGTTCCCAGTGCCCTTGGGCAATAAATTTGCACCAGCACACTCCATGGATCTGTAAATATACTGTCTAATATTAAACAGGTGTGTGCTGTGGAACTTTGGTATTAGTGATTAGATGTAATCAATTTTTAAAAAACTGTACTTAACGTATTTCATTAACCTTATTAAAACACTTCAGTAAGGTCTTCCATAATGGGTGAAATGTTGCAGGTAATCTTAGATCTGAGAACATGTAGATCAGTATAGATCATGGTAAGGTTATTTGCATGAAGAAACTCCTGATCTAACTGCAGTGGAAGCTAATGACTCTTATGGTGCATGTCTCACCAAATAAATATGTTTGGTTTGACAAATTTTGACTGACATGTTTATTGTAGTAAGATGCAATTAGAGGTGTTGCCCAGAAATGCAGATTCGAGTGAACAAAAGTTGCTGCTGAGGCAGATGAGTTCTTCAGAATATAATGTGCTTAATTATTGTAATAGGCCACTAAACTATTAATATAACTGCAAATGATGTAAAATGGTCGCAGTGCCATCGAATATCTAGGCCCCTGTATCCTAATTGTGCCCCGTTTACTAATTAGTGGAGGAGTAATCGACATGGTAGGCCCAACCAACTTTCCTCATTTCTTATTTATATTCCAATTTGTCCTGGCTAAACTAATTCCTCAACCAGTAACACCAAAACAGATTAACTGGTCATTTATCTCATTTCTATTTGTGGGATTTTGCTGTGTGCCAGTTGCCTGTCACATTTACCTATATATCAACAGTGACTACACTTGAAAAGTAATTCATTGGCTGTGAAGGAATTTGGGATGGCTTGAGGATGTGAAAGACGCTGTATAAATCCAAGTTCTTTTCTTTCATTCTTCCCTTCCTTTGGGAGTTTGGTCTTCCGCATTCTAAGTTTAGTTCTTCATAAATGAAGAACACTGCTTAAATAAGTGAAATCACAGGGCATTCTGAAGGGGGAGGGTGAACAGCTAGAGGTCATGGTTCATATCGGTACCAACGACATAGGTAGAAAGAGGGATGAGGCTAGATTTTAGGGAGCTAGGAAAGAGACTAATAAGCAGGACCTCAAAGGTAGTAATCTCCGGATTATCCCCAGTGCCACGCGCTACTGAATATAGCAATAGGAGGATAGAGTAGATGAATCCGTGGCTGGAGAGATGGTGCAGGCGGGAGGGCTTTAGATTCCTCGGGCATTAGGACCAGTTCTGGGGAAGGTGGGACCTGTACAGGCCGAACGGGTTGCACCTCAACACAGCTGGGACCATTGGCCTCACGGGGAAGTTCACTAGTGCTGTGGGGAAGGGTTTAAACTAATTTGGCATGGGGATGGGCACCAGGATGTAGCATTGGAAAGGAGAAACAACGTGCACAAAGGATCGGGAGACACAAATATAGAGTAAGAAATAGTACGGTATTATGGGATCGCACTAAGAGTACAAGAAGGCCTAAGATAGGATTACAGTGCATGTGTGTAAATGCGTGAAGCATGGTAAATAAGGTTGGTGAGCTGCAGGTGCAAATAGCTACATGGAAATATGATGCAGTGGCAATAACAGAGACCTGAATCATAAAAGGGCAGGATTGGATACTAAATATTTCTGGATACAAGGTATTCAGGAAAGATAGGGAGGAAAGAAAGGAGGGTGGTGCAGTATTAATTAAGGAGAATATTGCAGTGCTGGAGCGAGAGGATGTCCTGGAAGGATCAAGGACAGAATCTATTTGGTTAGAGTTAAGAAACAATAGAGGTGCCATTACACTACTGGGGGTGTTCTATAGGCCACCAACTAGTGGGAAGGATATAAAGGAGCAAATTTGCAGGGAAATTACAGAGAGGTGCAAGCGCCATACAGTAATGATAATGGGGGACTTCAATTATCCTAATATAGACTGGGATAGTATTAGTGTTAAGGGCAGAGAGGGGGAAGAATTTCTGAAGTGTGTTCAGGAGAACTTTCTTGATCAGTACGTTTCTGGCCCAAGGAGGAAGGAGGCATTGCTGGATCTGATTCTGGGGAATGAGGTGGGTCAAGTTGAGCAAGTGTCAGCGGGGGAACATTTAGGGAACAATGATCATAGTATCATAAGGTTTAGATTAGTTATGGAAAAGGACAAGGAGCACTCTAGAGTAAAAATACTTAATTGGACGAGGGCCAATTTCAGTGGGTTGAGAACAGATCTGACCTGGGTAAATTGGAATCAAAGATTAGCAGGCAAAACTGTAATCAAACAATGGGTGGCCTTTAAAGAGGAGATGGGTCGGGTACAGTCTAGGTACATTCCCATGAGAGGGAAAGGAAGGACAACCAAAGCCAGAGCTCCCTGGATGACAAAAGAGATGGAGAGTAAGATGAAGCAAAGAACGGGGCGTATGACAGATGTCAGGTTGATAATCCAAGTGAGGACCAGGCTGACTATCGAAAGTTCAGAGGGGAAGTGAGAAAGGAAATAAGAGGGGCAAAGAGAGAGTATGAGAATAAACTGGTGACTAACATAAAAGGGAATTGAAAAGTCTTCTATAGGCATGTAAACAGTAAAGGGGTAGTAAGAGGAAGGGTGGGACCAAAAAGGAGACCTACGCATGGCGGCAGAGGGCATGGCTAAGGTACTAAATGAGTACTTTGCATCTGTCTTTACCAAGGAAGAAGATGCTGCCCAAGTCACAGTAAAAGAGGAGGTAGTTGAGATACTGTATGGGCTAAAAATTGATAGAGGAGTTGCTAGAAAGGCTGGCTGTACTTCAAGTAATTAAATCACCAGGATGGGATGCATCCTAGGTTACTGACGGAAGTAAGGGTAGAAATTGAAGAGGTACTGGCCATAATCTTCCAATCATCCTTAGATTTGGGGGTGGTGCCAGAGAATTGTAAATGTTACACCCTTGTTCAAAAAAGGATGCAAGAATAAATGCAGCAACTACAGACCAGTCAGTTTAACCTTGGTAGTGGGGAATCTTTTAGAAATCTTTTAGGAATCTTTTAGAAACGATAATTTGGGACAAAATTAACAGTCACTTGGACAAATGTGGATTAATTAGGGAAAGCCAGCACTGATTTGTTCAAATTGTGTTTACCTAACTTGTTTTTTGATGAGGTAACAGAGGGGATTGATGAGGGCCATGTGGTTGATGTAGTGTATGTGGACTCCCAAAAGGCGTTTGATAAAGTGCCACATAATAGGCTTGCCAGCAAAGTTGAAGCCCTTGGAATAAAAGGGGCAGTGGCACCATGGATATGAAATTGGCTAAGTGACATGCAGCAGAGAGTAGTGGTGAACGGTTGTTTTTCGGACGGGAGGAAGGTATACAGTGTTGTTCCCCAGGGGTCGGTACTAGGACTACTGCTTTTCTTGATATACATTAATGATTTGGACTTGGGTGTACAGGGCACAATTTCAAAATTTGCAGATGGCATAAAACTGGGAAGTGTAATAAACAGTGAGGAGGATAGTAATAGACTTCAAGAGGACATAGACAGGCTGGTGGAATGAGTGGAGAAGTGGCAGATGAAATTTAATGCGAACATTTTGATAGGAAGAATGAGGAGAGGCAATATAAACTAAAGGGTACAATTCTAAAGGGGGTGCAGGAACAGAGAGACCTGGGGGGTATATGTGTACAAATTGTTTAAGGTGGCAGGGTAGGCTGAGAAAGTGGTTTAAAAAGTATATGGGATCCTGGGTTTTATAAATAGAGGCATAGAGTACAAAAGCAAGGAAGTTATGTTGAACCCTTATTGTGTCCAATTCTGGGCACCTCACTTTAGGAAGGATATGAAGGCCTTGGAGAGGGTGCAGAAAAGATTTACTAGAATGGTTCCAGGGATGAGGGACTTCAGTTACGTGGATAGACTGGAGAAGCTGGGGTTGTTCCCCTTAGAGCAGAGAAGGTCGAGAGGAGATTTGATAGAAGTGTTCAAAACCATGAAGGGTCTAGACAGAGAGTAGATAGAGAAAAACTGTTCCCATTGACTGAAAGCTCAAGAACCAGAAGACACAGATTTAAGGTGATTGGCAAAAGAACCAAAGGCGACATGAGGAAAAACTTTTTTATGCAGCGAATTGTTATGCCCTGGAATGCACTGCCTGAGGGGGTGGTGGAGGCAGATTCAATCGTGGCTTTCAAAAGGGAATTGGATAAGTACTTAAAGGAAAAAAATTTGCAGGGCTATGGGGAAAGGGTGGGGGAATGGGACTAACTGGATTGCTCTTGCAGGGTGCTGGCATGGGCTAACAGCGCTCACCGTTATTTCTGTGCAACTTTCGACGACCGCACATGCACAGTTAAACGTGGAAATCCAGAAGTTGCTGTACCAGATGCCCTGCTCCTCTGTAAGCGCCACAAAGATGGCATCTCGCCATCTGGTTCTCCATTCAAATGAATGGAACAGCTTGACGTTCTTGCACTGACATTGTTGATGCGGATTAATCTCGCTAGAAAAAGTTAGGGCTTGTCCATTGTGATGTAAGTACCCTTTTAACAGCGTGGTAAGTCTTGATGAATGCCAAACAACCTCTCTGGCACTGAATATTAACTTCAACAAGTGTAGAGTCTCATTCCTTCAAATTTTAATTGTTGGACAGTTTAAAAAAAATTTAATACATTTTTATTTTTTTACTTTGTCTCTTAATTTAATCTTTCTTACCCTCTCCATTTCTCCTTCTATACCTGATTTGACATTGAATTAATTATTATACTTCCTGGTTCAGTCTCAGCATGGCTTATTAACATGCTGCATTCTGATTGGTTAAGGGGATAGACAGCTGCACTGTAGAGGGCACTGTTCTTTTTGGCTCAAATTTAAAGGAAGTTAGAAAGTCTATGGGCAAGTGCAAGTTCACCACTCGCAGCAAATTCCAGCCCATTATACATTCGAGGATAGTAAACAACATTTGAAGAAAGGAAAAGTATGGGATTAAGACAGTTTTCACAGATAAACTCAGATTTTCATTATTGTAATCTTCACCTATTGAAAAACAGGATAACTTTAATTTGGTGTTTCTCTTTTAATTAAGTGACCCCATTTTTCTCACCGTATTTAACATTGTATGACCTTCTCTAGATGTTATAATGGTATGATCTTAAAATAAGTTAGGAATGTATGGTTCAAATTAAACAGCTGGGTTACTGATTTGTTGTACATCCATTTAAGCTGAAATCAAGCAGTCTTTTATGTCAGATTCAGTTATAATTTACAAGTAATGTTGCAAAGGAGACACATTGAGTTGGTGAAATAACACATTTTAAAAAAGTATTTGGTATTGGCAGATATTTCTTCATAATGAGTTAGAGAATTTGGTGAATCATTGTTACAGTCTTACTCTTTGAGACTTTTAATATCCATACACTGTGGACTAACGCTGTGTCTCCAATGGAACAGCCCATAGCTAGACATAGCCTTTTTGTAATTTAAAACTGACAGGACTTCTGCCAATTTCACCCCAACTAGTTCTGAAGCAATATTCCATTCGAAAATGAAATTGTTATATTGAAGTTCAGTATTAATTTCTCCGTCATTTGGTTTCTGTAGTCCCTTTGCAACTTCTTATCATTGGTTTTGCCCAGTATGGATTCCTCTGTTTATAAGTTTTTCCCATCTACACGTGTGTCAGTTCATTGTGTGGCCTAGCACTGAGTTGTGTAGGCCAAAAGGTATGCATGTATCGACAAGATTGCATTTGGCTGTGATGATCCACAGGGCTGAATAGGCCACTAACACCTGCTGTCCAGGCTTGTTCAAGAAGATTGAAAAACCCAGGAGCCTTGCTTTAGTGCTATGATAAGTTGAGGCAGACAAGAGAACTTTACTTCCACAGATGACTGAACTATTGATTGATGCCGACACCATTCATGAGCGATATCATTCATCACTTTAATGCATACTAAAATTGACAAAAGTTTTTCTTTATGTGCAGCTTCTTTGCGGTTGTACACGGAGTTGAGAGAAATGGACTCCAGGTCAAGCAGCATTAGAGGGTGGTGGATAATTGGCTCGGGGCTGAGGGATGACTGTGTTGATAATGGACAAAATTGGCCGAAGGGAGAAGATAGAATTTAGTGAGATGCTATTGGGGGAGAGAAAGAGAGGATTACAGGCCATGGGGAAAAGGAGAATAATGTACAGTACAGTTAGAGGATGGGGAGGGGTGGAAGGTAATGTGGGCTTAGAGGTGTGGGGGATGGTAGCAGAACATTAGAGGTGAGGTGAGGAGAAGGTAGAGTGGGGTTAGAGGCAGAGGAGGGTAGGGGGAAGATAGAGCATGGTAAAATGGTAGAGGAAAATTGGAGGTGTGAGGGGGTATGGTGGTGAAGAGAGGAAGAATTGAAAGCAATTATGGGGATACCAGAATGGGGCGCTCTGTTGATATCAGTACAGTACTTCTGTTCAGAGTAGAGCTGATGGGGCGAGGTGGGGATCAGTGTAAGAGAGGATGGGGGAAGTGAGTGGAGGAGGAAAGATGAGGAGGGAGGGAGGGGAGCAAGTGGGGGAAGGAGGAAGGAGGAAGAAGTGGGCAGTCATCAGTGGGCTCACTAGAAATCAATCTCTGTTGCAGAACTGAGGTCAGCAACATGAAACAATAAATTCAAAGCCTCCCTTCATCTGCCAGGCCCCATTACTCGCGTCTGCCTTCCAGCTCCATTTTATTCTTTGTCCACCTACTGTTCTGTTTGAAATCCCTCAATGAATGCTCAAATTGGCTCAGTTCTAGCATAGGTCATTTGCTTGCCGCTATTCCTGATGTGATGGGGGCTCCAATGATATGATGGGGGTGTCAGAGGTGAAATTAGTTAGGCTGCACGCTCCTTGCTCTTTGGAGCTTGAGGCTCTGGCCAAACTTTGACCACCAGCTCTCTCTTCATCCTGGCTGCACCTTCTAGTCTTATCTGAGAGTTGAATTGGGACTCCTGTGTTGGCTGCTCTTAATGGATTGGTCTATTGTACAGTGTAGCAGCAGGGAGCCCTGTTGGCCATGCCTGGGTGGTTCTTTTTCTGGGGGAAGAAGAAAGAATTGTTTTTCTGGCCTGTCCTTGCCCTGCGAGCACCAATGAGGGAATAATGTTTTATTTTGCAGCTCCTGGAGCTCTGATGGGGCAAAATCAGTGCCAGCGGCCATGGCAGCAACACCACTGTTAATTAGAGGGAGCTGCTAATAAACAGGCAGTAGCCTGACAGGATTAAACATCTTCTCACAGTGCGTCCAGCAGTGGTGGAGAAGCTATCCTGATGGGGGAAGAAGAAGAAAATAAAATACATACACTTAAACAGACTTAAAAGTTTGAACAAATGTTGAAAAACGGAAGCTTATCTCACCTCAATCCAGAAAACGTGGCAACCCAGCACAAAACAACAGATCAGAATTTGTTCTACAACGCCATCCAGTGGCCAGAGCCTGCAAATACCTGTGGACTCGAGCTATTTTTTTCACCATACACTCACTATGAAATAGCGGGTATTGTGTGACGCTAGGCTTGATTGATTCTGTGACAGGCAAGAGTCATTACATGCTTAACATTGAAAATACCTATTACAATGCTGCCTACAGATATTGCAGGTATTTAAAATGAGTTCTCAATGAAGTGTCCACCCCATGTACCAAATTTAATATGTAATTGATGTAGACCACTGTTTCTGTGACTGCTTGTGTCATGTGCTGCTACTAAAAAACATCAGCACCAAACAAGTCAGTTACCAATTATATTATTAATCAGAAATCTATTTTGATGATCACTGTTTTCTAGATATAAATTACACCAGATGATGATCAGTCAATTGAAGTCATCAAATATCAGGGTTCAAATGCTGAACCTAAATTGGTTTTACATTTTATGTACTGCTTGTTGATTTATGGCCCAACAATTCACTGACAAATATTCAGTGCCTTCTTCAATGCCAATCTGCTTTAAACCCACTAAATTACTTGAATAGTGAAACTACCTTGCTTAATTTTTGTTAGGTAAGGGTAATAAGGGTTATGGAACTAAGGCAGGTAGATGGAGTTGAGATACAGATTAGCCATGATCTAATTGAATGGTGGAACAGGCTCGAGGGGCTGAATGGCCTACTCCTGTTCCTATGTTCTTCCTACACAGGATGATTTCTTAATGTCCCAGAATGTAGAACATGCAATGAAGTGAAAAACAAATTGTAATCTTTTTAATTCTTGAGTTGTAACCATGACAACATTTCCACATGCATTAGTTAAGTGGAGTATATTACATTAAATTTCAAGGGTTGTTTTCACGGTTGCCTGTAATACACCTGTTGGATTGATAGTAACTTAACTTAAGCATTTTGGTAACTTTAAACACAAGAAGTAATAAATTCCTGCTTTTAGCAACCAATTTTTGACTTTGTTTGATGTTTGTTTCTGTACTTAATCAAAATTAACCCAGCATTATGGCCACTTTGATCATTTTATTAAAGAAAATTTACTGTTCAGGAGCTTGTGGAAAAAAAAACTCTGCTATTTAGGTGAGAGAGTGCCAAACCATTGCTGGTTCAAGCTAGAGTACTATGAAGATGTCTCTCTTTGAGTACCATTATATTACAGATACCGGTGAGGTGCACAGCTGGCTAACTTGAGAGTTATGGGTGGCATTCATTGCACCGAGCTAAGCAATAAAGGAACTGTGTACATGCAGCTTTGCTCCATGGGCAGTTAACTTAATGTTAGAGCAGCAGCCCTCTTCTAGCATTCCATGCTAAATTTTAAGTTCCCAGGAGATCAAAAGAACTAGATGGTCACTTTTTAAATGTGCAATCAGACTGAAACATATTTAAGCTTAGTCAACCACTTGTAGCTTTTATAACTCCCTCCCTCTACTCTTAGAAATGCTCAGGTTTTTAGAGCCTAGAACAATATATGGAAAGTGATACTGTTCATGGCGTGGATCTAGGTTCGGATGGAAAATATTGTAATGTTTAAATGGAATTGTTTCATTAAAAGTTATAACTCATTAATGTTGAAGATAAGCAGCTGAGAGAATTTGTAGCTGTCCTGCTGTGGTGGTGCATGCTACTGGTAAACACTGAAAGCAATTCTGAAATGAAGTAACTACTACTAGATTCCTATAAAAGCAATGTCAAATGAATAGCTTCACTCTAGTTCAATTGTCAATCTTGGTATTAATTTCTGTTTTATGTTACTCAATAGTTCACATTAAAAGGAAACCACGTCGACGTTCCAAATGGGGTCGAGGTATTATTAAAAAGCCAAGAAAGGTGATCCACATCAAGAAAGATGACGATGATATTAAAAATGATGAACATGATGGTGACCAAGGTGAAGAAAGTGAGCTAGCAGAGAATGGAGAACTGGAAGTGAGTACAGATTGTCACGAAAATGGAGATCTCTCCCTGACCAATGATGAATCGTCGTGTGACATCATGGATGTTGCCCAGGTGGGAAATAAACTTGAAAATGGTACAATGGAAAAAGGGAGTGGTGATCTCAAATCCACTGGAAAAGAGGACTGTGCAGGCTATCAATTAGATGGGAATAATGAGTTTTCTTTAAGAAAAACAAACGCTGCCCCAGGAGAACAATGTGTACCTAATGACGTATGCACTCCTGGCAAGGGGTCGGTACCTAATGAGTGTACGTGGAGTGATGAATCTATGGCAAGTGCTGAAAGTGAACCTGTTCAAGAATGTTTGGCTGGCAGGACATGCACATCTGGTAATCCTGCACCTGGTAATGATTTGTCTGATGCAAAACATGAACCTGGAAAGGAACGTGAACCTACCAAGGAGTCCATGACTCAGCTTGTGCCAAACTCAAAGTTACCTGTAGTGGAAAAAGACAAAAAACAGCTGGTTGAAGATAGTTCACACACTGTCACTGGTGCAGCACAGGCAGCCATTACAACAAAGTGTTCTCAGAATGAAGATGTTGATCTAAAAGCACTAGGACCTGAAAAAGATGGTAATCTTTTTTATTTACTTATAGGCACTTTGAGTAGTACACAGTTTGAATTACTAAAGTTACTGTAATATCTAATGCATATGTTTTTGTCAGTTTGTAAATTACTCCACTATTTTACAGTTGTCACTGGTAAAATTGTAAATTTGTACTAGGTCATTTTTTTTTCTGTGACACAAAGCTGTTAATTTTTAACACATTATGGTACACTAATCCATTAACATGAAGTACTTAGTTTAAGAAAAGAAATGACAGAAGAGGTAATAGATGGCAAACTAACTTAGAACACTGTTTCATCTTTGAGATCAAAATTTAAATCCAACCCATACCAGTAAGGTAACTCTCCACTGTGATAGCTACAACAATTATAAGTAAAGGATTTTAGATAATTGTAGGCCACTTCCTAATAAGTATGAGTCTGTATCCCTAAATATTCCGTCTCTCTGGTGAGAAGTGGATGAGCCACACAGGTACTGTCAGGGTTTTTGAGGTTGGAGTTGAGGCAGGGTAGAGGACATTAATGTGTTATTGGAGCAGAGTAGAGGAACTTTAACTCTATCTCCTCCATGATGTACCTGACCAGGGAGTGCTAACTGAATAAATGCAGAGAGGAGGGAAAAAAATTTCCATTCCTCAGCACTCACTTTCTTCACCTTTTTAGGAGTACAAAATTTGCCTGCTTCAGAAGTAAGGTGACAAAGAAACAAAACGCAGATTTGCTGTCAGCTCAAATGATTAGTCTAATCTTGGAATTCTTACAAAAATATAATTAAGCTTTGTAATGCCATGTTGAACATTATTATTAAAAGCATATTGAGTTGTCTGAATAACTTAAACAGTTTTAAAATTTGCTGGTGAATTTTTTGGTTAAGTTTTGGGCTCATAAAGGGATATCCGCATTCTCCATTACTTGTACCTAGTGTCAGTTTTAACCACAGCAAACTGTAGGGTAAAGACTTCCTTTGCCTGACTATCTTCTCCATTAAGAAAAATATGAAGTGAGACAGCCCTCTGGTTGCCATGAGATGCAGTCAAACTGAAGTGTTAACAGGCAGACCATGATGGTAAGTGCATGGACAAGCAATTATGAACCATGCAAGGTTTTTAGTGGGGTTTGTGCATGTAAGATTGAGAGTAGAGACCCTTGTATGTAAAGGCTGGGGGTGTGAAGGGCCTCATGGAACCTCTTGGACGTTAACGGGTAAGCTCTTGAAGTACCTTAATACAGATGGGGAAGGTGGTTTTAAGTGGCAAATGTGATTAGTACAGTGTATTTTTGGAAGGTGTGCTGACTCCTTTGCACCTTGCATGGCCTGGTGAGGTCATTAAACTTCTTGCAGCACTGAGTTGCCAGGCGTGTAGGTGGCACTTACTGTCTTGGCCAACACTTTCCATTGTACCTGGCCACTTCATTTGAATGGCTTTTCCTTCTGCATACCAAACAGGTCCTCTCTCCTCAACCTTATATCAGCTAGAAGCACTTTCACCGTTGTCTCCAAAAAGAACATAGGAACAGGAATAGGCCATTCAGCCCCTCGTGCCTGCTGCGCCATTTGATAAGATCGTGGCTGATCTGTGATCGAACTCCATATACCCGCTTTTGGCCCATATCCCTTAATACCTTTGATTGCCAAAAAGCTATCTATCTCAGATTTAAATTTAGCAATTGAGCTAGTATCAATTGCCGTTTGCAGAAGAGTGTTCCAAACTTCTACCACCCATTGTGTGTAGAAATGTTTTCTACTCTCGCTCTTGAAAGGTCTGGCTCTAATTTTTAGACTGTGCCCCCTACTCCTAGAATCCCCAACCAGCGGAAATAGTTTCTCTCTATCCATCCTATCCGTTCCCCTTAATGTCTTATAAACTTCAATCAGATCACCCCTTAACTTTTTACCGTTTAGAAAGTACCGTGTTCTATTCTTTTTTGATCCAAAGTGGACGACCTCACATTTGTCTACATTGAATTCCATTTGCCACAGTTTTGCCCATTCACCTAATCTATCAATATCCCTTTGTAATTTTATGTTTTCATCTACACTGCTTACATTGCCACCAATCTTTGTGTCATCGGCAAACTTAGATATGAGACTTTCTATGCCTTCATCTAAGTCGTTAATAAATATCGCCAATAATCGAGGCCCCAAGACAGATCCCTGCGGGACTCCACTAGTCACATCCTGCCAATGTGAGTATCTACCCATTATCCCTACTCTCTGTCGCCTTTCGCTCAGCCAACTTCCTAACCAAGTCCGTACTTTTCCCTCGATTCCATGGGCTTCTATCTTAGCTAACAGTCTCTTATGTGGGACCTTATCAAATGCCTTCTGGAAGTCCATATAAATAACACCCATTGACATTCCCCTGTCCACTACTTTCGTCACCTCTTCAAAAAATTCAATCAGGTTTGTCAGGCACGACCTACCTTTCACAAATCCATGCTGGCTCTCTCTGATTAACTGAAAATTCTCGAAGTGTTCAGTCACCCTATCCTTAATTATAGACTCCAGCATTTTCCCCACAACAGATGTTAGGCTAACTGGTCTATAATTCCCTGGTTTCCCTCTCCTTTCTTAAAAAGCGGAGTGACAGGTGCAATTTTCCAATCTAGAGAGACAGTTCCTGAAGCTAGAGAACTTTGAAAGATTATAGTTAGGGCATCTGCAATGTGCTCACCTACTTCCTTTAAAACCCTGGGATGGAAACCATCTGGTCCTGGGGATTTGTCACTCTTTAGTGCTATTATTTTCTTCATTTCTGTTGCTTTACTTATATTAACTTTATCGAGTCCCTGTCCCCGATTCATTATTAGTTTTCTTGGGAGTTCCGGCATGCTATCCTCTTTTTCTACTGTAAATACTGATGCAAAGTAATCGTTCAACATGTCTGCCATTTCTTCATTGTCAATGACAATATCCCCACTTTCAGTTTTTAATGGGCCAACACTGCTCCTGACCACCCTCCTTTTCCTAATGTAACTATAAAAATGCTTCGTATTGGTTTTGATATCCCTTGCAAGTTTCTTTTCATACTCTCTTTGTAGCTCTTACTATCTGTTTTGTGACCCTTTGTTAATCTTTGTATCTTTCCCATTCGCCAGGATCTGTGCCATTTTTTGCCTTTTTGTATGCCCTTTCCTTATGTCTTATACTGTCCCTTACCTCTTTAGTTTTCCATGGCTGTTTTTTTTTGGCAAGTAGAGTTCTTGCCCCTCAGGGGTATAAACCGATTCTGTATCACGTTAAATGTTTCTTTAAACATTTCCCACTGATCATCAGTCGTTTTACCCATTAACAGATTTGCCCAGTTTACTGTGGACAGTCTCTGTCTCATCCCATTGAAGTCGGCCTTACCCAAGTCTAGAATCTTAGCAGCTGACTCACTTTTTTCCCTTTCAAACACTACATTGAACTCGATCATGTTATGATCACTATTGGATAGATGTTCGCGTACAGTTAAGCCGTTAACTAAATCTGGTTCATTACTCATTACTAAATCTAGTATGGCTTGCTGCCTTGTTGCCTCTAGGACGTACTGCTGTACTTGAAAGCTGTGTCCTTTAAGACATTATACAATGGCTTTTAATCCTCTTTTCCTTAAAAAAAAATCATAAATTGCTGTTGCCTGACACATTAAACTGCTGCAGGTATTATTTTCACGCCACAGTTTGCTGGACGTGTGATTGATAACGGCACGGCAAGGTCAACGGGGCATCTGGGATCTTGGTGAACGACGGGACCAATAGACTATCTCTTTAACCAATGAAATTAAAGTATAGGGAAAGAAACAGAGTGAATGATGAAGGAAATAGGTTGAATAGGCAAATCCAGCAATTTCTTGACACTCGGTGTAGTTTGATGGCAAACTCCTGTTTTTGCCAAGCTAATGGCGGAGCAGCGCAAATCGTCCAGCAATTTGAGGCGATTCACAACTCAACATGAAGCTCTTCTTCGCCACAAATTGCTGGATTTATTTTTTACACACTATTAACTGCCTGCGCCATGAACTCGCCATTATTTTTCCAGCAAATTCTAGGCCAATATATTGTGCTAAAGGGTAGGCATGTGTCCCTTTAAAGCTCTGAAGACTAGTTGCTGTTATGTCAGAATGGCATGACTTTGTACAGAGGTCAGTTAAGAGTGTTTGTTTCTGGAGAGTTTCTTTGGACATTTTTTGAATTATGGCACTTGATGTGTGGTCTCAAATAGAGCTTAGGATAAATCTTTCAAAGACAAAAGCCAAAGTCTCAGAACTTGTATATGTTGTGGCTATCTTTATGAAACAAATACGGTACTCCTTTAGGGTTACTTTTAGGAATTTAAGAAGGTGCTTTTTCATATTTTTGTACATTAAGCTGTAAAATTACTTAATAGCTTATGCATGGGCATCGGGAGTAAAAGAATTTTAATGTGTTTACTAAAAACCTACTTCAGTTTTGGGCAGGCTGAAACCAGGTCATCCAGTACATGTAGAACAGAAGACAGTTGTGCACATGGAGCAGGTGTTGGAAGACTTTTCAGAACCCATCCCTCCAATAATTGTGGACCATGCACAACTAAAGGTAAGTGGCAGTTGATTGACATCTGAAAATCTCTGTTAGTCATTTTCAGTTGGACTTACTGGAAGTATTATAGGGCTTATGTTAATGTTTCATGAATTCTTAAAAGCACAGAATATAAGCGGGAATATTAATCAATGTCTTTATTCTCCATGTATTATGGAGGCAGCCCAATCATCAAGTGAATAGAACCACAAGAATAATACCTGTCTAAGATATTTTTAGTGTGTATAATGGGTGTGTAATTGGCAAATGAATTTCAATATAGATAAGTGTGAGGTGTTACATTTTGGTAGGAAGAATAATGAGGCCACATACTGCATGGATAATAGTCTAAACGGGGTAGAGGAGCAAAGGGATCTAGGAGTACAGATACACAAATCACTCAAAGTAGCAACGCAGGTTAATAAGGCTTTTTCTTTTTTTAAAAAAAAAGCAAACCAAGCACAGTTTCATTTCTACAAGGAGAGAATTGAAAAGCAGAGAAGTTTGTTAAACTTGTATAGAACTTTGGTTAGACTACACTTGGAGTACAGGGCACAGTTCTGGTCTCCATATTATGAAAAGGATATAGATACACTGGAGAAGGTGCAAAAAAGATTCACAAGGATGGTATCAGAACTGAGAGGATATACTTGTCAGGAATGGCTGAACAGACTGGGGCTCTTTTCTCTAGAAAAGAGAAGGCTGAGGGGTTACTTAATACAGGTCTTTAAAATTATGAAGGGGTTTGATAAGGTAGACATAGAGAAGATGTTCCCATTTGTGGAGGAGACCAAAACTTGGGGCCATAAATATGAGATAGTTACTAATAAATTCAATAGGGAATTCAGGAGAAACTTCTTTACCTAAAGAGTAGTTAGAAGTGGAACTCGCTACCACAAGGAGCATGTAATTCTATGTAATATATTGATATGCATGTATCATGTCTGTTTGTCTGTATTTTCCCCCCTTGCGTGCTCCCTCCCCCTTCCCACATAGTAACCTATCGAGGTACGTGTTTTTTGTTAAAAAGATAGTGTAAGGCAGGATAGGTTATAATTTTGCTTCTACCCAGATCAGGCCACTTCCTCTCTGGCAAGGAGAGAAGAGGAATGAGGCTGTGTAATTCAGCAGATGCATTGTTCCTTATGAGATTTTGTTGACGTGGGATTTGTTTCCACATCGATGGCAGTTGGGGGCTTGATTAGTTAAATCACTTCTTTGGACTTGACCAAGGCTTTTCCTTTTCAGCTGCCTCTGTACTTTGCTGAGTAAAGTCAGTCTCACGTAGGAGAAGTCCATGCTCCTGAGGACACCAAATGCAAATGACAAATTACCAGATTTGCTGGGCTCATTTTGTGCACTAGCAAATGTCACAAATGAAGTCTGTGATTCCAGATCTCAAACTTCCTTTGGTAGAAATGCTGCAGCCCACTGTTTATTTTCTTAATCATCTCAATAACAGAATTGTATTCTCCACACAACGGTATTATTCATTCGATCAGCATGTACAATTGAGTAGATTTTCATCCAAATGGAAGAAGTGGAACACTGCAAAGGAAAGAACTGGCAATTATATAGTGCCTTATTGCATTAATCAGAAACATTCTAAAAGGCTTCACATATAGTGAAATGCAATGACTATTATGTAAGTGTTAGCAGCAGTCACTTTACACACTGCAAGCACCCGCAAACTGCGACGAAATGAATGACCAGTTAACCTGTTTTTCGGGGAGGGAGGAATGTTGGCCAGGATATTATCCCTTTTGAGATTGGTGCCATATGGGGGTCATGTTAATCATGATTGTCTCCACCTTCTTTGTATGAGTGTACCTTTGCTCAGTTTTTTCCCAGCATTAACAGCCGCTGTATTGTCACCACAGAATGAAAATGTTATTCTTCAGCACTTTTACTTTGTTCCCGACTTGACAAACTTTTTATAAAAGGTTTTTAATCCAGTGTTCAAAGTTTCGTTGACTGATTTTTCAAGTCATTGACAATGATGCAGCTTATTCCTCATATTTAATGTGTGTCTTGTGTTGACTCTGCATTCAGATTGGTTGATACCAGCTTTCTGTTTCAAGAACTTTCTGGTGGCTGATATCCATGGGAAATGTTTATACATCTTTTGATGTGAGAGTTTCAGGGAGTATAATTTGGTATGCGAAGCATCAGATTTCTAATATTGATGCTTTTTGTAACCAATTTTTTTGAAATTTAAATTATCCTTTTAGAAATGTGAAATATTCCTTTTTAAAAATGAGCTGGATGAATATTTGAAAGGGTATGAAGTAATGGGTGTAGACATTGAGGAACTCGAGGATCATGACTCCTGTACAAAAGTCATCTGTGGTATGCAGCAAGTCAGGATTGCCTAACGTCCATCTTCTTTTGTAGCATATTCTTCAGTTGGCCATTAAGACGAGCAATAACTTCACAGTTGATCAACTTGAAAAGCTTTATTCTTTGCTTAGTCAATGCATCTATCGTCATCGCAAGGAATATGACAAATCCCGTTTACTTGAGGTAAGCAGCAGGTTTAAGTTCAACCTAATGTTTACTCAATAGGAGCTATTTACAGTTTGGACAACAGAAGTACTATGTCTTTAAGATTAATAATTACATGTGTTATGTATGTTTACCTCAGACCTCCAGTGAGATTTTACCATTAGCTTGGCCATTCGACTTCTTGTGACTGGTGTAACATCGCCTCTTTAGTTTCTTTAAAAAGGAGCTTGTTTTTTTTATATATACAAGTGACTTTACTTCATGTATAAGATTCCTAATACAAGTGGTGCTGCTTTTTATTTGGTAGAAGAGAACCTGTGTAACCAGCTGAACCTTTATTTAATTCTGGATTGGGTATAACATGAGTTGATACACAATCTGGCATGTGTTACAAAGCAGTAACTCATTAAAGGGCGGAAGAGTGTAGCTGGATCAGTGTATTAGCCTCGTCTTAGCCCAGAGATATATTGCATTGGAACAGATTCCAAAGTGCATAATTTAAAATAATGCACAGGAAAAGGATGTATTTTTTGCCAGTTGGTGTGTGGACTGCCATTTATGTGAATAAAACCCAGTCATTTTAGTAACTGATATAGAGGATTATCATTATCTTCAGTGTTATAATGCGGTGTTCTCATCTCATCTTTGAGTTTGAATCTTGAACTCCTGTGATGACAAATTAGATATGCAATGTTAACTAACTTATAAGAAAATAAATCGCCCAAGCTTTATGGACAAAGTGATGAATATTGAGTCAAGCTAAAAATTGCAGGCAAGATTAATGTATTTTTCATAATTCTGATTATCGGCCATTTTTTGAGAAACTAAATAGGATGTGATCACCTTGTGCATGGTATTTCAGTCCAGAAATATTCTGGTAATAGTAATTATAATTTCTGGTAATAGTCATTGCAATTTATGTCTAGAGGTGAGCAACAAAGAACAGTCAGCATGGATTTAGGAAAAGATGGCAATTTGATGATTATGGGATGGACAAGAGTAATGCAGTTGATATTTGCTTGGATTTGTAGAAAGCTCTTGAGAAGGTTCCACGTATGTAGTTAATATGTAAGATATGGAGTTGCAGAATAGTAGGTGAAGTTTGACACATGATAGTTAATTTTAAAAACTCTAAAGCAGTTACATCGAAACTGCAGCACAGAAACGAGCCGTTCAGCCCAACTGGTCTATGCTGCCATTTATGCTCCACATGAGCCTCCTCCCTCTTTCATCTAACTCTGTCAGGATACCCTCCTATTCCTTTTTCCTTTATGAGCTTATCTAGCTTCCCCTTAAATGTATATATGCTGTTTGCCTCAACTACTCCTTGTGGTAACACGTTCCACATTCTTACCACTCTTTGGGTAAAGTAGTTTCTCCTGAATTCCCTATTGGATTTATTAGCGACTAATTTATATTTATGACCTCTAGTTTTGGACTCCCCCACAAATGGAAATATTTTCTCTACGTCTACCCTATCAAACCCTTTAATTGTCTTAAAGACTTCTATCAGGTCACCCCTCAGTCTTCTCTTTTCTAGAGAAAAGAGCCCCAGCCTGTTCAGCCTTTCCTGATATGTATATCCTCTCAGTTCTGGTATCACCCTTGTGAATCTTTTTTGCACCCTCTCCAATGCCTCTATTTCCTTTCTATAATATGGACACCAGAACTGTGCACAGTACTCAGTGTGGTCTAACCAAGATTCTGTACAAGTTTAACATAACTTCTCTGCTTTTCAATTCTATCCCTCTAGAAATGAACCCCAGCGCTTGCTTTACCTTTTTTATGGCCTTATTAATCTGCGTCGCTACTTTTAGTGATTTGTGTATCTGTACCCCTAGATCCCTTTGCTCCTCTATCCCATTCAGACTCTTATTTTTCAAGCAGTATGTGGCCGCCTTATTATTTCTACCAAAATGCACCACCTCACACTTATCTATATTGAAATTCATTTTGGACTTTAAGGGAATCAAGGGATATGGGGATCGAGGTCAAAGATCAGCCATAATCTTATTGAATGGCAGAGCAGGCTTTAGGGGCGCTATAGCCTACTCCTCCTATTTCATATATTCATTTACCAAATACATGCCCATTCTGCAAGTTTATTAATATCCTCTTGCAGTCCTTCCTTTGTATTAACTACACCCCCAATTTGGTGTCCTCCGCAAATTTTGAAATTGTATTTCCAATTCCCAAATCCAAATCGTTAATGTAGATTGTGAATTAGTCATAAATGGGAACTTTTCAAGTTGGAAAGAGGATAAAAGTCATTTGGTCATGGGTTACAGAAGCAAAATCTCAAGTTTGCAGGTGATAAAATAGAAGAATGAGCAAATGTTACGTGCCCTGACCCTGGATTCAAGCTTCTTTGCATTGTTGGTGATAAGCAAAATCACTTTGCATTAACACAACAGGTAGTGTAAATTCATCTTAAAAATAAACACTGGAACAATCCCATGTTATAAACTACACTTCCCTTCATTTAGTATAAAGTTGCATTCATAACTGGAGAAGTCAGTGGTCAACATGATCATGCTGTTCTGTATGAAGGTGTACTACATAGCAATGGGAATGTAATAAGGATGTGACTAGGATAGATTATCTTAAAAATTCTGTTCACCTGGATAGCATTTTCAGTTATTTCATCAATAAATTAGGTAGCTGATAACATAGACTTCACTACTTAGTTGTCCAGGTACTTATTTGTTTCAAACTTTTCCCAACAATTTTAATTAGTCTTTGAAGATTATTGTATAATATCTTCCTCTGCCTTCACTCACTTAACGAGGTGTGTTCCTTGGTGGGACATTCAGCTGTGGAACAGCCTCTGATTTCCAGGGTTATTAAACATGCTTGGAGGATTTAAATGCTAGTAAGTGTGTACCTGAGATTTAAATCGAGTTTTGCATAAACTGTTCCTAGGACAATGCCTCAGTGGTTTTCCCGTGTTTGAAAGAATGTCTATTTATTTTTAAGTGGAGGTTGAAGTACACTTAAAGAGCCAACTAATGACTATTCACCTTGGAGGAGGGAGGTAAAAGGGGTTCCTTCGGAGTTGAGGAGGTGATGTACCTGGTGATAGAAGTTTGGAACAAAGTCAACTCTGTGGAAGACTCAATAACCTAATCCCTGAACTGGGCAGGTCCATAGTACTCTGTGGCATTGTCAATTGTTGACCAGCCATTTTGGCTCACTGATGGAATAGCCCTGTCACAAGGGGCTGGGATTTTTCCAACTGGATTCCAGAAAACGTGGAAACAGTGTTCCAACCGGGTAGGGGGTTGTCCTCACTGGACAAGCAACAGGAAGCTGGAAGATGGCTTACTTGGCTATAACTGTGGCCTATTTTCGACTTCAATTTAAGCTCCAGCACGAGCCCGGTGCAAATGTGAGGCTCCTTAAGGTTGGGCTGTGCCAACCTGTACCTAACAACTATGGACCAGCACTATGTCCCTAAGGAGTTTGTACTCTGTGTTGGGAATATGGATCTTCTAGGTGTGGATTTCTCAATAGCTTGGCTTGGAGACTCTTAAACATGGGTTCCAACACATGCCAGACACTCAGTTAACCAAAAACAATTCAAAGAATGTGGAGATTGAACTACATTCAAAGAAGTTGGGTGACCAAGATTGTTCATTAATAATGTTTTATTAAATTTTCATGCAGCACTATACATTTTATATGGATTTTATCGATAAAAGCAGACTATAAATACTGATCTTTCTTCCAATAGTCCAATCCCTCTTAACTCTGCTTGACATCTGTAAAACGAGTCTTGGGGCATTGCTGGTGCTGTTAGCAACCTTGCACACCATGGTGCAAAGATAGCATTTATCTGGTACAGGATATGTAAATTGTAATTTACATTTGGATGTACTTTAATTCATCTGCCATTTTTTACACTGAAAGGAGGAAATGTCCACACACTAATTAAAGGGGCTAATCTCTTCTTCACTCTTGGCATCCCCCACACTGTATAGGACAGGGCTAAGCATTAGTGCTATTCCTGGGAGGGCAAGCTCTCAAATTTTTTAAAGATGTTTTATGTTATGATGTTTAAAATGTTGCCCACGTGACCTTCCCCATACCTATACTGTATAAAGGTTGTAAGGCACCCCTGATGACACTTCAGTTTTTACACAAGTAGGAGAATGTTTTTGGCCTGTGTTGTTTTTGTACAGTTTGAGATTTTAGCATTAAGTACTGCTTCCAGTCAGTTCTGGGGAAACTTGGAAGAGTCCTTGCTTAGTTGTCTGTCAGGTCTGACTCTGTCTCAGAACACTGATTCCCTTCAACGACATACAATTTGAGGCCCCCCAGGAAAATTATCCAATTTGCTGCAGTTATCCTTAATGTTCATCCAATTCCATCAATTTGAATTAGATTGTTGGTTCCTCTATTGTGATGCCTGTAGAGGTTTTCATTGCTATATTTGACCTCAACAAATCTGTGTGGAAAGCATGCCAGCTCTTTGCAGCTTTTAGCGCCAAGATCTTTGGGAAAGACATTTCTAAAACAAGAGCACGGAAAATGGTTAGTAGATTGCATTCGTCTTAGCGTGAAGAAACCTTTGCACTTTTTTTTAAATTCGTTCACGGGATGTGGGCGTCGCTGGCAAGGCCGGCATTTATTGCCCATCCCTAATTGCCCTCGAGAAGGTGGTGGTGAGCCACCTTCTTGAACCGCTGCAGTCCGTGTGGTGACGGTTCTCCCACAGTGCTGTTAGGAAGGGAGTTCCAGGATTTTGACCCAGCGACAATGAAGGAACGGCGATATATTTCCAAGTCGGGATGGTGTGTGACTTGGAGGGGAACGTGCAGGTGGTGTTGTTCCCATGCGCCTGCTGCCCTTGTCCTTCTAGGTGGTAGAGGTCGCGGGTTTGGGAGGTGCTGTGGAAGAAGCCTTGGCGAGTTGCTGCAGTGCATCCTGTGGATGGTGCACACTGCAGCCACAGTGCGCCGGTGGTGAAGGGAGTGAATGTTTAGGGTGGTGGATGGGGTGCCAATCAAGCGGGCTGCTTTATCTTGGATGGTGTCGAGCTTGTTGAGTGTTGTTGGAGCTGCACTCATCCAGGCAAGTGGAGAGTATTCCATCACACTCCTGACTTGTGCCTTGTAGATGGTGGAAAGGCTTTGGGGAGTCAGGAGGTGAGTCACTCGCCGCAGAATACCCAGCCTCTGACCTGCTCTCGTAGCCACAGTATTTATATGGCTGATGAAGGGGATTTTATTGGATTCAACTTAGAAAATAAGTTTGTACGTTGTGTAGGGTCAACTTCATTCTTTGAGTCAAAGGCATCTTCCACAGACCAGATTTCCACTTTCCCATCCCCTCAGGCAGAGAGTAGTTATCACGGATCTTTGACCGTTCCTTCTCGCTGATGTTTTTGGATCAAAACAAACTGAACCCTCGTGAATGTGGTGTATACTTTTTTATACACTGGAAGAGGTCAAGTAGGCAACATCATGCCAAAACATCTTGAAGGTAAACCACCCTTTCTCAGCTATTCCTGTTTGGAACATCACTAATGCTCAGCCCTCCCAACGTGCAAAGAATGCCATTGAGTCTTAAAAAATTATGATGTTATAATGGAGGTAATCTTCCTTTCTCCTTGGACCATGGATTTACAAAACAATGTTAAGCAGTACAGCATCTGTTTAGCATTCCACATTTGCTTTCAGTAGAGCTGGAGTTTAGCTCCATTGTGTCTTGTGCATCCCCACCAACTTGTGTATTAATTTATTCCAGTACTACTCTGTCTTGAAAAAAAATAAACTCCAGCACCAATCATTATTGGACATTGAGAGAGTAGTGTTTTTTAAAACGCAACTAACTGTTATTGCTATACCTCATTGTACTGAATATACTAAGCACCATCATCACATTTTTTAGAATCTTACTTTGAAGTTTCTTGCCTGTGTATTTTGTTAATGAAAGCGGAGACAATTGGTTACATTCTAATCAGTAATTTATTAAGCTGTCAGTAATGGAGAGTAGCTATTGGTGCCTAGTGTGGGTAATGTGAAAACCTTTTTAAAACAAACATGTCTGTGGTTATAGGAATGATCACCTGCAATTTAATTTTGGTGCCAGCTCTGCCCCAACATCCTCTCCAGCCTGCCGATCCCTGAAGCTTGACATAGCTTAAATCTTGATCTTTTGTGTGACTTCAAAATGTCTTTGCCACTAAACTGTTTTCTGTGCATATTTGCACTGTGTGTGACAGGTTGTGTTTGAAACTAACCATTTGTTGAATTTACTGTTTCAGGAAACTGACTACATGCTGTACATGGCTATTTTTCTCTCCTGGCTAATTTATTTTTCAGCCTGTTTTCTGCAGCTAGAATGATTGAGGAATTTCTAAGAGTTAGTTTTTTAAAAGTTAAACACTGAAAATGGTTTTCATTGTAAACAGTGCTCCTGTCCTTCATTATTTATGGCTCATTTCAGTGTTTACTTCACTACAAATCTTTGTGGCCAGTTTAAAAAGTGTGTTGATACAGCTGTGGTGTAGTTTGAATTCTGCTTACTGATCTCTTTTATGGTTTTGATTTGATTTAGGAAATGGAGAATCTAGTAAAGACCTTTCATACATTCCTGTGAACCTTTGAAGAGGAGCAGGTTCATCACACAAACTGCTTGCAGGGAAGCAGCCTTCTGAGCCATTCAGCAACATTCAGAGCCTTGGTCTTAATCTCTTTTTTTGTGAATTGGTGCTATTGTCTCAGGTACCTGGAACAGACCAGCCTACAGAACCAAACTGGACTTTATCGAGATTACACATTCAAAACCACTTGCCATCACTGTTGCACAGTCTGGTGCTATAAAATATAAAGGTGGTTCTCATTGTTTTCCTCCCCAACATTAACTTGCCATCATTGAATGCAATGGAGCAGAACTTCATAATTTAAGAAACTGGATAGAGTGATTCAACCTATTTTATTAATTTTTGACGACATTTAGCATAAGATTCGCTTTTATATAGATGGATTTTGGAGTTTTGAATGTTCATTTTCTAGTGGATTAAACCCTGTTGATTGCGTCATGATAAATAGCTGGAGTAACTGGATGCAATTTTGAGAATTTTAAAGCCACTGACCGCTGTCATAGCGTAGACTTCATTCCTGAACTGAAGCTGGCATTTTGTTTTCTTTCCTTTCTAAGAACAGAATGTGACAGAATTAACACACAATTGCAGGTCCAGTTTTACAAAACCCACTATCCAAACATCCACTACAGCCTCTTCAAAATTTAAGGTGCATTATAACAAAATATGCAAAACATACTCATTTCTACAAAAGAACAGTGATCTTGGACTACTGCAGCTATATTGTTGAGCTACCTCAGCTTTTTCAGTCACACAGTTTACCAGTTACCATCAGTGTTTACTGAATACTGTAATTAGTGTGTGTGCGCTACAGTTTACTTTATAAAGCTAAGGTACTTGATTATAAGACATTTTGCAGCTCCTCATACAACTTGCAAATTTTTGGCTTCAAGCAACTGCAGTAATCCAAAGTGCTCTTCAGAATTTCCATCTGAGCCTTGAACTCCCAACTTGAATAAATTTCAGTAAAATGACTGCTTGGGACTATCTATTTAAAATGTAGAGAAACAAAAGTTTATAGAAATTTAATAAGACTAATAGGCACTCTCAAATTTGATTGACACTCGTTTTCACAGTGATGTTTTCCTTACCTATTTATTGAAAAAGTATAACTGCAAGAGGGTATTTTACAATCTAAATTACACTAAAGTAACAGCATTTTTTATGGAGCAAATTTGGGAAATTATTACAAACTGTACATTTGTTGAAAAACATAGCTGAATTTTGTAGCAAGTTTCTGATAAAAAGGGTTAAATAGGTCTCAGGAACTGCTGCATCCTTACTGTTTTTGAAATGAATTGTTTGTTCTCTATTCCATTTGCAATTTAACGTCCTGTGCCAGTAGCAGCATTGGTAGCATTTAATAAAACCTACAAATGTTTTTATGCGAGTTTACCAAATTTATCAATCTTTTCATTCTCTTCCTTTAGCAACCCCGCCCCCCCCCCCCCCACCCATGCCAATGTGTTTTATCTAGATTCCTTTCAGCAGAAGATATTTTTCGTCCTTCATGTTTGTTTTATGTCATGTGTTTCATAATCCCACCTCCACTGAATATGGGAATGCCAGGTCATGTAGATGAACGTGGGATTCATCATAATATAAGCTTGAATTCCTTTGAAAAGCAGCATTGGCTGTTGTATTTGTACATTTATTTTCTTAGTCATTGGTGTCTTGTTTTGGTTTCATATAAAGGTGTGTCTATTTTTGTTTGAATGCTTAGCCCTGCAACATTAACTATGCTATATATTGAATTCTATAGTTATTGAGCATTGTATTAAAATGACTTTCCATTTTTTGAATTTCACATTAGTATGAGATAATAAGTTATTTAAATGTTTTGTTTTGAAACTTTTGGAATTTGGAACACTTTTACTGTAATTTGTAAGCCAACTGCTGTGAAATACTTGAATAAAGGTGAGAAACAAGAATATTGTGACTGTGTATTTGAATCAAATAGTGTAGAAGAACGGTATAATCTGATGTCACCAGCTTCATTTAAAGAAGGACCGTGAACAGCTATAGTTTTAGTTGAATATATATCTGTACAGCATCAAAAATACAAATCTTAATAAATACTGCAGGACTACTCACTGGAATTAGGTTTTCCTGTTAACTGCAGAACTATTGTTACAGATAAACATTTTATTTTTTGAAAAAAGCTTTGAGTTTGTGTTCTACTGGTTTGTAATTACCTTTCAAATAGCAGAATCAATTTTGATTTCAGTAAACTAATGGTGGGTGTATCTAATTTCTGCAGTTTCCTAATGAATTGTGGAAGAACACCCAGAATTACAATTATAAACGTTGTCCTTCCAACTGTGGCTTCTTTCTGGAGAGGGTATTTTGAGCTATACATTGCTGAGGGAATGTATTGGTGGCCACAAGTCTGTCACTGGTGGTGTGAGCAATTTAAGGTGATGAATTCAGTGTCACACAAGAGTATTGGCACAGCACTAAAATTTAAGTTTATTTTTTCCGACAATGGATTGCTACCAATAGATTGAGCCTACAAAATAAGACAGCACTGAGATACAAAACTATTTTCATATGCGTCACTACTTTGTGGAAAGTATCAATATGTAGATTGATTACCCAGGCATGCTGGTTCGCAGTAGGGAGCACAGAGAACTCTTGATTGTATCCAGGTTTATGGTATGTGAGAGCTGAATGAAGCTTGTTCTTCATGGGATTGTGTGATCCTATGTTTCTCACTTTGAAAATTGTCATAATTATTGTTTTATTCTGTATTCTGATTGATTTTTTTCACGCTCAAACAATCAGTGAACCATACCAGATCAGCAGGCAGGATCTGATATGTTGAATAAGGTTGTCCATAAAGCATATCTAAGTTATTGCCTAAAATTGTTTGAATCTCACTTGTCACAAGAAAATCTAATATTGAATTTATATCTGCACTAGCATTCTTACTGTGAAGATATTTTTTTCTTTCCACAGCCTTGGTTTTCTACATTAAGAACCAAGAATATTTTTCATTTGGAGGCAGAACTTTAGATCAACTCATCATCAAGCAAGTCATTTTAATTTCAATATGGGAATGTATTTCCTTGTTACTAGATTGTTTTTGGTGGAAATGTATCAGTAATGGTGGCCGTGAAACTACCGGATTGTTGTAAAAACCCATCTGGTTCACTAATGTCCTTTAGGGAAGGAAACTTGCCGTCCTTACCCGATCTGGCCTATATGTGACTCCAGACCCACAGCAATGTGGTTGATGCTTAATCGCCCTCTCAAATGGCCTAGCAAGCCACTCAGTTGTACAATCTCACTACAGAAAGTCACAATAAGAATAAAGCCAAACGGACCACCCAGCATCGGACCACTAGGCACTGGACACGACAAAGGCCAGTTGACCCTGCAAAGTCCTCCTCACTAACATCTGGGGACTTGTGCCAAAATTGGGAGAGCTGTCCCACAGACTAGTCAAGCAACAGCCTGACATAGCCATACTCACAGAATCATACCTTTCAGCCAACGTCCCAGACTCTTCCATCACCATCTCTGGGTATGTCCTGTCCCACCGGCAGGACAGACCCACCAGAGGTGGCGATACAGTGATAAACAGTCAGGAGGGAGTGGCCCTGGGAGTCCTCAACATTGACTCCGGACCCCATGAAATCTCATGGCATCAGGTCAAACATGGGCAAGGAAAGCTCCTTCTGGTTACCACCTATCGCCCTCCCTCAGCTGATGAATCAGTCCTCCTCCATGTTGAACACCACTTGGAGGAAGCATTGAGGGTAGCAAGGGCACAGAATATACTCTGGGTGGGGGACTTCAATGTCCATCACCAAGAGTGGGTGGGTAGCACCACTGTGAGCTGGCTGAGTCCTGAAGGACATAGCTGCCAGACTGGGCCTGCTGTAGGTGGTGAGCAAACCAACTTGAGGGAAAAACCTACTTGACCTCGTCCTCACCAATCTATCTGTCGCATGGTGTCCATGATAGTATTGGTAGGAGTGACCACCACACAGTCCTGAGGAGATGAAGTCCCATCTTCACACTGAGGACACCATCCAACGTGTTTTGTGGCACTACCACCGTGCTAAATGGGATAGATTGAGAACAGATCTAGCAGCTCAAAACTGGGCATCCATGAGGCTCTGTGGGCCATCAGCAGCAGCAGAATTGTATTCCAGCACAATCTGTAACCTCATAGCCTGGCATATTCCTCACTCTACCATTACCAAAAGCCAGGGGATCAACCCTGGTTTAATGAGGAATGTAGAAGAGCATGCCAGGAGCAGCACCAGACGTACCTAAAAATGAGGTGCCAACCTGGTGAAGCTACAACACAGCACTACATGCATGTTACAGCAGAAGCAACATGGTATAGACAGAGATAAGTGATTCCACAACCAATGAATCAGCTCAATGCTCTGCAGTCCTGCCACATCCAGTCGTGAATGGTGGTGGACAATTTGACAACTAACAGGAGGAGGAGGCTCTGTGAACATCCCCATCCTCAATGATGGCAGAGCCCAGCACGTGAGTGCAAAAGACGAGGCTGAAGCATTTGTAACTCATCTTCAGCCAGAAGTGCGGAGTGGATGATCCATCTCTGCCTCCTCCCCATATCCCCACCATCATAGAAGCCAGTCTTCAGCAAATTCAATTCACTCCATGTGATATCAAGAAACGGCTGAGTGTACTGGATACAACAAAGGCTATGGGCCCCGACAACGTCTCGGCTGTAATGCTGAAGACTTGTGCTCCAGAACCAGCCGCGCCTCTAGCCAAACTGTCCCAGTACAGTTACAACATTGGCATCTACCCAACAATGTGGAAAATTGCCCAGGTATGTCCTGTCCACAAAAAGCAGGACAAATCCAATCCGGCCAATTACCGCCCTATCAGTCTACACTCAATCATCAGCAAAGTGATGGAAGGTGTCGTCGACAATGCTATCAAGCGGCACTTACTCACCAATAACCTGCTCACCGATGCTCAGTTTGGGGTCCGCCAGGACCACTCTGCTCCAGACCTCATTACAACCTTGGTCCAAACATGGACAAAAGAGCTGAATTCCAGAGGTGAGGTGAGAGTGACTGCCCTTGACATCAAGGCAGCATTTGACTGTGTGTGGCACCAAGGAGCCCTAGTAAAATTGAAGTCAATGGGAATCGGGGAAAACTCTCCAGTGGCTGGGGACATACCTAGCACAAAGGAAGATGGTAGTGGTTGTTAGAGGCCAATCATCTCAGCCCCAGGACATTGCTGCAGGAGTTCCTCAGGGCAATATCCTAGGCCTAATAATCTTCAGCTGCTTCATCAATGACCTTCCCTCCAACATAAGGTCAGAAATGGGATGTTTGCTGATGATTGCACAGTGTTCAGTTCCATTCGCAACCCCTCAGATAATGAAGCAGTCCGTGCCCGCATGCAGCAAGACCTGGACAACATCCAGGCTTGGGCTGATAAGTGGCAAGTAATATTCGTGCCAGGCAGTGGCTCTGTCCAACAAGAGAGAGTCTCACCACCTCCCCATGACAGTCAACGGCATTACCATCGCTGAATCTCCCACCATCAACATCCTGGGGGTCACCATTGACCAGAAACTTAACTGGACCAGTCACATAAATACTGTGCCTACAAGAGCAGGTCAGAGGCTGGGTATTCTGCGGCGAGTGACTCACCTCCTGACTCCCCAAAGCCTTTCCACCATCTGCAAGGCACAAGTCAGGAGTGTGATGGAACACTCTCCACTTACCTGGATGAGTGCTGCTCCAACAACACTCAAGAAGCTCGATACCATCCCGTACAAAGCAGCCTGCTTGATTGGCACCCCATCCACCACCCTAAACATTCACTCCCTTCACCTGTGCACCGCGGCTGCAGTGTGTACCATCTACAAGATGCACTGCAGCAACTCGCCAAAGCTTCTTTGACGGCACCTCCCAAACCCGCGACCTCTACCACCTAGAAGGACAAGGACAAGGGCAAAGGCAAGCAGGTAAATGGGAACAACACTACCTGCATGTTCCCCATCAAATCACACACCATCCCGACTTGGAAATATATCGCCGTTCCTTCATCGTCGCTCGGTCAAAATCCTGGAACTCCCTACCTAACAGCATTGTGGGAGAACTTTCACCACACTGACTGCAACAGTTCAAGAAGGCAGCTCACCACCACCTTCTCGAGGGCAATTAGAGATGGGCAATAAATGCTGGACTTGCCAGCAGCGCCCACATCCCATGAACGAATGAAAAATTCTAAACTGCCACGCAAGGTAAAAGTTCATTCTATTTATACTATTGGCGCCCCATGGATCACTGTAATGTGTTTCTTTTGGACTTTATCTGGAGAGTAACTCTTAGATAAATTTGCATGATTTTAACAAACCTTACTATTGTCGGGTATGCCTTATTTCCTGTGATTCTTGGAACTGGATGAATAGTCAGGCAAAGCAAGCCAGCCTCACAGTAGTTTTGTTAATCAAAAGTAATTATTTAATGTTATAATTCATACGAGCATTCATGAAACAGAATCAAACCATTCATATGACTTTCCTCTCTAAAATCCCGTTTTATATTTAATAATTTGCAATGTTATTATGTAATGACTTAACAATTCACACACACACCAGGCAAATCATGTAATGTATACAACCTTTAAAGCAAGGATTTTACTCAAGGCAGCTCAGAAGTGATCAGCTTCTTGTGTCTCAAGGGCCTCTTGTGTGATGTTCAACTGCAGTGTGCGTTCCTTGTGACTGCCATGTGGTGAAGAGACTGTTCTTCTCTCAAGGTCTCTTTATATTGTTTTTACCAATAGGATGTAGGATTGTGGCATGCCATTCTTTTTGTCCAATCACTCCCTGTTGCAATGCGTCAATCATTGACATACACCAATGATTGACCGGTTAGGCTTTGGTCATGTTACTGGAAACCCTTGAATGGAAAAAAGCATGTCCTCGAATCATGGAACGTAAAAGGCCCCTTTACTGTTTGTTTACGGCCTTTCGTGTAGAGATAGCCCCTTTCATTTCTACGCAGACATCCGTAATGGTCCTGACGACTCCAATTTTGATTGCTTCACTGGTTTCAAATCCATTCCTTATATCATTTGACCATATGCTGGATGCAACACTATTTGATGTTTTACAAATCCTAGTTCTTTGAGCAGATAACCAGATAGGAATGAGAGATCCATGCTTTTTCACACCTATCATTGCTTTCCTGATCCGAAGCCTTTGATTTATGCCCTTGTTGCCTTTTCTTACATTATCCCTGCCGTGTTGAAAAGCTTGTGTTTCCAAAAGGCTGTGTGTTTTAAAAGACTGACAACCCCCCCAAGCTCAATATTATTCATGTAGCTTATTTATTTAATAATCTAGATATCTATCCATAATACAATGTCTTTGATTCCGAAACTCGTACTTCTCCAAAGCCATCATCGTCATAAGAGTGCAAAAGTTAAGAAGTTATGTTGAACCTTTACAAAATACTGTTTAGGCCACAACTGGAGTATTGTGTCCAATTCTGGGCACTGCACTTTAGGAAGGATGTGAAGGCCTTAGAGATAGTGCAGAAAAGATTTTCTAGAATGGTTCCAGGAATGAGGGACTTCAGTTCGTGGATAGACCGGAGAAGCGGGGGTTGCTCTCCTTAGAGCAGAGAAGGTTAATAGGAGATTTGATAGAAGTGTTCAAAATCATGAATTTGCAACAAATACATATTCCTTTAAGGCACAAAAATCCAACAGGAAAAGTGGTCCAACCGTGGCTAACGAGAAATTAAAGATAGTATTAAATCAAAGGAAGAGGCATATAAAGTTGCCAGAAAAAGCAGTAAGCCTGAGGATTGGGAGGATTTTAGAATTCAGCAAAGGAGGACCAAGAAATTGATAAAGAAAGGGAAAATGGAATGAGAGTAAACTAGCGAGAAACAAAAATGACTGTAAAAGCTTCTATAGGTATGTAAAAAGGAAAAAACTGACTAAGGCAAATGTGGGTCCCTTACAGTCAGAGACGGGAGAATTTATAATGGGGAATAAGGAAATAGCAAAGAAATTTAAAAAATACTTTGTGTCTGTCTTCACGGAAGAAGACACAAAAACCTCCCAGAAATATTGGAGAACCACGTGTCTGCTGAGAATGAGGAACTGAAAGAAATTAATGTTAGTAAAAAAAAAATACTAGAGAAATTAATGGGATTGAAAGACGATAAATCCCAAGGATCTGATGATCTACATCCCAGGATTTTGAAAGAGTTGGAAATAGATAGTGGATGCATTGGTTGTCATCTTCCAAAATTCTATAGATTCTGGAACGGTTCTTGCAGATTGGAAGGTAGCAAATATAACCCTACTATTTAAGAAAGGAGGGAGAGAGAAAACAGGGAACTACAGGCCAGTTAGCCTGACATCAGTAGAAGGGAAAATGCTAGAATCCATTATAAAGGATGTGGTAACAGAACATTTAAAAAAAAAATAGGATTTGGCAGAGTCAACATGGATTTATGAAAGGGAAATCATGTTTGACAAACCTATTGGAGTTCTTTGAGGGTGTAACTTGTAGAATAGATAAGGGGGAACCAGTGGATGTGGTGTATATGGATTTTCAGAAGGCTTTTGATAAGGTCCCACACAGGAGGTTGGTGAACAAAGTTAGAGCACATGGAATTGGGGGTAATATACTGGCATGGATTGAGAATTGGTTAACAGACAGAAAACAGAGTAGGAATAAATGGGTCTTTTTCAGGTTGGCAGACTGTGACTAGTGGGGTACCGCAGGGATCGGTGCTTGGGCCCCAGCTATTCACAATCTATATCAATGATTTGGATGAGAGGACCAAATGTAATATTTCCAAGTTTGCTGATGACACAAAACTAGGTGGGAATGTGAGTTGTGAGGAGGATGCAAAGAGACTTCAAGGGGATATCGACAGGCTAAGTGAGTGGGCAAGAACATGACAGATGGAATATAATGTGTAAAAATGTGAAGTTATCCACTTTAGTAGGAAAAACAAATGCAGAGTATTTTTTAAATGGTGAGAGATTGGGAAATGTTGTTCAAACGGACCTGGGTGTCCTTGTACATGAGTCACTGAAAGCTAATATACAGGTGCAGCAAGCAATTAGGAAGGCAAATGGTATGTTGGCCTTTATTACAAGAGGATTTGAGTACAGGAGTAAAGATGTCTTACTGCAATCATATAGGGCCTTGGTGAGACGCCACCTGGAGTATTGTGTACAATTTTGGTCTCCTTACCTAAGAAAGGATATACTTGCCATAGAGGGAGTGCAACAAAGGTTACCCAGACTGATTCCTGGGATGGCAGGATTGTCGTATGAGGAGAGATTGAGTGGACTAGGCCTGTATTCTCTAGAGTTTAGAAGAATGAGAGGTGATCTCATTGAAACATACAAAATTCTTACAGGCCACGACAGGGTAGTTACAGGGAGGATGTTTCCCCTGGCTGGAGAGTCTAGAACCAGGAGACGTAGTCTCAGAATAAGGGGTAGGCCATTTAGGATTGAGATGAGAAATTTCTTCCCTCAGAGGGTGGTGAATCTTTGGAATTCTCTACCCCAGAGGGCTGTGGAGGCTCAGTCATTGAGTACATTCAAAACAGAGATCAATAGATTTCTGGATATTAAAGGCATCAAGGGATATGGGGATAGTGCAGGAAAATGGCGTTGAGGTAGAAGATCAGCCATGATCTTGTTGAATGGTGGAGCCGGCTCAAGGGGCCGGATGGCCTACTCCTGCTACTTTTTTTTATTTGTTCATGGGATGTGGGCGATGCTGGCGAGGCCAGCATTTATTGCCCATCCCTAATTGCCCTTGAGAAGGTGGTGGTGAGTGGCCTTCTTGAACCGCTGCAGTCAGTGTGGTGAAGGTTCTCCCACAGTGCTATATCTTATGTTATCTTGTGAAGGGTTTAGATAAAGTAAATAAGGAGAAACTGTTTTCAGTGACTGAAGGGTCGAGTACCAGAGAACACAGATTTAAAGTGATTGGAAAAGCACCAAGGACGACATGAGGAAAAACTTTTTTACACAGTGAGTAGTTATGATCTGGAATGCGCTGCCTGAAAAGATGGTGGAAGCAGATTTGATCGTGGCTTTTAAAAAGGAATTGGATAAATACTTGAAGGGGAAAAATTTCCAGGGCTATGGGGAAAGAGCAGGGAAATGGGACTAATTAGATTGCTCTTACAAAAAGCTGGCACGGGCTCGATGGGTTGAACGGCCTCCTTCTGTGCTGTAACCATTCTATGATGGAGGGAAAACAGGATTTGCAAGAGCACAGTTTACTACATTACTGTGTTTGCAGGTTTTCAAATGTCTTTGTTTAAAAGGGGCAATGTGAACCTTTTTCTTCAAATGTCTTTTGTTACATAGGGGATTTGAACCCACAATCCCTCCTCAAGTGGGTCTGTTGAATCTTCTGACTGATCCACTTCATACCCTGAACATTGTCCTTGGTCGTTAGGTTTTTATTATTGATTCCCGGATAGGACAAGTTTGCCGTGACATATGCAAAAAAAAAAATTTCATTTCCATGTTTTCCAATTAAATGTTGCATTATACGTAAGCAAATTATCATAACAAGAACTAGTATACATATCAAAGTCATACTAATTATTCTGATTCAAGGGTGTTGTCCCACCTTATACAATGTTTCCCACCACTCATGGTCTCCTAGTTTTGTACTGTGTTCTATAAGTGCATTGGCTTGTTTAATTTTGACCAGGTGGTGAAGTGAGATTAACACAATTCCCCATTACATTGTATGGTCGCATTGGCATGAGAGTATGTTCCCCAACCTCAGTCATTTCTGTGGGGTTGAGAAAGAAAGGAGAATAAGTGATAGGACAGATGGTAGTACCATGCTTGAATGTAACATTACTGGTGGTTATACTATACTGACCTCTGGTTTGATAGGCCAAATGGGTATCAACCCACCTATTGATAACTTTCACCAGGCATTCAGGGTTCTCATCCCCCTTATTCATGCCTTGTAAAATATCCTTTAGTTGTTTCTCCATCGATTCATCATGTTCCCATATTGATTCAGTATCTAATCTATTCCATGCTGCAGTGCTTGCAGTATCCCCAATACCTATCCACTCAGCTACACCCTTTTATATCTTTTGTGGCCTGGTGTGTGAGGTTGTGGGGCCCATGCTTGGTCTAAATCCTGACCAGCATTTCATTGGTGGAAGTCATGTACTATCTCCTGCGGCATTGCACTATGTAATATACTGTGGACCTGTTGACAGAGCTCTTAATGCTAAAGGGATCAAGGGATATGGGGAAAAAGTGGGAACAGGGTACTGAGTTAGATGATTAGCCATGATCATTTTGAACGGCGGAGCAGGGCCGAATGGCCTACTCTTGCTCCTATTTTCTATGATTCTATGTTTCTATGGTTGAAAGGCTATCTCTGATAGGGATATCAACCCTCTAATAGGGATACCAGTTCATAAGACATCATTACAAACTCCTTGCCAAGTCCGGATAATTGTCTTACATCATTGTACAACCATTCACGAATTTCAACAGTCACCAAAACATTTCCGAGTCCTTGATTTAGAATTAGACAGGGTGGCTCCCCATCCTTGGTCCCAATTTCATTGTTAAGTCAATGGCACCTGACCCTGAATTTGGAAATCCAAAATTCTATGTCCCTCTTTAATTTCAATCCCTCTGATAGATATTGGTGTATTTGACTCTATCCGGATTATTTCATTAATCAGTTGGCTTCTCTATGGAGCAGGTGTCAGTGCCCTTGTTAAAAGTTCTCACTCATCTGAGCCACATTAACCATTTCATCTCCCTCTGCAAGGTCCCGATGTTTCGGGTGGTAGCCAGGCTATCAAATGCAGTTTTCTCATTGTTCAGTATAGGCAAGGACGCAAATATCTCCAAGAGAAAGCTATCAATTAACCATTTCATCTCATTTATCAGATCTCTAGAGGAATTTTACTTTCCAATACAATATTTACTTTAACCCTTAAAACACAGATTAGATGTTTCCAACCTGGTCCAAGTTATACTTAATACATTTTTGTTTATTTTTCCTAAACTCTTCTTGGACCACTTTTATTCCCAAAATATCTCAAATCCATTTTATCATTTCAAAATTATTCTATTTCCAGACAGCAGCATTGTTGGACTGACAGGACTTGTCAATCTACAATTTTATTTCCTCAAAATACTCCCTCTGATACATAGCACTGGACAGGAACCACTTAGACTGGATTCTTTTTGTTCTTGTTACAAGTGAATTTGATCATCCCCTTAAATTTCAAGTAAATTTTCCCTTCTCAAGTGCTTGAACAGCAACTCATATCAATTATAATTGTCTTATCAATTTCATAAACAAATTATAACCAAGCTTAGTGGTTTTACAGTAGAGACAGAAGTGCTTGTGATTACTTTTGAAGGTAACTCCCATATCACCCCTTCCTCGAGCACTCTGACTTGGAAAATAACACATAACCCTGAATTGGTTACAACACTGCCTTTGAGAGGCAAGGTCTCAGTCCAAATGTTGTGACATTTGATATCTGCAGATAAGGTCTTAAATTCATAAAGCCACTAGATCGCTTCCTGCACCAACACTTTTGCAGCCCCGAAAACCATATTTCCCTTTGTAAAAGAAAAACAATCCATTGTGGCTCTTGAGAGCCCAGGGGGTTAATTTGTCAATTCATGATTTCCTGCTGTCACCATGGGGAAATATCCATTTAAATTAGGAAAATTTTATATGCTTGACTAAATAGCACTAAATGATCTATTTTAAAGAATAATCCCTTTAAAACAAAAGTGCTTTAAAGATGTTCAAATTGATCTTTTTCCAAAAAGCCTTTGTGCTATTAAAACAGTGATAACTTGCAAAATGATCCTAATGCAATTAAACTCTGGATAATACATTTCAGCTTCTCTGATTTCCAATTTTCAAAACATGAGCCATGAAGGCACAAAAGATTTACCAATTTTTATCCATCCTTAGTAATTGAAAATCTGTTAAAACAGTAGAAATTAATAGTATTTCCTTCTATTAACTTTAAACATTCTATGAAACAATTCTGCATTACTACTCCAGATCGTTATCACAGAGACAGCAGAGATCCTTTAACCATTCTTTTTTCTTCTTCATGGTCACTTTGGTTTGACCACAATCAATCGCAAGGTCAAAGTGTCAGTTTGCTAACTGCTATCAGATTTCATTATGCCTTAAGACATGATTAAACAAATAGAGATATTTCAAAATGTCCCAATATTTTAACACATCAATTCACACTCACCAATACTTAACACAATTTAAACTTCAAATCACTCGACATTTAATTCAAATCATTAAAGCATTTAGGAAATGCCAATTTGTTATACATATGATAATTTTATGTCTGGAATTAGAAATCATCACATAAATTATCATAACCAAAATTTCACGGTGGCCACAATAAAAGTCTGTTTTCACAATTTAATAGGTTAATTAACTTCAATAACACCAATTTCATTTAGCAATATCTTAGACTTAAACACAAAACAGAGCGCACAAAATTATTTAAAGCACGTGCTTATTAAAACCCAGTAAATCACATTGTCTTTCATTTTGTTCTTTGGGTGCCTTTCCAAACAACTGTAACATATTGAATATCGCTAAAGGAAAAGTTAGTTTTCATATTTAAATAAAATCTTTGTAACATGTTTGTCTTGAAAAAGAGACAGGAGCCACAGCCAATGGCCCCAAACATTCTCACAAACTTTTAAAAGAGCCAATAAAAGCCACAGAGGCTTTTTAAAAAACAGTAAAAGCCACACAGACTTTTAAAAGATACAGTACAGCCTCACAGGCTTTTAATAGAGACAGTAAAAGCCACACAGGCTTTTTAAAGAGACAGTACATTGAAAGCAAAAGAATATATTCTGTAGCTTGTAAAACAGTAGGAGAGGGATAGGATCTTTCCCTTTCTCTTTCTCTATTCCATCAGACTAGTTCATCCTTGATACAGTTTTTCACGTCTGCCAAACTGGATGGAGCTTGGCTAGTTCTTTCCCTCCTCCTGGGTCCTGTTTCCCTTGTGCGGCTGCTTTACAATCTCTGGCAAAATGTCCCTTTTTACCACAATTGTAACATTTCTTATAAGCATAGATGTTTATTTTGGGTCCCTTTTTTTCTCCCACGCAGGAGCTTGCATGGTGCATATTTACCAGGCTTTTCCTAATTCAGCTATCTTATGCTTACAATGGGAATGAGATATTTGTGGCCTGCTACATCTTTTTGTTGGTGCTCATCTGTACTCACATGGCTGCCTTTAGGCCATCCCTCTCTAATACTCCTTCACTCAGATTCTGCATTCCAGAACATTTTTTTCCAATATCTCACATCTTTGACTTCTTTCTTTCAAAGCCTCCACACAGATAACATTATTTGTCCTAGCCAATGTAAGGTGCTCTAACAATTGCCCCTTCTCCTCCTGTTCCTTCTTGGAGATATCTTTCAACCTCTTATACTCTTCCTTTAGGTTAGCTGCTTCTGTTTCTAACCCTTGCTTTTCCTTCTCATCACCTTTTTGTTTGGTGATGGTATGTAGCCATATTTCAGCCTGTTTTAGATTCCTTGGTACCTCCATTGCTCTGCATTTTTGAATTGCCGCTTCCATTTTTACATTTCATCCATCTCTACCTGTTTCTGCTCAAACGTTGCCCTTTAACCATCCTATTATACCTTCCACCTGTCCTTGCCTAGCAAACTATGTTCCTGTCTAAACATTAGCTTGAGTATGTTTCTGTAATACCTTCCACCCGCCTCTACTCAGAAAACTATGTTCCCATGACGTTAGCTCCAGTATAACCCTGTTATACACAAAGTATTTCAATTTCTTTGACCATGTCAATGTCCCATCTGGGGTGCCAATTATGTAAGGTATGCCTTATTTCCTGTGATTCTTGGAACTGAACGAATAGTCAAGCAAAGAAAGTCACCCTCACGGTAGTTTCGTTAATCAAAAATAATTAATATTCATACAAGCATTCATGAAGTAAAATCAAAACATACATATGACTTTCCTCTATAAAATCCCATTTTACATTTACTAATTAGCAATGTTATTATGTAATGACTTTCGATGTTCGACTGCAGTGTGCGTTCCTTGTGACTCCCATGTGGTGAAGAGACTGTTCTTCTCTCAAAGTCTTTTTATATTGTTTTTACCAATAGAACGTAGGATTGTGGCATGCCATTCTTTTTGTCCAATATCCCCCTGTTGCTTTGCCTCAATCATTAAAATACCTCAATGATTGACAGGTTAGGCTTTGACCATGTGACTAGAAACCCTTTGATGTAGAAAAGACCATGTGCTCGAACCATGAAACGTAAAAGGCCCCGTTACTATATCTGTTTACGGCCTTTCGTGTAGAGATAGCCCTTTTCATTTCTATGCACAGACATCCCTAATGGTCCCGATGACTCCAATTTTGATTGCTTCACCAGTTTCGAATCCATTCCTTATACCATTTGACCATATGCTGGACGCAATTCTATTTTTTTGTTTCACAAATCCCAGTTCTTTGACCAGATTACCGGATAGGAATGAGAGGCCCGAGCCCTTTTCACACCTTTCATTGCCTTCCTGATCCGAAGCCTTTGATATATGTCCTCCTTGGCTTTTCTTACGTTACCCCCTGCTGTGTTGAAAAGCTTGTGTTTCCAAAAGCCTGTGTGTTTTAAAAGCCTGACAACCTCCCAAGCTCAATATTATCCATCTAGCTTATTTATTTAATAATCTAGATATCTATCCACAGTACAATGTCTTTGATTCCGAAACTTGTACTTCTCCAATGCCATCAGCATCTTTGAGGGAAAATAGAATTTGCGAGAACGCAGTTTACCACATTACTGTGTTCGCAGGCTTTCAAATGTCTTTGTTTAAAAGGAGCACGGTTAACCCTTTCCTTCAAATGTCTTTTGTTACAAAAAGATTTTGAACCCCACAATATCTTGATCTATAATATTAAAATGGCAAGCAGGTATGTGCTCCAATCTGATCTTAAAATCAGATAAAGGTTACCTACCTTCATTATTGCACTGTAATATGTGACAAAATAGGGTATATCTCTATTCTTTTTCATATGACTTTATCTAAATAGGATTCAAAATTCGGAACTGCTAGCTGTATTTCTACGGGAAGCTCATTGTTTCTGTGGCAAGGGTGACCAATACATTTAAGTGGCTGCTCGATCAGACAATGGCAATGGAAAATGTCTGTCCTTGATTTGCTTTGTCAACCTCTTTGCCCAGAAATTAAGTCAAAAGTTGCTTGAAGGTTAACACTGGCTTTTTGAATGGTTAACAAACAATAAGATAGTTGAATTTAACTGCTTTGATGGCTGAACTGTTAGAGAGATGTTTGCAGGATGATGGTAATATCCTGATGTTTAACACCTTTTCACAAAGTGTGGGTTCTTTCGTGCTCTGTTTACCTGTAGACATCAAAGGAATGAAAGGTTTCCAATAACTTATGGAAACCACCTTTTTGTTCAGAACACAAGACAAAAGTGTTAAGAGAACGCACTAACTATTGCATTATAGCACAGCTGCATATGGTGGATGAACGTGGAAGTATATCAAAGATACCTACCTGAGGTATGGTCTTCCTCATTTCTTGAACGCTTTCTCCTTTTGATGTGTGCAATTGTCCTGATATCAACTTAGACTCCTCTGCTGCTGTCAAAGATCTTAGAGGAGAACTCAGAAACAAATATTCCAGTACAGATTGAAAGTGATTTCACATTCTCATTGGCACCCAATACAATTTCTCCAGCTTTTCTGTACTCGAGTTTTCAGGTCAAATTCATGCAACGTTTGTCACTAACATAGTTGTTTCCAGCTGCATCTTATTGTTATGCTGACTAATATGCTAAAAAAATGTTGCAAGGCTACCACAAAAAGAAGAACTTAAAAGGGACAAGGCCCAGTGATTTTTCTCATTTGAACAGCAGCTTGTTCATTTGCATGTGACATAAAAACATAAAAAGATAAGAAATAGGAGCAGGAGTAGGCCATCCGGCCCCTCGAGCCTGCTCCGCCATTCAATAAGATCATGGCTGATCATCTACTCAACGCCATTTTCCTGCATTGTCCCCATATCCCTTGATGTCTTCAATATCTAGAAATCTATCGATCTCTGTTTTGAATGTACTCAATGACTGAGCCTCCACAGCCCTCTGGGGTAGAGAATTCCAAAGATTCGCCACCCTCTGAGGGAAGAAATTTCTCCTCATCTCAGTCCTAAATGGCCTACCCCTTATTCTGAGACTCTGACCCCTGGTTCTAGACTCCCCAGCCAGGGGAAACATCCTCCCTGCATCTACCCTGTCGAGCTCTGTAAGAATTTTGTATGTTTTAATGAGATCACCTCTCATTCTTCTAAACTCTAGAGAATATAGGCCTAATCTACTCAATCTCTCCTCATACAACAATCACGCCATCCCTGGAATCAGTCTGGTGAACCTTTGTTGCACTCCCTCTATGGCAAGTATATCCTTTCTTAGGTAAGGAGACCAAAATTGTACACAATACTCCAGGTGCGGTCTCACCAATACCCTATATAATTGCAGTAAGACATCTTTACTCCTGTACTCAAATCCTCTTGTAATAAAGGCCAACATACCATTTGCCTTCCTAATTGCTTGCTGCACCTGTATATTAGCTTTCAGTGACTCATGTACAAGGACACCCAGGTCCCTTTGAACATCAACATTTCCCAATTTCTCACCATTTAAAAAATACTCTGCATTTCTGTTTTTCCTACTAAACTGGATAACTTCACATTTTTCCACATTATATTCCATCTGCCATGTTCTTGCCCACTCACTTAGCCTGCCTATATCTCCTTGCAGCCTCTTTGCATCCTCCTCACAACTCACATTCTCACCTAGTTTTGTGTCATCAGCAAATTTGGAAATATTACATTTGGTCTCCTCATCCAAATCATTGATATATATTGTGAATAGCTGGGGCCCAAGCACCGATCCCATGCGGTACCCCACTAGTCACAGTCTGCCAACCAGAAAAAGACCCGTTTATTCCTATCTCTGCTTTCTGTCTGTTAACCAATTCTCAATCCATGCCAGTATATTACCCCCAATTCCACGTGCTCTAACTTTGTTCACCAACCTCCTGTGTGGGACCTTATCAAAAGCCTTCTGAAGATCCAAATACACCACATCCACTAGTTCCCCCTTATCTATTCTACTAGTTACATCCTCAAAGAACTCCAATAGATTTGTCAAACATGATTTCCCTTTCATTGATCCATGTTGACTCTGCCAAATCCTATTATTATTTTCTAAGTGTCCTGTTATCACATCCTTCATAATATTCTAGCATTTTCCCTACTACTGATGTCAGGCTAACAGGACTGTAGTTCCCTGTTTTCTCTCTCCCTCCTTTCTTAAATAGTGGGGTTACATTTGCTACCCTCCAATCTGCAGGAACCGTTCCAGAATCTATAGAATTTTGGAAGATGACAACCAATGCATCCACTATCTCTGTAGCCACCTCTTTCAAAACCCTGGGATGTAAATCATCAGGTCCTTGGGATTTATCGACTTTCAGTCCCATTAATTTCTCTAGTACTATTTTTTTTACTAGTACTAATTTCTTTCAGTTCCTCATTCTCGCCAGAATCTTGATTCAGTAGTATTTCTGGGAGGTTTGTTGTGTCTGCTTCCGTGACGAATATATTACTTTAAAATAATGAGTTACTGTTTAATGGATGTAAGTAATTAACGTGCAGATCCTACTTTAATATCCTGTTAGTGATATTTTTGCTTTTTAATTTATAAAATTGCACTTTTTTCTTTCACTTTCATAGGAAAAGTGTAACTAGTATTCTACAGACCACCTAATAGTGGAAGGGAAGTGGATGAATAAATATGGAAGCAAATCTATGAAATGAGTAAAAGACATAGAATAATTATCATGGGAGAATTCAACTACCCCCAAATAAACAGGAAAGAAGAGATAGGGAAAGGGGAAAAGGGAATGGAGTTTTTACAGTGTGTTTAGGACTCCTTTCTTACCCAGTACATAAGAAGCCCAACAAGAGAGCTAGATCTAGTAATGGGAAATGAAACAGAGCAGGTAAGAGAAGTAAGTGCAGGGGAACATCTAGGCATAGCGATCATAACATGTTAAGGTTTAAAATAATGATAGAGAAAGACATAAGTAAGACAAAGACCAAAGTAATAGATTGGAAAAATGCTAATTTTGAGGGGATGAGAATGTAACTAGGGAAGGTGAACTTCAAATATTTAAAAAGATGATCAATAGAGTTCAGGAGAAATATATTCCACTAAAAAACAAGAACAAACAATAATGAAACACCATGAATGAATAAAGAGATAAGGGTAAAATTGAGACTAAAGAAAAAGGCATATTCTAAATATATAGACAATAAAGGAAAGGATGACAAAAGGGAATACGATGAGGTTGGGAAAGAAGTCAAAAACAATTAGAAAAACAAAGAGGAGTTCCAAAAATCAATTACCAAGGAATATAAAATAAAACAGTAAAGTATTCTACAGACACATAAATAACAAAAGAAAAATCAGGCTAGGAATGCACAAGATATACTCAGATAACGACAGCGAAATGGCAGAAACATTGAATAGTTAATTTGCCTCAGTAATTACCAGCAAGATTAACAAGGTGGACAAGATATTAGAAGAAGAGATTTAAAAAAAAGATATACAGACGTTCAAGATAGAAAGGGGGGAGATAAATGATAAACTAATCAAACTTTGAGAGGATAAAACCCCTGGACCGGATGGATTGCATTCATGCATATTAAAAGAAGTTAGGGCAGAGATAGCGGCACTATTACATATATATAAAAATTCATTAGAAAAGGGAATAGTGCCAGAGGACAGTTGGACAGCTAATGTTGATCTATTTTTTTTAAAATATAGGAATAAGTCCAGGGAACTATAGACCAGTTAGCTTAATGTCAGTGGTAGGAAAGATACTGGAATCTTTACTCAAAGATGTAATAGAAAAACATCTAGAAACTGAAAATGAAATAGAGTAGTCAGCATAGATTTCAAAAAGGAAAGTCATGCTTGACAAATCTTATTGAATTCTTTGAAGAAGTAACAGGAAGAGTAGACAAGGGTAATGTAGTAGGTGTAATATATTTGGATTTTCAAAAGGCCTTCGAAAAGGTACCGCATTGTACACTCATGACTAAGGTCAGAGTATGTGGAGTCAGGGGACAAGTGGCAGATTGGATAGCAATCTGACTATGAAACAGAAACACAGAGTAAGGGTTAAGGGTAGCTACTCAAACTGGCAAAAGGTAGGAAGTGGTGTTCCACAGGAATGGGTGCTGGGACCACTGTTGTTCATAATTTACATTAATGTTTTGGACTCTGGAATCGGAAGTACAATTTCAAAATTTTCAGACGACACCAAATTAGGGGTGTAGTTAATACTGAGGAAAAATACGACAAAATACAAGAAGACTTTAATAAACTTGCAGAATGGGCTTGCAATTGACACATGAATTTCACACATGAGGTGGTGCATTTTGGTAGGAAAAATAATGAGGCCAAATACTGCTTGGATAATAAGAGTCTAAGTGATGTAGAGGAGCAAAGGCATCTAGGAGTACAGATACACAAATTACTAAAAGTAGCAATGCAGGTTAATAAGGCCATAAAAAAGCAAACCAAGAACTGGAGTTCATTTCTAAAGGAACAGAATTGAAAAGTAGAGAAGTTATGTTAAACTTGTATATCGGGAAAGGCTGAGCAGGCTGGGCTCTTGTCTCTCAAAAAGCGAAGACTGATGGATGACCTGATAGAGGTCTTTAAGATTATGACGGCGTTTGATAGTGTAGACGTAGAGAAAATATTTCCACTTGCGGGGAGTCCAAAACTAGAGGTCTTAAATATAAGATAGTCGCTAATAAATCCAATAGGGAATTCAGGCGAAACTTCTTTACCCAAAGAGTAGTAATAATGTAGAACATGCTACCACAGGAGCGCACACCCCATCCATCACCCTAAACATTCACTCCCTCCACCACTGGCGCATGGTGGCTGCAGTGTGTACCATCCACAGGATGCACTGCAGCAACTCGCCAAGGCTTCTTCCACAGCACTTCCCAAACCCATGACCTCTACTACCTAGAAGGACAAGGGCAGCAGGTACATGGGAACAACGCCATCTGCACGTTCCCCTCCAAGTCACACACTATCCCGACTTGGAAATATATCGCCGTTCCTTCGTCATCGCTGGGTCAAAATCCTGAAACTCCCTTCCTAACAGCACTGTGGGAGAACTTTCACCAGACGGACTGCAGCAGTTCAAGAAGGCGGCTCACCATCACCTTCTCAAGGGCAATTAGGGATGGGCAATAAATGCTGGCCTTGCTGGCAACGCCCACATCCCATAAACAAATATAAAAAAAAACCACAAAGAGTGGTTGAGGCGGTTAGTATAGATGCCTTTAAGGAGAAGCTAGATAAGTACATGAGGGAGAAGGGAATAGAAGGATATGCTAAGGGTTAGATGAAGAGGGGTGGGCGGATGCTCGTGTGGAGCATAAACACCAACATAGACCAATTGGGTCGAATGGCCTGTTACTGTGATGTAGACTCTTTGTAACTCTTTGTATTTCTTTATTTAACTGCATGGAATGATATATATTCGGATATCCGGGCATTCAAAAATTTGAACTTAACTGAAATCCAAGTAATAAATTTGAAGTTCAATATGGTAACTTTCTATTTACGCTGATCTATCCATATCTATAAATATATACCTTATCTTACCTAAATCCAAAATGTACATCTTCCTAATGCTGTTGGAGTTCCAGAAGCTGAGCAATGCAACAGAGCTTAGTTATCAGTTTCAGCTACAACACTCTCATTACTAAAGGACAATAACTTTTGCATCACTTCTAACGTTCATAATTGAAGAAGGAAACACTCTCAGTAACAACATGCAATTTTAGAACTCTTGACCAGGATATCATAACTTAGTAATCATAGAATCATACTGCACGGAAAGAGGCCATTCGGCCCATCGTGCCTATGCTGGCTCTTTGAAAGAGCTATCCAATTAGTCCCACTCCCCTGCTCTTTCCCTGTATCCCTGCAAATCTTTCCTTTTTAAGCGTATACCCAAATCCTTTTTGTAAGTTACTATTAAATCTGCTTCCACCACCCTTTCAGGCACCTCTATTAAATCTCTCCTTAACCTCTGCTCTAAGGAGAACAATCTCAGCTTCTCTAGTCTCTCCACATAACTGAAGTCCCTCATCCCTGGTACCATTCTGGTAAATCCCCTCTGCACCCTCTCCAAGGCCTTGACATCCTTTCTAAAGTGTGGTGCCAGAATTGGACACAATACTCTAACTAACTGAGGTCTAACCAGTGATTTACCATAACTACCTTGCTCTTCTAGTATGTGCCTGGATACAATAGCAAGGTTCAGGAAGTGGTTGCAGAGTGTCACTTTGCTCTTAGCTAAATTTAAGTACATTGAAACATTGATTTCAAATTTGCTACAATTTTGACTCAAAACATTTTCTGGATATGACCTCAAATCTGACCATCTTGGACATTAACATGAAGTGTGGTTTGTTTGTACTGAAAGAACATTTGCTGTTTGACAAGTTGGTTGGTTTCATTCCTGTGATTTAATAAAACTTGGCTTTGGTTCTAGGGTAGATCAGGTCATTGATTTAAATTGTTAATGGTGTCATTTGATGTAAAATTCCTGTATTCTGAAACAACTGTTCATTGTAAATTTGTTGCACCTTGCTGATATATTTGACTGGAAATATGAGGAGGATGCAAGGAATGCACACACAAACATGATTTCTGCTGTATATGGTGTGAAGCTAGTTCTGTTTCTTGAATGTATTCAGATATTTGTTGCATTATCACATGGATACTTATAAAGAGACCCAAATAACTTACAAGTTAAAATATACAAGAGGCATTCTGAAACCACGGACACTCACAAATTACAAACTATGGATTGCCTTCAATGCACTAAGCCCTTTAACACCTTTCACTGAGTAGGGATCACTGGCCCTTCCCCTTGCAGCTTGCTTTCTTTCTGTCCCCAAATACTCTGGTAACTAGGGAGAAACGTTTGTTGTATCGCCAGTTTGAGCATGCGTGTCGGCGCTGCATTCTGTCCCTGTGCAGGGTGAATAAACTCTGGGACACCGTTCTACCTCCCCTTCAGCTTTCATTTAAGTGCGGATTGCACTGGGCTTCACGTCATCCCCCACTGCCGCAGAGAGCGGGGACTGGCTGGTGCGTCGGGCACACTCGAGGGGCGGCAGTTGGGGAGAGATGGAGACTCGGGGAGAGAGATGAGGGCTCGTGATCAGGCATTACATGATCAGATATCATATGGTCAGATGTCATGTGGTCAAACCTCAAGGATTGCCTCCAACCAGAGTTGGCAACCCTATGCACCAGCCTCCCGAATCAAAAACGTGTATGAAGAGTGAGAGGAGCCATCCTTTCCTGTCCTAGCACTGCATCCATACACTCTTTCAGCAGCTGCTGGCAGCTCCACTCCCCCTGACCCTGCCATTGTCTTTTTTCCCTCAGCTTCTGATGGTGGATCTGCTTCTTTGAGGAGCTTTGGTTTTGGGGAGTGAAGCTGGGCGGCTGTCCTGGGTCTCTCTGCTGCTCTATAGAGTGATGGACAGGCCTGTGAGTCCCAGCTATCTGACAGTCTTCCTGCAGACTCGCTGCTCAACCAGAAAACTGCTGTTTCACATAATGTGACCTGTTGTATTTTCCCTCCCATATGTTTTCAATCCATTCAAAGGCTTGGTTTTGGAAGCTTCAATATACCGGCACGACCGGTCATCACACTTCCCCCTTTTCTTTGTCCTGTGACTGTCCTATTGCTGGTAAGTAGAACTGAGAAACGGAGTTCATTACTGAAGTTACACTCTGCTCCAAGTGAGAGGGGTTTATAATGAAACAAGAATTTAGACTGCAAAACTGTTAAGTGAACAGAGCTGAATGCTGGTGTGTAGGAGGTGGATTCTTAGCATTGTTGCAGCTGATTAGATGCTGATCATAATCTCAGCTGGTTCTTCAAGATTGTTGGGAAAAGTTTTACAGTACAAACAATGATCATTTTGAAAATAAGGACATCTGCAAAAAAAAAGGACTGACGCCAGTCCCTAAAGATGTCCATATTTACAGGTTTCACTGTGTTAACATTTGGTTAGAATTTGCTGCTTATACTGTTTCGATTTGGTCAGATGAACGACTCCATAATGAAAGGCTTACATTATGTAGATGATTCAATTCCAACTGACACCAAGACCAAAAGGTAATCAGAACTTTGCAATCCATATACCTTGATAGCCAAATATATTTCGTGACAGAGAGTAGGGATAATGGGTAGGTACTCACATTGGCAGGATGTGACAAGTGGAGTCCCGCAAGGATCTGTCTTGGGGCGTCAATTATTCACAATATTCATTAACGACTTAGATGAAGGCATAGAAAGTCTCATATCTAAGTTTGCCAATGACACAAAGATTGGTGGCATTGTAAGCAGTGTAGATGAAAACATAAAATTACAAAGCGATATTGATTGATTAGGTGAATGGGCAAAACTGTGGCAAATGGAAATCAATGTAGACAAATGGATCAAAAAAGGATAGAACAGGGTACTTTCTAAATGGTAAAAAGTTAAAAACAGTGGATGTCCAAAGGGACTTAGGGGTTCAGGTACATTGATCATTGAAGTGTCATGAACAGGTGCAGAAAATAATCAAGAAGGCTAATGGAATGCTGGCCTTTATATCTAGAGGACCAGAGTACAAGGGGGCAGAAGTTATGCTGCAGCTATACAAAACCCTGGTTAGACCGCACCTGGAGTACTGTGAGCAGTTCTGTGCACCGCACCTTTGGAAGGACATATTGGCCTTGGAGGGAGTGCAGCGTAGGTTTACTAGAATGATACCCAGACTTCGAGGGTTAAGTTACAAGGAGAGATTACACAAATTGGGGTTGTATTCTCTAGAGTTTTGAAGGTTAAGGGGTGATCTGATCGAAGTTTATAAGATATTAAGGGGAACAGATAGGGTGGATAGAGAGAAACTATTTCCGCTGGTTGGGGATTCTAGGACTAGGGGGCACAATCTAAAAATTAGAGCCAGACCTTTCAGGAGTGAGATTAGAAAACACTTCTACACACAAAGGGTGGTAGAATTTTGGAACTCTCTTCCGCAAATGGCAGTTGATACTAGCTCAATTGCTAAATTTAAATCTGAGATAGATAGCTTTTTGCCAACCAAAGGTATTAAGGGATATGGGCCAAAGGCAGGTATATGGAGCTAGATCACAGATCAGTCACGATCTTATCAAATGGCGGAGCAGGCTCGAGGGGCTGACTCCTGTTCCTATGTTCTGATATAAAGGGTAATCAACTATTACAGACTTTGCTCATTTATTTGTTGTATTGATGGTAATTACTAAATTCTTTTGTGCTTCATATTTTCTTTAAATGTTAGTAAATATATTTTTGCTTAGCTTGAACAAACTGCTCATGTGTAATATCTGCTTATTCAAAGAATGTGAAGTTTAGCACAGGAATACATTTAATCCAGTAAGAAGGTTACTGCAAGTAGGGTAATTGTCAATCCTTGGGATCACACAACTCTGCAAAAATTATTCAAACAAGACAGCTTCTGTTTCAACATCAATTGTCCCATCCAGATGTTATAAAGACAGATTTGCAACATCAACAGAGGAGTTCATCAGTCTTCTATCTCTTCTCTGTATACTTTCCAGTCATGTATATGCTTTTTGTGGTGTGCAGACCAGAATTAAACAATCTTCCAAAGATCTGACCAATGCATAACTTGGAGATTTGTACTCTACTATGATGGATATATATCTCGCCATTCCATTTATATTAAAGACATTGAACATAACGAGTTAACTATCACTCCCAGCCCCATTTCATGAGATACTGAGAAATGCAGGATTTGTTAATATTGAGGACTGGTATAGATAAGAATTGGGGCTTTGAGTTCCCTTGGTTTTGTGTCAAAACCAATCATGTATCATCTGCTGAGTCAGTATGTAGGTGTTAACCGTGGCTCTGTGGTAGCACTTTTGCTTCTGAGTTAGAAGGTCTCTAGAGACTTGAGCACATAATACAGGTTGACACATCAGTGCAGTACTGAGGGAGTGCCTGCACTGTGAGAGGTGTTGTCTGCTCTCTCAGGTGGAGGTAAAAGATCCTATGACGCTATTTGAAGAAGAGCTGGGGAGTTCTCCTGGTGTCCTAGCCAATATTTATCTCTAAACCAACTAAAACAGATTTGGCCATTTACCTCGTTGCTGTTTGCGGGATCTTGCTGTGCGCAAATTGGCTGCCACATTTCTTAAATTACAACAGTGACTACACTTCAAAAGTACTTCATTGGCTGTAAAGTGCTTTAAGATGCCTTGAGGACATGAAAGGCGCTTTATAAATGCAAGCCCTTTCCTTTAGTGTGAGTGACGGTTGCAGACAAAGAAACAGTACAAGTAGGTGTGTTTCAAGAAAGATATAAATATATAATAAAACCCTCTATCAGGTGAACTCAGCATTGGGGATAACCTCGACTGGCACTCGCTGAGTCTTCTGCTGGTGAGTGTATAGACGTAAAGTGTACTTGTATTACTTGTGTGCTGTCCAATAAAATCTGTCAAGTTGATCTGACTCCTGGGTCTCCAGCCTTTATTCACAGAGTGCGGATCACTCCGGCAACAGGTTGCAGCTGGCTGTGTGAGAGTCACACTTGGGGAACCCAGCAGCATCAGCATGGGTCCAGTGTAAGAAAAAAGTGCCTTTAGGGGTGTTAATTTGCACAGTATTAATGACTTTAACAGAAATTCTATTCCACATGTCCACAACTCTGAGGAATTGGGGCGGGGAGAGAATCCTGCTAATCTCAAATCTTGTCTGAAGCTTGTTAGTTTTATGCATGTCCTTGGTTCTGCGTTCCAGGTCAAGTTAAGTAACCTGCTTGTATCTACATTATCCTAGCCTCTCAACATTTTAATGACCTGAATCATATTGCTTAATCTTTTTTCCTGCTAAAAATCTGTTCCATTCTGTTTTTTGTGTATATGTACGAGTTATTTTGACAATTACATCCCCTCCCCCTCTCGAAGTCACTGAACCCTTGCTGGCGTATGCTTCCCTGGGCACTGGCAGCCCCTGAGTACCTTATCCAGGTGTGAGGCTGGACAGTGTTTGAAAATTCTTTGACCATGGAAGGCATCACAACGGAGCCTGATCCTGACAGCACTTTACAGTAAAGGTACTGGACAGCGATTGGGAGTAGGAATCCTGGCTGATTTTTCTTCTCCATACTCCTGGAGAGTTGAACCTAACTGCTACTTCAGGCGATATTGGCTTACTCGACACAGACTGACAGTTGAATCTTGTCTGTATGGCTTAGTGCTACAGGTGGTGCCTTTCCCTACATTACTACAGTGACTACATTTTAAAAGTACTTCATTGGCTGGGATGTGCTTTGGGACATTCTGAGGTGGTGAAGGACAAGTTCTTTCCTTCCTTCCTTCCCTTCCTGCAGGCGGTTGAGTAATCTCACTGCATTAACTTAAGAATGAAGGCGATTCCTATTTGTATGTGGAAGTTGAGCTCTCTTCAAAGAATAAGGAAACCAATGATAAGTCATATCATATTATTCTATGTGTCATTCTTCAAACAGAGGTACACATTAGAGGGTAAATCTTCCAAGTCCATGTTGGTGATGAGGTACCTTGCCTGCCACCAGCATGTATCAGAAATTCACAGGCGCACTCCACAATTTTTTATCCATCGCACACTCAGAAAACTTAGGCTTGCATATTGGGATGTAAAATTGAAGATAAGCTGTGTAATTGGGAAATTCATAGGAATGGCTGTCTGCTTTAATTACTTTGCCTGGAACCTATGTGGTTTTCGTCCTTCATATCCTATAGGAATCATGCCGGAGATGATTGGCAGCACGTTGGAGCATTAATACAATACTCTGTGCTGAAGTTATGAGTTAATGCCAGCTGTGTCGCTCTGAGTAAATACAAAGCAGAGATCAGAACTTTCCCAGAGGAAGGGAGGAAGCATTGGCCTATGATTCAACACACACTCACAACTCTACATGGGAGCCTATGACTGGCGTAAATGGAGATCTGAAAGCAGATTATTTTTCCTCCCCCCAAACCACAGTTAATGTGTGGGCTATAGAGATTAGAGAACAGGGAAAAAAAATCTTATCCTCAATTTAAAAAAAGTCCTCAATTCTTTCCACAAAAGAAATTATCTCTGGATTGATTGTTGAGTGCATGGTCCCATATCCATGTTGATTGAACAAAATATCAACATATTTTGTTCAATCAAACAACACCCACAATATTAAACTAAGGACAAGGGCCTGTTAGTTCATCTATTAATTTTAATGATTTAGAAAAACATGAACAAATTGGAAGTTTTGGGCATGTCCCATTTTTGACTGTACAACAACAACTTGTATTTATATAGCGGCTTTAACATAGAAAAACATCCCAAGGCACTGGACATAGGCGTCATCAGACAAAAATAGACACTGAGCCAATGAGATATTGGGAGGGGTGATGAAAAGCTTGGTCAAAAAAGTGGGTTTTAAGGAGGAGAGGGAGGTGGAGAGACAGAGGAGTTTAGAAAGGGAATGCCAGAACATGGGGCAAGATGACTGAAGGTATAGCCACCATTGAAAGGAGAGGATGCACAAAAGGTCACAGTCAGAGGAACAGCGAGTCTGGTGGGGAGAGGTGACAGCAATAGGGAGGCGCAAGGTAATGAGTAGATTTAAACACAAGGATGAAAATTTTAAATTGGAGGCTATGGGGGCTGGGAGCCAATGTAAGTTAGCAAGGACAGGGATGATAGGTGAGCAGAACCTGGTGCAAGATAGAATACGGGTAGCAGAATTTTGGATCCGTTGAAGGTTACAGGAGGTGGAGGATGGGAGAGCAGCCAGAAGAATATTAGAATTGTCCAGTCAGACGGTGACAAAGGGTTTGAGTAACAAATGGGCTGATATAGGGGCAGAGGCAGGAGATGTTATGGAAGTGGAAGTAGGCGGTGTTTGATGGAGACTATATGGTATCAGAAGTTCAGCCAAGATTGCGAACAGCCAGGTTCAGCATAAGATGGTGGCCGGTGGGGGGGTTGAATCAGCAGTGAGTTTACGGAATTTGTCTTGGGGGCCAAAGGCATTGGTTTCAGTCGTTCCAATGTTTAACTTGATGAATTTGAAATTCAATCATGACTGGCTATCAGACAAGCAGTCTGACAACACAGAGACAGTGGGGATGTCGAGAGAGAGGTAGAATTGGGTGTGAATGTACTTGTGGAAGCTGACCCTATGTCTATAGATGATGTTGCCATAAGGCATAAATTAAATGAGGAACATAAGGCATCCAAGAATAAATCCTTGGGGGACTCCAGAGGTAGCATTGTGGGGACGGAAAGAGAATTCATTGCTGGATATGCTCTGGTTATGACTGGGTAGGTAAGAGTGGAACCAAGCAAGTGTAACCCCAATAAGCAGGAAACAGGAAAGGCATTGGATGAGGATGGTGTAGTCGACTGTGGTCAGAGGCTGCAGGGATGATGCACCATGGTCACAGTCATAGATAATGTCAATTGTGACTTAGGGTTGTTTCAATGCTATGACAGGGGGAGAAACCTGATGGGAGAAATACATTCATGATAGATCAAGATAGATGGGCAGGGATTTGGGAGCCCACAAAACATTCAAGAACTTTTGAGAGAAAAGGGAAGTTGGAGATGGGGTGGTAGTTTGCAAGGATAGAGGGGTCCTTGTAAAGGTAAGAAATACAGAATGTGGAATATACCTTCATTTGAAGAATGATGACAATGACTTCTAAAGGTGAGGTACTTTTCTTCTATTGGTCACATTTTACGTAATAGGCTAACACTTCCACAATTATACCTTCATGGAAGATTAGAGCAGATGTTTATCTGGGATCAGGGAAAGTGCTGAGCACCTTTCTGCCAGAATGCAGATTTTTTTTAGAACTTGGATTTAATCAGCAGTACTTGGTCACAGAGTACTTCAAGTAGCCTAGCAGATATAATCTTGCATATACTATCTTATTGATACAAACCCGTCGATATCTTCAAGTGGGATTGTTCTCCTTAGAGCCTAGAGGTTAAGGAGACATTTGATAGAGGTGTTCAAAATCATGATGGGTTTTGATAGAGTAAATAAGGAGAAACTGTTTCCAGTAGCAGAAGGTCAGTACCCAGAGGACACAGATTTAAGGTGGTTGGCAGAAGAATCAGAGGCGACATGAGGAAAACATTTTGTATGCAGCGAGTTTTTATGTTCTGGAATGCACTGCCTGAAAGGGTGCTGGAAGCAGATCCAACAGTAACTTTCAAAAGGGAACTGGATAAATACTTGAAGAGGAAAAATCTGCAGGGCTGTAAGGCAAGAACAAGGGAATGGGACTAATTGGATGGCTCTTTCAAAGAGCCAGCACAGGCACGGTGGGCTGAATGGTCTCCTTCTGTGCTGTATCATTCTATGATTCTATGTAGTGTTATTTGGTCCAATTAAAAGTTGTTATGCAAATATAATTGCCCTAATTCACACAATTTCAATCCTGTGGTGCCTAAAGCCTTGTTCTTATAAAGGTTGGGTTGATTGCTACTTTGTTCTATCAACATAGTAACACTTCATTAGTTTTTAAAATTTATTTGTCCTCTCCTTTTGATCTCTTTTAACATGTTGGTTCAGGGCTGAGAAGGTAGGCAAGTGACATGCTCCCATGCCCCTCTTGTGTCAAGTGAGTTCAATTGCAGTTCTCAGTTATTTACTAGTAGACGTATTCCTAGCAATAGGAGTCTAGTTCATGGACAACATGGGCAGCTCAGTCGTTGACCCACCACTTTTCTTTTCTTGAAATTCTTAAAATTATTTTCCTTGTGTTTAAAACCCTCCATGGCCTTGTCCCGCCCTATCTCTGTAACCTTATCCAGCCCTACAACACCCCAGAATTTTCTGTTCCTCTGACCTGAATCTCTTGTTCATCAGCCCCTCTCTTTGCTTTACCATTGTTGGCCATGCCTGCAGCTGGCTAGGCTCCATACTCCAGAATTTCCTCCCTACACCCCTCTGCCTCCACCTCCCTCAACTCATTTAAGATCCCCCTCAAAACCCACCTCTTTGATCAAGCTTTTGGTCACTCCTAATATCTCTTGGGACTTGCTACTTAGCATTCAGGAAACATGGAGCATGTTGTAATGGTGACCTGAGCAATGAACTTGATTCTGTTAATATTTTAGTTAATCTATGCTTCACTGGCTAGTCATTTTACTTTTAACTAATCTATTCTTTTTGTTCTTAGAGTAGTATCAGTTAATATCACTTCCCATCTTTAACCTATTCTAATACAATTTAGACTTGGGAATCGGATGTACAATTTAAAATTTTGTGGATGACATCAAATTGGGGGGTATAGTTAATACGGAAGAAGATTGCGACAAAATACAAGACGTTAATAAACTTGCAGAATGGATGTTTAAATGGCAAATGACCTTCAATATAGATAAATGTGAGAAGGTGCATTTTGGTAGATGCGCTTTGTTATGAGGAATAAGGAGACCACATATTCCTTGGAAGATAAGAGTCAAAATGGGGAGCAATGGGATCTAGGGGTATAGATTCACAAATCATTAAAAGTAGCAACACAGGTTAACAAGGCCATAAAAATGCGAACAAAGCACTGGGGTTCATTTCTAGAGGAATAGAATTGAAAAGCAGAGAAGTTATGTTAAACTTGTATAGAACCTGCAGAAAGAGCATGTGGAGTCAGGGGACAGGTGGGAGAATGGATAGCAAATTGGCTACAAAACGGAAAACAGAGAGTAGGGGGTTAAGGGTAGCTATTCAAACTGGTAAAAGATAAGAAGTGGTGTACCACAGAGATCGGTGCTGGGACCATTATTGTTCATAATTTACATTAACAATTTGGATTTTGGAATCAGAAGTACAATTTCAATATTTACGGACGACACCAAATTGGAGGCTGTAGTTAATACAATTGAAGATTGCGTCAAAATGCAAGAAGACATTAATAAAACTTGCAGAATGGGTGTGTAATTGCTATATGAATTTCAATACAGGTAAGTGTGAGGCGGTGCATTTTGGTAGGAAGAAAAAGGGAGGCCACGTACTGCTTGGATAATAAGAGTCTAAACGGGACAGAGGAGCAAAGGGATCTAGGGGTACAGATACACAAATCACTAAAAGTAGCTACATAGGTTAATAAGGCCATAAAAAAGGTAAATCAAGCACTGAGGTTCATTTCTAGAAGGATAGAATTGAAAAGCAGAGAAGTTACTTTAAACTTGTATAGAACCTTGGTCAGACCACACTTTGAGTATTGTGCACAGTTCTGGTCTGCATATTATAGAAATGATATAAAGGCATTGGAGAAGGTGCAAAAAAGATTCACAAGGATGATACCAGAACTGAGAGGATATATTTATCAGGAAAGGCTGAACAGGCTGGGGCTCATTTCTCTAGAAAAGAGAAGGCTGAGGGGTGACCTGATAGAAGTCTTTAAGATAATGATAAGGTTTGATAGGTTAGACATAGAGAAAATGTTTCCACTTGTGAGGGAATCCAAAACTAGAGGGCATAAATATAAAATAGACGCTAATAAATCCAATAAGGAATTCAGGAGAAACTTCTTTATCTAGAGAGTGGTTAGAATGTGGTACGGTCTACCACAAGGAGTAGTTGAGGCGAATTGCATAGATGCATTTAACGGGAAGCTAGATAAGTACACGAGGGAGAAAGGAATAGAAGGATATGCAGATAGGGTTCGATGAAGTAGAGTAGGAAGAGGCTTGTGTGGAGCATAAACGCCGGCATTGACCAGTTTGGCAGAATGGCCTGTTTCTGTGCTGTTAATTCTATGTAATATAGAAAACTTAAACACAATATCTAAATGAATATTTCACTTTATTGCATACAAAAATGATGAATCATATAGTATAATTTAATAGTCATCTCTACTTAAATGCAAAAAAATTGCTTTCTACAGACATTTTTTTCTAAAACATTCTTCTATTTAGGTTAATACTGCAATCGAGGAAAAAAAAACATTTCAGGTGTACTTCTGTTACTCTCCCGTGTTCACTTTGCATCATTGTGCTTTTTCTCAGCAAATGAAAAACATTACATATTGTAGGTCAAAAGGGTGACACCTCTTAATTAATCTGTTCTCCTTAATACCACACAATTCTGCCCATTTCTATTTGTTTCCCTCAGAATGGGGAATGTTGTAGATTATTTCTAATGAAACCACTAAATAATTGTGATGCTGATTATACTGAAATTTTTGCGAGGCAGAAACCTGGACTCCATGTTTACCCTGTTGAGCAGAATTACTTAGTTGCATAAAGAGCATCAGTTTTAAATGTTTGTAGACGGAAGTAATACTGATGGACCAGAATGAAATTTGACACTTCACTCTGAATTTAGGAGTACAGTCTATGCAATGGGACACAAAGGTCATAGGTTGAGCATTTTAAGGTTGTATAGGCCCTGTGAGAATACAATATAAGACTTTGTCAAATCTGCATCATTGCTACTTTATTCCTTTAAAACAAAACCCTCCTTGAAATTCAGTTTAGTACATGAAATAGATCTTTAACCACAAGTTGGTGTTCTGAGAGGCAAATGAAATGCCGGCTTAAAGGGGATGTTTTTTATATGGTTTTTCCAGCAATGTCTGAGCAAAGAACACTTTTTTTCCATTAAAGTAAAGGGTTAGTGTAACCCAATTTACTTCAATACTTTCTAATATTGTGCTATCTCTGACACTTAGCTCAGTGCCATTTCAGTGTTATTGCAAATGTGGGAGAGGAAAAGAAAGCACTTTCTGTTATGAAAACAAACTATTAAAATTGATGTGGAATAATATGGCAAAGTAGTTGGTTTCTGCTGACATTTTCTCTTTGATCTTTGAGTTTCTTTCAAATTAATTTCGTGAGAGACAATGGGCATGATTTTAACAGTGAAAACGGTGGGTTGGGGGTGGGGGGGAGCATTGAAAATTTCAATTATTTCAGACCCGCCCTCAACCCGCCTCCAACCCATTTCTGGTTTTCACCGGGGAGGGACAAGGGGCGGGCGACCAACCCGCTCCCAGGAGGTGGGTCGGGCCTTCAAACCTTTTAAGGAGGCTTCAGGCCTCCATTTTTCTTTAATTTCCGATTTCAAGACCAGGGGGGCCAGGATTCCCGGGCCTCTTTTACGCCTCATGAAAGGAGGCGAGAAGGCCTGCAACTAAGAGGTAGGTGCCTTTCTGGCACAACTCGTGGGCCGGGAGGAGTAGGAGTGCTTCCCCCAGGCCCAACAAGCCTACCTGCAGCGAACCCCCCAATGATTGCGGACCCACCCCTATTCCCGATCGCGGACTCACGACCCCGATCGCCAATCGCAGACCCCCGAACCTGATCCCCGAACCTCCCCCCACCGATCATGGACCCCTGACCCTGACTACGGACCCCGACCCCGACCCCCCCGATCCTCCCCCATAACGATCGTGGACTCCCGCGATGACCCCCGATCCCGACATCCCCCCTTGTGACTGACTCCCGATCCCTCCCCTCATGACTACTGACCTCAGTGCCAACCACTGCCCCATGCTAACCTATGCCTATGTCCACCCATCCCCCTTGCCAACCCATCCCCCCCCTTTGCCCACCCATGCTCCTCGTGCCTCCCCGCCATCCATACAAACAAAGACTTACCCGAACACGTCTTCTCCCTGGCTGGTCTCCTGCCCAACTGAGACCAGCCAGTCAATCAGGCCGGTCAGTCGGACAGCAAACCGACAAACAAAAATAAAAGACGTCCTTACGTAAAAATCGAAAGGACGTCCGGGAAACCTGTGCTTCCTGGTTTCCCGTCCGCAATTTGACCCCCACCCGGCCCCTTCCCGGCTCGAGGTCAAAATCACGCCCAATATTCCTGGGGAATGAAACCTTTTCATTTTTGACTTCCAGTATCAACAATCTCAAGTCAGATATGGAACATTTAGATGGAGATTGTAGCTCCCTTTACATTGCCTAACCTCAGAAGAGGCTCTACTGCACCAGTGTGAATTTTTTTTCCAATTCCATACCTGCCATCCTGCGGTCTCTCTGAATGAGATTGCCAATTTAGTGCCGAATGAGATCTGTTAGGAACCCACTCTCTATTCCACTTCAGGGCTGGTATTCTGGAAGCACCAGGAACAGATTTATGGAAAGAAAGATTATCTGCCTAGTACGGCTATCTTCATTCTTTCTAATGATATGTATCTTCACACAATGCAAGGGTATAGCCTAGATTCCCCTACTTGTGGGGAAACTACACAATTGAAAACGTTACGACATTGCAAATGCTCAGTGCAACACATAGTCTGTTCTTTTGTTTTATGTGCTTACAAACTGTATCTATGGAAGGCCTGGGGGATGGATGTGTGTGTGGCAGTTGTGTGTGGAGGATTTATACCATTTGAAGGATAAAGGTGACCCTACCAGATAGGCTTATCTATCTTTTTCATTCGTCACACACCAAAATATTTAGGAGGCTGCTGTTTGGGACCTTTAACATCAGCTTACAGGACCAATTTGCCAAAGGCGTTATTGTTTGTTGCCGCTAAATTTAAACAAAGCGCTAATGTTTGGTAAATGTTTGAGGATTGCTCCATGTAATAGTCTTGCGTATGCTGCCAACTAGAACCTGATTGAGACATGCCCAGGAAGCAGTTGTGGAAAGAGCCTTAACGTCCCCCATGGAATTCTTCCAGGCAAGATGATCGCAAAGAAACATGCAACCACCCATTTGGTTATCCACTGCTTAAGCAGTGGTCTGCCTTTGGCCTTTGCACCATAGGAAATGAATAACTGTCAAGACTTTCTACACGTTTGCATTTGGTCCTCGATTAGGAACAGGGTCTTAGGAATAACTGTTTAAAGATATTTTTGTGAGTTGTTGTTTGTGAGGCCTTCTCTATCTCTTTAGCTGAGTGGGGAGTGAGGAAGAGCGGAAGGAAATATATTTGCTTTATTTTCACTACCCCTGAGGGCGTAGTCTGAAGGGTATTGGTTACCAATGGTACTGGCATTCATTCAATAATACTGTCCTGGGCGATGCTGGGATCTCTAAGCTAAGAAGTCCCTGACTGAGGGGAGATGTGCAACCCCAGGCACCAGCTATAATCTGCCCTTGATTTGCAAAGAGTGTGCCACTAGTCGATGCCAATAATATTTTGGTACTAGTGACTTCTTGGCATAAAAAGGTCTTTGGAGCCATCTTGGCATTGTCTGACAGCAGTGAGTTCCTAATGTTAACTGAAGTCACGGAGTCCTCATCAATGTGTTGTGTCGATGTGCACTTGGCGATGCCTGACTGGGTGTGGTCGGATTTCTTGGGTTTACTATGCTTGTCTAATCTTATTCTGAATAATGTGGTGTACACAATGCAGCCATTCCTTATGGATGCTGTTTGTGAACTAGAAGTAAAGTTGGCAACCATGTTGAGGTGATAAGCATTTTATCTGAATGCGATTGTGAGCATCAGGGAATGTAAATGGACAACTGCGTTTTGCACAGTATTTAAAGTCATTGGTTGATGTCGGTGCTGATATGGTAACCCAACTATGGAGGCAAATAGTTGCCAACTGCTTGCATTGTGCGTGAGCAGTCAACTTTTTCAGTGGCCATTTGTAAGGCCCTCAAATTGCCCCACAAACCTTGCATCAGATATTTTTTGCGCACGTGGTAACATTGTGCATGCACAGAAAAAATATTTTGTACAAAGTCTTGTGGGACGATTCTCCCTATTGTTACCAGAAGTAGGTAGGAAGGTAACTTCAATTCAGTTGATTTGAGATTGTGAATTAAGTTTATTGGCTATGCTGCAATTCCAAATAAAGTCTCAATCTTGTAAAACAATGAATTTCAATTCCGAATCCATGTACCGATCTCTCCAAGGTCTGATGTGTGTGTGTGTGTGTGTGTGTGTGTGTGAGTTAACAGTTTAAATAAGATAGCAACATAGACTACATAAACTTCCAGTAACTCTTGTATCCTTAGAATCTAATTGAACACCAAAATGTTATTGTTTCCGCAGGAGATAGTTGTGGGCTAATTGAGCTTCAATTCCTCTCCATGCTTTGTCCTGGGAGTTCTCATCTATAACATAAACCCAATCTCACTGTGCTACTACAGAACATAATAGTAATGATGGCAACTGAAATCGCTGAGCCTGTCTGCTGTCCTGATGCTCATTGCCCTGCTGTCATTGCCCCGGTCTAACACGGCATGGCTGAGGAATAAAACAGGAGTGTGGTATCTGCACACAAGTATCGCTCCGAGGCGCCTGATGCATCCAACATGCTGACAATGGCGAGAGCATTGATTTGTTCAGTATTTAAATAAGAGCTGTCTGTTTTGCTGTACTGGTTACTGAGGAAGGCATATAGGCTTTTGGGACAAAACCAGAAAATGCTGCTCACACACAGATCGGTCAGCATCTGTGGGGAGAACAAATTTTCAGTTTGGTTACAGATCCTTCCGTTCTGAAGAAGGTCTCAAGCCCAAAATATAAACTTGTCTCTTCTCTCTACAGATGCTGAATGACCTGCGATACATTTCCAGCATTTTCTGTTTATTTGGTTTCAGATTCCCAGCATCTGCAGTATTTTGCTTTTACTTATTGGGTTTCAGCTTCCACTAAAAAAAACTCTTGATACAAATGTAATATTGAAGAATTTAACTTCTTTGGATGCCTTGAAGCAGTGGGCTGGGTCATAGGCCTTGAATCAGGTCTCTTTTTCAGTTGTCATCCTTTTTGAAGTTGTTCAACAGCATTTCTGAGTTTGGAAGGTTTGTATATATGGAGGCACTGAGTTTGTTCTGGGTCTGTGCCGAAAGGCATATTTATGATAGCCAAGCTGGAGCATACTCTCTAAGTGTAAAATTTCAGTTGGTGCCTTAGCACCTTGTGTGCTTATACTCTGTATCTGCCTTCTTCATTTGCTCTCCCATATGTTATCTATGATGTGGAGATGCCGGTGATGGACTGGGGTTGACAATTGTAAACAATTTTACAACACCAAGTTATAGTCCAGCAATTTTATTTTAAATTCACAAGCTTTCGGAGGCTTCCTCCTTCCTCAGGTAAATGTTCAGGAGCTCCTTGAAGCCTACGCATTTATACATATAGAACAATACATGGTGATTACAGAATGCCCCTGCAACTGCCCGTTGCCAAGGCAATCACCGTGTTCAGACAGAGAGGTGTCACCTGCAGAACCCCCGAATACACATTCAACAATTTGTTGAATGTGTATTCGGGGGTTCTGCAGGTGACACCTCTCTGTCTGAACACGGTGATTGCCTTGGCAACGGGCAGTTGCAGGGGCATTCTGTAAACACCATGTATTGTTCTATATGTATAAATGCGTAGGCTTCAAGGAGCTCCTGAACATTTACCTGAGGAAGGAGGAAGCCTCCGAAAGCTTGTGAATTTAAAATAAAATTGCTGGACTATAACTTGGTGTTGTAAAATTGTTTACATATGTTATCTAGACAGCATAGGGCTGGTTACTGCACTTAACATAAAGGAAAAAGCTATACTTTTGTTGTATGTTAACAGCATGCTTAACCTGAAAAAGATAGCCTAGCATATTTTATGGTAATTTCGGTGCCCAGTTCTAAAGGGTTATCAATACCGTAGGCTCCTGGGAAACCTGAAAAACAAAACCAAAGGCCAAACAGACTGGTTTAGATAATTGAATATTCAATACTCTGTCTTTCTAATCAAACCTACTCCTGTCAAAAGCTGAAGAGCTTGTCTCAAGTTTGACTATGAGCAAAGAATGTTTAGTTGGGAGATAAATGAACTGGCTCTATGATGCCAACCATATATGGCTTGGCTTCTCAACTGCCTAACCAAATTCCAGAAATGACAGCAAAGCCATTTTGGTTGGACTGCGCTGGACTGTAAGGCATGAGCTCAGATCTGTGGTGGTGTATGTTGGGCCAGGAATACCTAAATGTCAGAAATCTGTGGAAATTCATGTGGAGAAATAATGGACGGGAGTTTGAGAAATTAAGGTTGATTTCCATTATATCCAAAAACCTTGTTTGTATATAACTGCCTTTTGAAACAAAAATTTTGCCTTCGCAAAGCATGAGAGTCAGGGGAGACTGGTGGAGAAGTGACAACAGTGTGACCACAGATTGTTATGACTTACTGTTAAAGTGATGGGACTGAGGAAGGAAAACGAGGGACAAGCAGGGAAATAAAATAGAGACTGCAGAAGTTGCTAATAACGGAAAAGGCGTAAAAGTAGGAGGAAATGAAGAAACAAAAGGGTGAGAAAGCAGAAGTAAAGAAAGAGAAAGAAATTAACATAACAATGGTTGAAATAAAAAAATGTCTTTTTAAACAGTATTTTAAAGATGAGTTTCAATGGATTACATCAGTTGAATTCTTTAGTTTTAAGTCAAATTTTGAAATGTAGAAAGAAGTGTGCAACATTTGCTGAATGAATGTCAAATGAACCTTTTGTCATGTCATATTGGTCTTTTGAATTACAATGCCAACTGCAATTGATTTTAGCACCCCAGGGTGACAAGGAGAGAGAGAGAGAGATGTATTGAGGCTATAAAAACCAGCATTGACTCCCATTTAGACCTTGACTAGGTTGGCGAAAGAGGACCTTGTATGAATTTAACTGGCATGTATAGTACCAGCTATTTGTATGGTATCATATCTATGCTGAGCCTGTGATTTGCTTAAAATCAACGGAGCCCCAGGATATACTCTTGCAGCGCGTGGAGGAAGGAGACCTAGAATATAGTAATGAGGGAATCTGTTAGGAGACATTAATTAATCTCAACTAGGATTAGCTGTTCTTTTTTAGTTTTTATGTATCAATCTGATGGTGTCTATTTTATTGATTAAATGTTGCATTTTTAAATTTCAATGTGAGTATGTAGTTAACTTGCATATCAGTTGACCTGGGAACATCTCTTTAGACATTGGGCCCACTGCAACATGTGGTTGAAAATGCCCTAATAATTTATTAAATAAGATTACAATTTTGTCAGAAAATACTGTACAGAAGTATTTTTGGTCCATACATTGCTGTAGTTCTACCATATATATATATATATATATATTTTAATATTGGAAGTTTACAAAAAATACTCACTGCCAATGAAAAATTGTGCCTATTTTTGAACTACAGTAGATGGTATATTCAATATTCAGAGGGGTGAAACTCAGGATACTACCAATTATGTGACTGCAAAATCATATTCATATATTCACTAAAAAGCTGAAGCTAGTATGCGCATCATACTAGATTTGTACAGGAAACCTAAACTATTAGCACAGGAGATGTACACACTGATGTATCTATCCAAGATGCTACATAAATTAGTATGGCTCCTATCATTAATACAGCTCATAGTACTCATATCTATTAGCTACTCTGTCATAGATGAAGGGCCAATATATATTATCTGTTACTTCTATGAGTTGCTATTGAACCATTAATATCACATGTAAGTGCCTCACCAGCTTTTATCCTTCCACCCTTCCCCAGTGTATACTTTATACAAGAAGCAAACTAGTCACATGGTGACAATTAAGTGTAAAATTGTACGGAGAGTTATTTTACCAGGATAAAATTTGTACCTTGGTTTAAACATTGAGATTAGAACATTTTGCCTTGTTTAGTTTAAGCATTTTTTGAATATAATAGGTATAGAATGAACAGGTGCTTTCATGTGATAACCTAAAATGAAACATGGCAAAATAAGTGAAAATATCCCCCTGCTAAATGGCACTTTTACGTTGGCTGCTGTAAAAGGGATTACAGAAACAAATACTAGGTCTACGCTTACTTATTGTAGTGCAGCACGTTTGTTGTATGTCATCTATGATATAAATATGAAAAAAAATCAATACAGGTGGCAAAGTAAGACATTACAGCTATACCCTCTGAACACTCATGGCATTAATCTCACTGCTCCTGTCTCTCAATAACAATTCGGAAAACAACATTACTAACCTCTAGGTGTTTTTAAAATCACCACCAATGGGGGCACTGATAATAAAACAAAGGGGATCTAAAAATATTTCTTTCAAATATAGTTTCCCCCCAAAATCATTTGCATTTTCATTTATTTTCCGGACTTGCAGCTGACATTTCATGTAATTGGAGAAAACTGCTTCTAGACATGATTTGCTTTTTGTTTTTCTAGTATTGGCTTTGATACTGATTGCATAAATTTCAGTGTCGTTTGCTGTTGCTGTTCGTTTTAGACGTGTACAATTTATGGAACTATCCAAACTTCCAGTTGGTGTTGTCCCTGTGTACAATTGGATTGCTTGAGATCGTCACTACATTCTCTCGGATGTAGTGCTCTGTGGGACTACGTCTTGCTTTTAGTGAATAGTGTACATGCTGCTACACTCTGATACTGTAGATATCACACTCTACAAACCGATTTACCTTCTAAATGGCCTTTAACAATATAAAGGTAACTGTTTGAAAGCAAAACTGATGATTGTTATAAAGCAGGCATTCATACCTGAATTGCCCAATACCTAAAACAAGTGCCATGTCTTGTGACACTACTAGAAGTACCATAAGTTATACTATAATACATCCATAGGGATTTTTGCCCTATTTCACCTAATGGTGAGTATGGAATCTACATTCAATGTAGACAGTAAAGAGCAACATGTTCATTGTTTTAAAGCACTGCTACTGCAGAATAAAACAATTCAGGAACTGCTATCATGTCACAGTGTCAACCACTTTGAATGTATTTTTTGATGACTACACAACCGTGCCTGAACACTGGACATGGCATGTTTGGCAGGAGTGTCCAATTGTTAGTGCGGGGATCATACGTTTCCATGTTTCCCAATGCAGGTCCTTCACTACTGACGATTCCTCCCGTAGCATAGATTTTACCATCCAGGACCACGGCACTGTAAGACAGACAATCGTTATGAGTCAACTATTCAAGTAATCATCATAATGCCATTTTCAATCACTGAATGTACAATAATACCTATACAATGTACAGTGGTTGCTGAATACTTTCGATTTTTTTTACACAATTATTGCCATACCACAGCAACAAAATGACTTATTCTACAATCAGTATGTTGAAATCCCATTCACAACAAAATGTCACTAAATGGAGAACCATGTGAGTGAACATGACCTACTGACAGTTTGATTAAATGAAAGCACCAAATTCAGTTATAAAATAAATAGCTCAGTTGGAATTTGCAGCATTGTTGACACTGATTCAACAACTCTCTAATCCAAAGTAGGTGCTGCATTCTCAGTATTTTCTGGTTGTGAACAGGATTAGAAACTGGCTTCAGTTTCTTCAGTACTCAATCCTCAGACTGATTCCTGAAACAGAGTTCTTTTAAAAGCAGAATGTTTTTAAAATGTATGACGTTTGGCGCTAGTGCACGCCAAGAGTTTAGTTGCGTCAGTGCTAAAAATGCAGTAAAACACCCCAGTCCCGCGTTGTTGGTGTCAATGTGACTTGACTTTGGGGTGGGTTGTAGCATAACTGCAGTTGATGTGAAGCTCTCTTTTTTTAATCTGTATTCAACCAAAATTTTTCGCATTATTTTCCAAACTGTCCCTCCCAACTAATAACAATGCAACTACACACTCTCTGTTGTGCAAATAGTGTTGGTACCACATGGGCAAAGCCAATGTCACAGCATAAAATAATCTATTAATACATAACAACCAGATGATTTGTGACTACAATCATTGTTTTATATTGATCTCATGAGGCACATTCACTACTATTTATGAACTTAAATAATAGATGATTTCCAATGTAACAGGAATATACTAATCAGTTATATGATAAGTACAATGTAAGAATCTTTTCTGAAAAGTGGTGCTTTAGTATATCTAAGTTCACTATATGCAATTAGTACCAATTTAATGCTTGCACTGCAATTTAAAGAGTTTTATTTGCCTAACATGAACAAATCTGGCCTCCAGTTCATCCTCACTCTCTTCATTCCATCATTGGCAGCTGTGCCTTCAGCCAATAAGTTCTGGAACTCCCTCCATGAACATGATGGCACATTTACATGCCAGCTATTATAAACAACAACAATAACTTGCACTTGTAGGGTCCCAAGGCACTTCACAGGAGCATAATCAGACAAAAAGTGACACTGAGCCAAAGGACAAAGTGTAGGATGACCAAAACCTTGGTTAAAGAGGTAGGTTTTAAGGAAGGTCTTAAAGGAGAGAGGCGGAGAGGGTTAGGGAGGGAGTTCCAGAGCTTAGTGCCTATATGGCTGAAGGCACAGCTGCCAATGATGGGGCGAAGGGAGTGAGAATGAACAGGAGGCCAGATTTGAAGGAACACAGAGATCTTTGAATTGTAGGGCTGGAGGTGGTGACAGAGATAGGGAGGGGCAAGGCGATGGAGGGATTTGAACACGAGGATGAGAATTTTAAAATCAAGGCATTGGTGGACCGGGGACAATATAGATCATTGAGCACAGGGATGATGAGTGAGCAGGACATGGTGTTCCAGTTTACAGAAGGTGGAAGATGGGAGGCCGGCCAGGACAGCATTAGAATAGTGGAGTCTAGAGGTGACAAAAGCATGGATGAGTGTTTCAGCAGCAGATACGCTGAGGCAGAGCAATGTTGCGGAGGTGAAAGTAGGCGGTCTTTATGATGGAGAGGATATGGGGTCGGAAGCTCAGCTCAGGGTCAAATAGGATGCTGAGATTGAGAATAGCCTGGTTCAGCCCCAGACGGTAGATCGAACTTGGAAGGAATCTCTCCAATGTTCACTTCAGGTTTGTAGAGCTAGTTCATACTGGCACCTTGAAAACCAAACTGAGTTAGTTGGGAATCATCAGGTGATATCACAACACATGCGCACAAAACAATTTTGCTAATTTTGGTGCCATTAAAAACATGAAGGTTATCCCCAAGAGCGATAACTATTGGTTATAATAATTGGACAATGATTTTAGATATCATTACAATTTTTTGGTCGGTAGCCGTGCTCAACTTTGATACCTGAATCACAGCAAACACATTTGTGGTGCAATCTGCAGTTCAGGTCTGAAAGCACCAGGTGTTGGGGGTTCCACAGAGAGTTGGATTTGCAGATAGATTCGATCTGACATCCATCCCATTTACACAATATCATCCATTGTAGTGAAGTGGTTCCTGCCTCCTCGCGATGCTATCCTGTATGGATGCAACCTGACTTTCAAAGGAAACTGGAGTGTGCGTTAAGTATAATGGTGGGTGCAAGCAATGTCATTTCACTTATGTGTGTGCCACTTCTATACTGCTATTAGCATTAGCAGTATATGTGCTCACCTGATGAATCAAAGCACAACATACATCTGTAGATCATTTATATTACTTTCCTTGAAATTCTGACAAAATATCATAAGTAGTTTTGTGTCATGCTTTCATTCCCTCCTGACAAACTGTTGCTTTTGACTTATCTTCTCAGCCCACTCCTTTCCCCCAGCTGCTCATTGTATATAGAACTTCATACGAATGGTAAAAAATTATGGTAAACACTTGCTATTTCCTGGTGATTACTGATCATAAATCTTATTATGATTCAACAGGAATACGCTTTCCTTATTTATAATTAAAAGATAAACAAAAACATACATGAATGCACCCCAAGGCTATATGTTGCCCAAATCTTATCCATGCCTCAGCACCCAGCAAGATCTCCTGGTACATCTTCCTTGCTTGACTTCGCTCTTCACTAGCGAACATTGTCTGGTCAATCCTCCTTACACAGTGCTACCAAAATGTTCATAACTATGCAAGGTATTCAATGCAAGTATCTATAACTATCATTAATGCAAACTGTAATTTACCATAGCCCATGTGTAAATTTTACTGAATTAAATAAAACATTTATATAAAACAAATTCTCCTTGAAAATAAATCTTGCAATTTTCTCTGATAATTTTGCTTCTCTTCTCTCCTGAAGGTGTTGCTGGGTATGGTTCCACGGCAACCATCTGACACCTCTCCCAAGTGGCCATTTTGTATGTACGAGCCTTGGCAGTGAGTGCCAATAAGCTACTGGAATGTCAGGAAGCATCACAACTGAACCTGATACTGTCCTCACCCTCACACTTTCAGCAAGGGTTGCTGGATAGTGATCAGGAGTAGCAACCTTGGCTGATTTTTCCAGCTCTAGTCCAGAGTGTTGAGGCCCATTTTACCACCTTTACCACTTCCCTGCTGTTATCAATTAAGGCAGGCATGAAACACATGACCTTCCTTGTCTGTATAACTCAGCTACCAACTGGACTAGCTCACTGAGCTGTTGCAGGAATAAAAGAATTCTACTACATAATAAACACTTGATACTTTCAAAAGTTTCACTCATGAGATAGGCTGGTCCGACTAACTTGCGACTATTGTTCCTGAATTGTATAGCCAGCCTCAAACTCACAATGAAATAGGTTTGGCTCAGTGGTAGCACTGTCGCCTCTGAGTCAGAAGGTTGTGAGTCCAAGCCCCACTCCAGAGACTTGAGCACATAATCTTGGCTGACACATCAATGTAATACTGAGGGAGAGCTGCACTGTTTGAGGTGCTGTCTTTTGGATGAGACATTAAATCGAGGCCCTGTATCCTCACTCAGGTGGACATAAAATATTCCATGACACTATTCGAAGAAGAGCAGGAGAGTTCTCCCGGTGTCCTGGCTAACATTTCTCCTTCAACCAACAACTAAAACAGATGATCTGGTCATTTGTTTCATTGCTGTTTGTGGGACCTTGCAGTGTGCAAATTGGCTCCCGTGTTGCCTATAACAGCGACTACACTTCAAAAGTAATTTGGAATGTCCTGAGGTCATGAAAAGCACTATATAAAGCAAGTTCTTTCTTTCTTTCTTTATCCTCTTTAATTCCTTAGACATGAAATGACTTGCATTATTTAATATGATGGATATAAGTCTACTGTTAGAAATTGCTTAGGGAAGCGTCTCCTAAATGAAGTTTCCTTTGTTCTGAATAACACTTCACAATAAACTGTATATATTATTCATGAACACAAGTACAATTTCCCATAAGTAGAGAACAAAATAAGATCATTTGTTCTTTCAAGATCACTTTGGTTTTTCAGTTTTATTGATTTGTAACCATTTGCACTCGAAGTGAATTGAACATGCTAAGCTTTAAGGCACATAAAAAATACATAATCGCTGTTCAATTAAAGGGCACCATCTTTTTGAAAAAAAGTGTTTTACACACAGCAGGAAGGTCAATTGCTGGTATTTCCTGAGTTTGTCTCCCTAACAGTGCCTGCACTTCAAAGTAATTAATTGTATGTGAAACACTTTGCGATGTTTCTGAAAGACGTGATAGAGTGCTATATAAATGCAAGTTTCTTTGTTCAATGTTAGCTGATCTCAGTGTTGTGCCACTGTAATCAGGCTTAGTGTCTCCAGGCTAAGGAAAGGAAAAAAAATTTACAAAATTATTGCGCAAATCTTTGCTTATAAACTCATAACGCAATGATGTGAATGACATAATTTCACCTGAGAATGAAGTCAGTGTTGTGAAAATGATGCTCGGTCCTTCTCCCTCCTCAAACAAAAATGTTTTGCTAAACACTTTTGACAATGCCCCATTAAAACAGTGCTCAGTGTTAGCTTTTCCTCCTCCAAAGCATAGCTTGTGTGTGTCCCACAGCTAGATGTCACTGCTGCATTCTGTACACACTATACAGTAAGTAGGACAATGAAAAAGCTAAAGGAATGCATCTAATAAGAGTAAAATAGTATGTGATGGGCACCATGCCATGGTCATATGCTTTTTTTCTACACCATATGCATCAGCATATTTAATGCTGAAAATATAGATTATCTTCCAAGATGCTGGTGCATAAAGGAAATAAATTATACATTTGTGTATGCTGACCATCTGGTCCGTAAGAGCCGTTCTATTTCATGCTTGTAGGTACATTGATATTATGAAGCTGTGTATAAATACAGACAATTAAAATCTGAGCTGGAGTTGTTTGCATCTCATTACTGCATTCTTTTAAAGTTTTGTGGATTAGTGTGTAAAATAATTTATCTGAATGAGAAGAATTTATCATATATATAAAACTTTAATCCAAAAGTAGGAGTTTTAAAATCTGAAACTGCAGCGTCTACTATGACGGATTTTTATTTTTAATTGGAAAGGTATAATACATTTCCTAGTATGATACAGAGTATCAACTTTCATTTAAGTACTATCTTTCAGGGAATTGTGTGTGTGTGTGTGTGTGTTGGGGGGGGAGAGACAGGCTTTCTTTAAGACCTTTTCTTCCACAGAACACCTCATCTTTCACATATTCTAGAAAAGTAGTCTCTTCTACGACAATAGGAAGGGTTACATGCCTACAGGAATACTTATTGTGCCTCAACAATATGCCTGAATCTCAACCTCAGGAGAGCACTGGATACTGCACTGTGACATTTCCATTTCCGCACCAGCCATCCTATTCTCATAGCTCTTCTGACAAACTCCCAATTTCTGCAAAATTTTTGGGCAGATTTATGTTGTGAACTCCATTAAACTGAGACCATTTAAACCCATTTAATTTAAAACTGTTGCAGAGATCTGAACCCTGCTTTCAGACATGAAAGGATCCAACTTACATTCTCAACACATGTCTGATCTGCAACTATTTAGGGACGTGATGCTGTTAGCTGGAATTCCTCCCACTGTGAAACTAGATGGTGCAATATATCTTCCACCTATTAGGCAAAGGGAAAGGGACATCAACTTCCTGCTTGGACTGTAGCCAAGGCAGAGACTATCCTGTGGGTACAACTACAGAGCAAATGGGAGAACCATGAAACACTGGAAATGGGCTGGGAAGCACTAATACTGCCTGGTTATTAAGAAGTGTGAGGGTTTATTGTCTGAGGTATTTCTGATTCCAGATAAAAGTGTAAATAAGTTATGGATCATGCTATAATGAAATGAGAGCAATCAGGAAATATAATTAGTTTATAATATTGAATTCCAATTGGCAAAAAAAATTACCAGCAGTACTGGCATTTTTGAAAAAATGTTCAACAATTTTTTTTTATCTAATTGAGAAGGGCTTTCATAATGTTATTATTGGCAGGTGCCGCAATAATGCCTTGCAATGCGATTCATATTGTTTTGCCATAGGAACACAGGAATGGGAATAGGCCATTCAGCCCCTCAAGTCTGTTCTGCCATTCAACATCAACTCAATTTACCCGCCTTTCATCCATGTCCCTTAATACCCTTGCCTAATAAAAATCTGTCAATCTCAGTCTTGAAAATTTCAATTGACTTAGCATCCACAACTTTTTGTGGGAGAGGGTTGCAGATTTCCACTACCTTTTGTGTGGAAAAAGTGTTTCCTGATTTCACTCCCAAATGGCCTGGTTCTAATTGTAAGATTGTGCCACCTCGTTCTGGATTCCCCCACCAGAGGAAACAGTTTTTCTATATCTACCCTTTATGAATCCCTTTATCATTTTAAAGACCTCAATTAGATCACCCCTCAACCTTCTAAACTCAAGGGAATACAAGCCAAGTTAATGCAACCTGTCCTCATAATTTAACCCTTTAAGCCCGGTATCATTTTGGTAAACCTGCGCTGAACCCACTCCAAGGCCAATATATCCTTCCTGAGGTGCGGTGCTCAAAACTGGACATAGTACTTCAGATAGGTCTGACCAAGGCTCTGCACAACTGAAGCATAACTTCTTCCCCTTTGTATTTCAGCCCCTTTGAGATAAAAGCCAACATTCTATTAGCCTTTTTGATTACTTTTTGTACTTGTTCACTCACTTTTAGTACTGGACACCCAAATCCCTTTGTTCCTCCACAGTTCCTAATCTTCTGCCATTAAGAAAATATTCAGATTTGTCTTTCTTTGATCCAAGGTGGATGGCCTTACATATTCAACTCCATCTGCCACAGTTTTGCCCACTCACTTAATCTGTCCATGTCTCTATGTAACTTCCTGCTCACATCTACACAATTTACTGTGCCTCCTAACAGTATCATCTGCAAACCTGGATATACAACTCTCTATTCCTTCATCCAAGTCATTGATATAGATGGTGAAAAGCTGAGGCCCCAGTACAGATCCCTGGGGAACACCACTTGTCATATCTGCCAATCTACATTCCCTTTTTCCCTGCTCCATCTCCTACCTCCCAACCAATTACCAATCAGAGTCATGTATTTTTCATGGTGCCCCTTTAAATAACTGCAAAATCTAAATGATTCAAATGCACAGTGAACACAAATGTGGTGAGTGATAAGTCAAGCGTTACAGATGAATATTAGGATGTTTTCAAGAGACTAGGATATCTGGAATAAACTCAACACATTAACATAAATACATCTGTATTTCTAGTCTTAATTCACCCATGAAAGCAGCAATAGCACACAGAGTGCAAGAATTGAACAAGATGAAAAGTTTTTCTCACAGAAAGTAGATGAATCTAATGAGAAGATGGCACACTATATATAAGGAATCTGGCAGGGTAAGACTAATTATACCAAGCATCAGGTTGATGGTGCAAGATTACACGCCACAAAATATGGCCTTTCAATCTGTCCCACATGTATTGCCCATGCCAAGTCCTCATACAACCTTACAGCTCTTTCATGGCACCTCATGCGTACCCATACTTCAATGTCAATAACAGCTGCTATATTCACGCTGCAACTCAGAATAGACTGCCTTGCTACATTCACAGCTTCCGAGGGTGTCACACATCAAATTGTTGTAGAACAAACATCGTTACTACTGACACCCAGGATGAGCTTCGGGTTGGGTATATGGCAGCCATCATTGGTCTCCTGTACTTTGGAAAATAACAGCAAGGCGGTGACACTGGGCAGCTGTGTGGAGGGGAAATACCAACACAGATCGGTTGGGCCGAATAGCCTGTTTCCATGTTGTAACATCTATGTATTTCTGCATCCCAAATTTGTATAACACATCGATCTATAGAAACAGATAAGGTATTTTTGACAGGGGTGCGGGTGTGGAGGGTTACATCTTTTGTCTGCTAAAGGAAGGAGATTCTTTAAAGACCAAAATAGATAAAATTTGCAGATCAATTGTCGTGAAAAGATGATTAGTACCAAGTCCCTACTTAGTCAAACAGAGAAAATGATTCAATACATCAATAGAGTGATGAAATTCATTCTATACACAAGTCTAAAGAAAACTAGATCAGATGGTAGAGAAATGACAGGCAAATAAAAAAGCAGCCAATTATTGGTTAGTCAGAAAGGCCTGTAGAAATTACAGAATCTTAATAGTGGCTCTTTTGAGTTGTGAGAAGAAATTCATTGATAGGATATTAAGTATGTATTCTAAATAAAGAGAATAGTCACTTCAGACAAGACAAAATTTGGCTCAATTTTCAGATTGGAGGCATATGTTGCAAGACTCCTATAATATGATTTTAATAATCAAAAGGTATATTTTCCTTTGTGAATGTTTTCTGCAACTTTTTTGCCTCATGTTTTTCACATTTGGGGAATAGAGGGATTTAATGTTACATAATCTTATGAAAAACAATATTATTGAAAAGTCTACTGCAGACAAGTGATATTACAAGTAACATGCCATGCTGAGGACAGTAATAAAATTAGGTTGAAACTGAAAGCAGATGAAGCTACCCTGCCTATGAATATATCATTCAAGGCTTCACAATTGAATGTGCAGTGGTGAATTTACATGGCTGATGCCAGCCTTTCTGCTTTTCCTTCACGTGTGGCTTTCTCTGCAGAATCAAAAATGGTGAAACAGGCCAAAAAATTGCTCTTTTTTGAATTATGCAAAGAAGCTATGCTACAGTGCCAGATCCTATTAAGCCACTTAGAAGGTAACTGGTGTACAAGCAGAAGAGCTTATGTTAACATCCATATGGTGGCCCAGAGCATAAGCAACATATAAACCAAAAGGTGCTTATCAGAATTGGGCACAAACAAAACTAACACTAACAGAATTGTAAAGAAACAGTTTATCTGGCATTATCAACAGTTTGAAAAGGATGTGTTCCCTTTCTGGATACTGTGGGCCTGAAGTTCTGGTGCGATGGGAAGGAGGAGATGGGGCAGATTGCCCACAGGGGTGCTGGAATTCAGGAAGGAATCTGAATCTTTTTTATTATCATTCCTTGAGACGTGGGCATTGCTGGCATTTGTTGTCCATCCCTAGTTGCAGTTGAGAAGGTGGTGGTGGGCCACCTTCCTGAACTGCTGCAGGTTTCTGCCCTGGTTAAAATCCGGCTCAAATTCCAGTTAGGGGGAAGGAGTTGGCACATCTCTATGTGGAAAGAATGCTGTGGGAGGATTTCTGGGGCAGTTTCCAAGAATATCCTAGAAATTCTGCCCATTACACTCTCCCTAGGCCCAATGGACCTCACACCAGCTGAAAGATGGTGTGAGTTCTGTTGTTGGCCAAGTAGATGCCCCCAGACGAAGGTCATCAATCCCCTCTGGGGAATTCATCCCTGTGGAGGGTAGGAAAATTTTAGAACCTTCAAAGGCCCCGTCCTTCTTCCGTTTGAACGGCAGAGTGCCACTCTGATTTTCTGGCTGACAGTTGAAGTGGGCGCTTCTATTGGGACCACCCTCCCCAATTATTTAAATGACGCTATCCATGTTCGTTGGAATAGGGTCATCGTTGATGGCTTTTGGCAGCTGGGAGTGCTGCTCAATTTCAACCCCTCCTTTTTGACAAATCAGAAGTGTCAAGTTCAGCCCACTTTCCACACAAAAGGGTTATTTTCCAACTCGTGCTCCTGATGGGAAGCCTCACTTTGCATTGTGCATGATTTTCCTACCATTTAAAATGATGGTTGGAAAATCATGCACAGCACACTCCCAAAATTCCAATGTGTACTCTGCTATTAATCTGAAATCAGTAAATTACCTCTAACATGGACATTGCGACAAAATGTGTTTGTGCTAAGAAAAAAGTTGAGCAAATATATTTCTTTTGTGATGTGATTTTAAAAAAATATTCATGGGATGCAGCAGTTCAACATTCCAGACATGTTCCTACCAGGAAACAGACTTAAGGGCTGGCTCGTAGGAGACATGGGATACCCCCTTCAAACTTGGCTCATGACACCTATGAGGAACTCCGCCAATGAGATGCAAGAGTGCTACAACCATAGTCACATGACCACCAGGTGTGTCATTGAGCAAGCCATTGGCAAGTTGACAATGCTTTTCAGGTGCCTAGGTAGGTCTGGAGACGCCCTTCAGTACTTGCCAGTGAGGGCGTCGAGAAACATAGTGGTGTGCTGCGTCCTGCACAACATTGCGCGGCAGAGAGGATTAGAGGTGGAGGATGACCAGCGCGCTCATCAGTCATCTTCTGATGAACATTGCTGCCCAGGATGCCAGAGACGTCCTCATATCTCAAAGGTTCACTTAGTCAGAGTGGGAAAAGGAAACATACAAATACTCTGGCCCACTCCCACTACCACCAACCCCTGCCACCAACCACCACCCCCCCCAAACTTTGCACAAAACAGTCCTTCAACCATGCATACATCCATTGCACATCTGCCCAATGGGTTGACATTCATCATGAAGCAAATGAAAGGGCATGTTGGCACTTGAGACACAATAATGGACAAAATTTGGAAGTGGTGTTAATCAATAAATTTAATGTCCCAATAAAAAAATGAAACTTCACAACATAACATTTCTTCAAACATCCTTGTGCATACCCTGGGTGAATTACAATTGCTTGAACTCACGCTTCCTACCGCTTCAATATGGCGCATCCCCTGTGGCCTCAGCGGAGGTGGAGGTAGGCTGCTCAGATCCCTGCTCTGACTGCTGAGATGCTCTTGGCCTATGACCTCTGGGTTTTGGAGCCCGTAATGGCCCCACCAAAGACTGCTTCACCTGCACCTGTGCAGGGGAAGATTCGGCCATCGAGAGACGAGGCAGCATGTCGGGTACTGGTTGGGGGGTGAGGCAATGGATGAGACGTGGGAGCGCTTTGAGTGGAGATCGCACATCCATGTCCCCTTACACCATCATCGCTCACCTGGGCCAGGCCCACATCACTTCTACCACTCTGCTGGACAGCAGCATGTTGAGGATCAGTGACGTAATTTGAATCCAGCGTAATTCGAGTTTCCACGATGTTTTACGGTGGCTTAAAATAAATCATGCTAAAGCTAGCCCCGCCCACAAAACTGGCCCACTCCCCACTCAAAACAACAAGGATGGTGAGTTTCTGCCGACTGTGCCCGCCTGCGGCCGTTCAAAGAAGGTCTTCAAAATAAGCTCGTTTTCTCAGGTGCAAAGGCACGGTTTCGATGTTTTTAAGTATTAAAAAATATTAATTTACTAGGAAGCTGACTAGTGTACACCAATGAAAGTAGTAAATGCTTCAGTATAGTTTTTTTTTAGTCATTTTCAGTGATTTTAAAACAGGTTACTCACAGGCAGAGGACTGGACACCTTTACTAAAAATGCTTATTTTTAGTGATAAACCCATTTTCAGCTGTATTAATAAAACCAGGTTATTCTTAGATACATCCCTTAAATATATCAATGATTATTTTTGATTGCAAAATAAAATAAACGATTATACTGTGTTAAGCAGATTTTACGTTTGTGATTATGTTAATGCTTTTTGCGGAAACTCAGCATAACTTGGCGTAAAATGCACCAGCACAATTTTCAGGTGCAATTTGCGCCCAAATGACAATTATGCCCAAAGCAGAAACTCCAGGCCAAGGTATCTGTCATCTTATCTGAGGTGGCAGACATCCCCTGCACGGCCGTGGTCATGGCCTGCATAGACTCATTTGCGAGTCGTGCTTGAAGCTCCATGGAGAAGACCACTCTCTCCACGGCAGACATTCTCACAATTACCTGGGACAACAATCCACTATTGTTGGAGTTGGACTCCTCCATCCTCTCTGCTATTGTGGAGTGTGTGTGTGGCACGTTTTCCAGTACCTTGCAAAGTTGCAGCTGTACCTCAATCATTCTCATTCTCAACATTGGCCCCCCGGGGTTCAGTATCTGTGTCCAGCTAAGCAGAGCGTGAAGAGAAGTGTGCCCCCCAATGCGGACTCTCCACAGCTGCCCCTGCCACTCGTGTTTGATTGTGCTTACGTGTGAGTGGTGAATCACCAGGTGAAAACTGTCTAACAGAACCCACCGAAATGACAGTATTTGCGCTGGTGTATGGCTGTATATCCTGTGACGGTGCACCCTCAGAAGGAATGAGGTCCTCTGAGGAAGCGTTGTCATACATCTCTGCAGAAACCTGTTGTACGCGTGAAGGCCCTGGAAGACAAAACAAAGCAATATGAATTAGTCCTGGCAAAGTAACAATCTTGTCAATCACCACAGTCAGGCTTCTCGTAGTTCAGTCATTGATGAAGTAAAGTCAGCATGTGTGTGAAAGATGCTTAAATTCTGTCACCAGGTATCTGCAAGTTCCCAGTCTCTCCATCTCCGAGTGAGAGGGACGCAGATGTGCCACTTATCTCCATGGCATTCTCCTCTGCATCTGTGAGCTGCATAATTTGTGGAGGGCCACCTCCAGTCCTCTCCCTTTCCCTTGCACTCTCTTCTCCTACAAGGGGCAAAAGAACAGACCCGTGAGTGACTGAAGGGCATGTATTCACCCGATGGACGCAGTGCATTGGGTAAGGTTGACTATCAGACAGATGCATCACATTGCAAAAGGATTGGGTTGAATGGCAGTGGTGGATAGATACATGGGGAGGTGAGGAAGTACATAGAACGTGAAGGATGGGTGCTGCTGAAACTTGAGTGGTTGTGAGGAGTGATGTGATGGATTACGCTTAGCAAGACAAAGGTGGGGGGGTGTTGTACACCACAGGGTGTAGGTGAATCAGCAACTGTACTCACTTTTCCTGACCTGGTTAGATCATTAAAGTGCTTCCTGCACTGGATCCAAGAACGGGCCACAATGCTCTTGCAGCTCGCCTCCTCAGCCACCTTCAGCCACGCTTTCTTGATAACAGGAGCCGCTTTCTTCCTCTCATTGCTGGGGTAAGTTATGTCCCTCCTGCTCCTCACTGTACCCAGCAGTACTTCAAGGGAAGCATCAGTGAATCTGTGAGCTGGCCTTACTCTTTGTGAATCTATGCTTAAATTCCCTATCTCCTCCAAATTCCATTTTTGTATTGGCCCTTTAAGTAGTGGATATCAGATCGTGATGCGCTGGGTGCGCACAACGCCCACTGCTCAACTTGGAGTTGCGAAACCCGGAAGAAAAAATTTAACCGTTCAATTGAGTTGAGATCGCAGAATCTGACCCGTTAACTTGACTTCAGGGTTTCAGGTTCGAAAATCTTCCTCCCCCACCCCCGCCCCTCCCCGCTCTCTTTCTGGTTCCAAGTAAATATCAGGGCAATGATCTCTGGGTTGCTAGTCCAGTAGCATTATCACTAGGCTACTGTACCCATGAATAAATAGAAAATGAAGTGTTGTGAGATGGCATTAGTCATTTGCATATTTATAGAGGGGAATCCTTTCCTGTTGATATAAACATTGGAGTTCACACGCAGAGTCCCAATGGTTCAGTGGGTTTGAATCTATGATACCTTGCAGTCTTAGAACCTCTGCCGGTTGGAGAAAGATCTGTACACACTACAATTGCTAGATCCCCCAAAAGGCTGTGACCTGCTGGGTCAGTTGAAATTTTCAAGACAGAGTTCAGTAGCTTTTTGTTAGGTAAGGGTCACTAGGGATATGAGCAAAGGTGGGTAAATAGAGTTGAGGTGCAGATCAGCCATGATCTAATTGAATGGTGGAACAGATTTAAGGGGCTGTGTGGCCTACTCCTGTTCCTATGTTCCTTGCCACCAAGAAAGCTATGAAGGTGTTTTTCCTGGCAAACATGGTTTCTGTCACTTACTTTATGCATCTGTGGACAGCAGACTGCCTGAGATGGTGCTATATCCTGTGGGAGCCAGGATGGAGCCTGCAGCATAAAAGATTAATGCCGTTGTCACCTTCACAGCTACGGATAGCACTGTACTAGTCCTCGTGGTAGTCTGATCAGCCTGCAGCAGGTGGTACAGTTCGGTCACTGCCTCTCTGCTAAAGTGGTGGTACGGATGATGGAGGTCCTCTGACCTCCCCTGATGTGACTCGGGTGGTCTGTATATGCACTGGGGTATCACCAAAGCACATGCAGGCCCTGAGGTGCCTTTGCATCTGAAGATGGTACACCCTCATTAATTTATCCTCCTTTTCCTTGTCACAAAGTGTGATAGAATACCCAGTGGGGTTCCCATCCTGCCATTGTGCTGTGTTGCACCTTGTACAGTAGCAGTAATGGCTGAGACTTCAAGTGTCTCTTTAAAAAAATGTAAGCTGCAGTAAAAAGTCCCAAACATCGAGGCTAAATGAACTAAGCTAAATGTACAATAAAGCAAAACAGAATTGCTCAGTCACCAAAAATGACACTGAAATCGTCAATGCAAATCCAACAACAACCTAGCTTTTAAGAAAAACTCCAAAGCGGGCAAGGTCCATTTCCCAGAGAAGTGCCCATTTTATATGGGCAAAGAGCACATTGTAGGTGGAGCCATGCCTGACCTTGAGAAACTTGGCACGTGACCACATTTTAATAATTTGGGCATGTACAGTTGTGTTTTGCAGGTCTTCAAAGGTGCCTACTTTTGGAAAGCAAGATTGCCAATCTGAAAATCAGACATGGTACGAATGCAGTGCACAAAGGTAGGATGCCAGACTTCCCAACCTGCATAGCTCCACACCACCTATGGAGTCTTGGAGAACTTACCTTTATAACTCAGGAGTCAGGCTTTAATCTGAGTGCAACTGCACTACAGGCAAAAGATGTGAGACCTTCTCAAAAGGTCATCTCACCCACGCTTGGCTTTCATATGAAGTGAAGCCCAAAAGGTTCAAATTTAAAAGTGGATCTATTCAATGTTAGTTAACATGCTCTTGTACAATTAAAATTTACCTGACTAGCAAATGGAGCTCCACTGTTGCTGGGTAGAGTGCAATGGGAAGCTCCCTGTTAATTCAACTACAATAATTTGCATTTATAAAGAGCCTTTAACATAGTAAAACGTCCCAAAGCGCTTCATAGGAACGTTATCAAACAAAATTTGACACCGAGCCACATAATGAGATATTAGGACAGGTGACCAAAAGCTCGGTCAAAAAGGTAGGTTTTAAGGACGGTCTTAAAGGAGCATTGGGGAGGTGAAGAGGCGGGGAGGTTGAGGGAGGGAATTCCAGAGCGTAGGGCCTAGGCAGCTGAAGGCTCTCCTGCCAATGTTGGAAAGATTAAGGGATCCCAAAGGGTTGTAGGGCTGGAGGAGGTTACAGAGGTAGGGATGGACGAGGCCATAGAGGGATCTGAAAACAAGGATGAGAGTTTTAAAATTGAGGCGTTGCCGGACTGGGAGACAATATAAGTCAGTGAGCACAGGGGTGATGGGTGAACGGGACTTGGTGCCAGTTAGGATACGGGCAGCAAAGTTTTGGATGACAGTCCCAATTTTTCAAGTCTTTTGTTGCATTTGTATTTCCTCATTCTAGGCTGCATCTAGTGAATCTGCGCTGTATTACCTCAACATCCTTCCTCCAGTTTGGAGTCCAAGTGTGGTCTTACTTAAATAAATTTACTATTACATCTTGACTTTTAAATTCTGTACCTCGTCATAAACCCAGTATTTTTTATGATGTTTTCCACTTGAGGTGTCGCTTTTAATGTCTTGTGAAAATGATTGGTGCAGTAGAACCTGCTCTTTGGATGTTGGGATTAAGGCACATTGTTGGGACAGAGTAAAGGGCTCTTGACTCTGCATAACTGATCTGGAAGAACTCAATGCTGCAATTTGGTGCCAAAAGTGGAAAATTGTTCCCTTTCCCAGCATGACCCTGAAAAGCACATACATTCATTTAAAACTATCTATCTTCATTTTTTGAAAAAGTGTCAGCGTAAAACAATTCAGTACAACCTTTCAGGTTTAACTCTCCTATTTCTTGATTTGATCATTTGAATCAGGTTGGGTAAAAAAAGTTCTGACAACATTGGCAGCCAATTCTTTTTACAAAAAAAATGTCACATTTTGCAAATATTATATTCTTTCAGTGACTATTTTTATATTGCTTAACCTCATTTTGAAAAATATTGCACTCTTTTTCAGTAACGACCTTGTTAAATGTAAGTGGCACATTCTCACTAAGCAGCTTCAGCTCAAAACACTTGAGCCTCCCTATCTTTGACAACCAGCTGGTTTGCAGGAAGGCTGCCATGTAACCCAATTGTTTTTTTTTGTGATGTCTTTTCATAGCATCCATAATTATTGACTTTGGGATTGATGAATGTGTGATACATAATTTACTCTGCTAAAAATGGTACTGCCTTTTTACATTTAGGAATGTGAGGTTTCAGTGGAATAAATATCACAGTATTCATCCTTCAGAAATATACAGCAACCCCTGACTACAACACTATCAAATGTACCAGGCCTCCGGAATAATATGTAATGTTTTATGGCTCTTTGAATAATTATACAAAGCACCCTCTCTCTACAAGGTGTCCTTTACCTTTTTCATTTCAGCAGAAAAATTATGCATCAGATGTGTAATTCAGAAGTATAACTCCATTGTTATGACTTTGTGCCAATAACAGTAATCTAAAATATTTTGTTTTAGCAAATAATTGCTAATAGATGCATTTTTTATCTTTAGAGCTTAGTATATTACTATTGACTGAGATGTGGGCTATGGCCATTGCTCGCATCAGTTAAGCACATTATGACCTTCATTATATTGCCATGTGGTTATTAATATACTCTCTTTTTACACAAATAGCATTCATTACAAGACAACAAACTGCTACATTAGCAAGAATGTTTTCCATGTAATCAGAAAACAACTCTTTACAAATTATTCAAATCTATAAGTTTAATACAGACTTGCATTACATCACAATATATATGGAATTTTTTAAACAGACAATACAACAGGCCCATTGACTTACATAATTCATCTCACCCACAACCATGAGTTTTTATCTAATTGGTTTTGGGCAGTGTGTATGGTCCAATTTCTTGGTGCCTGCATCCTGTATCTATTTAGGTATTTTTCCTTTTTTTGTATACAGCATTTTTTTTTCCTCATTCTGAAGAATAGTTAAACTTGATTAAACATTAAAAACACTGAATGTATTATTTGTTCACATTTTGTAAATTTTAATTAATTAATTTGCACCTTGCTGTTCACTCTTCATAGTTGTGTGTTCTTAATCATCCACTTTATTACTGTCTTCCTGAAGGATGCACTTTAGTCTTCAATCTAAAGGGTTCATGCTGTACAATATCCCCATCACACAATTTCACCCCCTCCCACAACATTGGCTGAAAGTGAATTGTACAAAAAAATTGTTGAAATTTGAGCTTGCTATTCTTCTTAAAGAACATTTAAATAATACTCTATTATAAATCAATGTCTGAGATGTCAGGATGATTTATTTGAACCATATAAAATGCTTTATACATGCAAGACTATTTTGAAACCTGAGGAAAAAGTCAGAGGTGATTAACACAATGGGCCCGATTTTAGCACCCGGTCTCGGGTGCGTTCTCGGCGGGGGGGCCTCTAAAATCCCGAAATCGAGGAGCGGGACCGGATCGCGCCTCGATCCTGCCCACTTCCAGGTTCCGCGCTGACGTGCGGGGGTGCGTGCGCAGCCCCCGCTGGTGGGAATCCCGCAGGCAATTAAAGCCAGCGGGCTTCCACTTGAGTGTATTTATCTAGCTATTTCAGGTCATTAAATGACCTGATTGAGCTTTTTTTTAACAAGTGTGGGATTTTACGGTGAAATGAGACTGTTTCCCATACTGGGGGAAACACTCACACTCCCAACGGACGTGTTGCAGCCAGCAGCCTGTGGCAGCTGCCAAGGTGCATTCCACAGGTGGGGGGGAGAGCCTTCACCAACGCAGGAGGACACTCCGTAACATTGGGCAACGCCTGCCCTCCACCACCCTCCTCCAAGCAAGAAGATTCACCGGCGTGGAAGGGCAACCCCTGTGCGAGGACACACTTTTCTACCGTGCACAACCCCGCAAACCTACACCTGCCAGATGGGTGCTGCATTGACATCCTCGGAGGACGAACAGCATGACCAGCCTCAGCAGCCTCGCAGTCCACCTCAGAGACGTGCATCCCCACAACACGGTGCTGTGGCACATCCACCTGCACAGCAGGATGGAGGGCAACCGCAGAGAGAGATGCGTCGCAGGAGGCACTACCCTCCGCACAGGGTCTACAGACTGAGGCTCAGCTTCATGGACCTCTCTGAGCAGCAGTGCATACGTAGGCTCAGAGTCACTCGCCAGGTAGTCGCCGACATCTGCAGCCTCCTTAATGACGAGCTGCTCCCGGATGGACCAAGCAGCATCTTCTTACCCGTCGCCGTCAAAGTCACCACTGCCCTCAACTTCTTTGCCTCCGGATCCTTCCAGGGTGCCACGGGGGACATCACCGGGGTCTGTCAGTCGTCTGCACACAAGTGCATAAGGCAGGTCACCGATGGGTTGTTCCGCAGGGCCGCGACCTACATCAACTTCGCCATGGATGAGCGCAGCCAGACGGAGAGGGCGGTTGGATTCCATGATGTGGCTGGCTTTCCACGGGTGCAGGGTGTAATCGATTGCACCCACATAGCAATACGGGCACCTCCACATGAGCCAGGGCTGTTCATCAACAGGAAAGGGTATCACTCCATGAACGCCCAGCTCATTTGTGACCACCGCCAGAGATTCCTACACGTGTGCGCCAGATACCCTGGCAGCTGCCACGATGCCTTCGTCCTCAGGGAGTCCACCGTCCCGCCCCTCTTCCACGCACCAAACATCGGCAACGGCTGGCTCCTCGGCGACAAGGGATATCCCCTGCACACGTGGCTTATGACACCTCTGAGGAACCCCATTACCGAGCCGCAGCATCGATATAATGACAGCCAATTGCTACCAGGTCTACAATTGAGCAGGCTATAGGGCTGCTCAAGATGCGCTTCAGGTGCCTTGATCGTTCCGGGGGAGCGCTCCAATACACGCCACTCCGAGTGGGACGAATTATAGTTGGCTGCTGTGCCCTGCACAACATGGCACTACAGAGAGGGGTGCCGCTGGAGGAGGCCCCATGCACACCCGCCACCCACATTGAGGACGACAATGAGGAGGAGGAGGAGGAGGAAGAGGAGGAGTACGAGCGAGAGGAGGAGGAACGACCCATGGCCCGAACAACGGCTCACCTGCGTGCTCGTCAGGCCAGGGAGGCACTGATATGCCAACGGTTCTCCTAACATCACACTGTGTGAGGCGTTCACATGTCATAACGTGCACAGACGAGGGTCCATACAGGCTCCCTCCACAGAAGAGTGGTGCCTGTACACCTGCACCCACTGTATTATGCCCAATGGGTGGGACGGGGTGGTCGTCGTCATGATGAGGCGCACGGAAGAGACATATTGCACAAGCCGCAGAATTATGGACAAGAGGTGGCAGCATTGGTGAGAAAAAGTGACTTTATTTCGTGTTGCCATTCAAAGACTGGAAATAAAAAGATAACAAATAGACAAACACCCTGGTGCAATCCCTGTGTGCTCACGGAACTTTGGGTTTTCGATTCCTGGCACCCCTACGTGGTGCTACCCCTGTGGCTCCAGCAGAGGTGGTGGCAGGTAGCTCCTGTTCATGCCCTGACCTGGTAGATGCTTTGGGCCGACGCCCCCTGGGTTTCGGTGCCCATGAGGGCACCTCCACAGCCTTCCAGGCTGCAACCAGGGACATCCCCGGTGTCTCTCAGTCGTCTGCGCAGATGAGCCCTGCAAATACACCTACACCCACTCTGCAGTGACACACTGGGTGGCATCAGTGGTGGGTCCTCATAGGGATACCCAGGAGCAGGCATTATTGCACAAACCGGACAGGATTCGCGAAGACATGGCACTAGCGGAGGCAATATAATGTGTGATGTGAGTTGTTCTTTAATTCAATAGAAGTAAGAACCATGACAAACCCTCAAACACCCTTATGCATCCCCTTCATGCTCATGACACATTTGCCTTACGCTGCCTACTGCACATATGTGATGCATGCCCTGTGGCTGCAGCACAGGTGGTGGCAGGTTGAGTGAGGCTGGCCGTGAGAGAGATGCACGAGAGGGTGAGTATGGGATAGAGCCATGAGATTGTATGAGGATTGGGTTGCGTGGTAGTGGCGGGGTGAGTACTCGCGAGGTGAGTAGGTGCAGGTAAGATGAGGATGAGGTTTGAGTGGGTATGAGGGGTCATGTGACAGAGTAGTGTTGGCAGTGCCGAAGGAGATGTGGGGTGGGGGCAGTGTTGTGGCAGGCGGAGTGTAGGGGAAAGACTACGTGTTCTCACTGTGGCTGACCTACTGAGGTCATTGGTGTGCCTCCTGCACTGTATGCAGGTGGGCGATATGTTGGTGGCGCAGCTGACCCCCTCTGCCACCTCGAGCCAGGCCTTCTTGGTGGCAGAGGCAGGCCGCTTCCTCCCGGCCGCCGGGGGGAAGATCTCTGTCCTCCCCCTCCTCCTCACCCCATCTAATGATACCTGGGGCGAGGCATCATTAAACTGGGAGCAGCCTTCCCCCTGGGCTGCTCCATGCTGTAATTTTTTCTGTTTGTGGCAGCATCTGTCAGTGGAGGACTGCCCCTTTAAATAGAGCGCCTCCAGCTGACAGATCTTACTGCGCATGCGCAGCCCGCCCGACGCGCAGATCAGCAGTGGGGAACCCGCACCCCTGGTAAAATCGGGCCCAATATGTTTGCATTAAAATCACTGTTGCTATGGAGCACTGTACAACTAGTAGCAATGGAATCACTGATTGTGCTGGTCACTGCTAGACAATAGTAATGTTTCCTTCTCTTGATTGGGGTTTCTGTATAAAGGAAATGTCATATTACCTTTGCTTACTATAGAATAGGTAATAGGATTTAGTTCTTTATTGACTACTTCATGTTAGATTATTATTTTTTTCCAATACTAAATAGGTAATTTGAAACATGAAAGAATTGGCTCTTTTGAGCGGTCGCTTGAACAGAATTTTGATATCCAATCCTTACATACATTTCAATATTCTTTGTATGTTTTCCCCCCCAAAATGTTTTCTAATATCATTCACAATACCAATATTTTTAAACGGTACAGTGCTGAAAAAGTGCATTTGGAAAATAGATGAAAATATTTATATTCAAAGCTTTTATATATATGTAAATAACCTTGCATTTTTTTTTAATATACCAAATTTCAGAAAAGCTGCCAGTGGGAAGGGGTTCTCCCAGGCTTCAAGTGGCGAGATTTATATTAACAATTCAAAATATTTTAATGAGAAGGTTGCATCATAAGTATTAGATTCTGGGATGAGGGTGAGGTGAGCAGTAAAATAGATCTAATAAAAGTTTATGCCTTGAAATCACGCTGAGCAGAATATAAAACATTTTTGTTTATTTCAAAGACATTAGTCCATTAATATATGAACAAATTAACGCCATTGTTAAAATATTGGACAGAAGAATTTAATTTGAATATGTTAGTGCATTTGATTCGAATATAGCACAGTACAATTTCAATCCCTTTTCTTTTGTACTGAACATTGGGACTTAGTGCCTGTCACGAATGTCCATCAATTTTCTTCTTTCAACGTCAGTTTTATTCTTCCTCATTATTTAAAGTCACTGGGGTGGATTTCCGCCGAGTGGACTTTGGGCAACTGGCTGGTGATGGCCACCTGGTATCCCCAGTGTGAGGTCTGGTCCATTTTGAGAGCCGGGCCTTATTAGCATATGGCCAGCGGGCTATGATTGGAGATCGAGCGTCCCGGGCAGCCTCTGGGTCGCATGGTAAGGTAGGTAAGAAGGGGTGGCCCCGAGCGCTGGAGGGAGGGGAAGCTGGAGGGCCATGGACCAGGTAGGTTTTGTGGAGCCTGGAGGAGTAATCTTGCTATCCTGTTCGGCCAGGCCGCCATCTGATAGTGGCTGGAATGTGCTCGGTACAGGCTCTGCCCAGTTCAGTCCAAAAATGGCAATCGGGGTCCTAAGTACGTCATAGGACCCTGAATAGCATTTTAAATGGGCCTACCACATGACTCAGAGGGCTGCTCCGACTGCCCAGTGGTAGACCCCGGCGATGACGGCAATGGGGCAATCTCTGCCCACCATTTTCAGGGTGCTACCATCTCCTTTCCACTGGGCAGGAGGGCTGAGAATTCAGTCAACTGTGTTTTGTTTTCTCCTTTCCAAATGGTTATGTTCTATTTTTGTTATTCACCAATCATACTCCAAAAATCTTTCTCCCCCGCCAAATTTCCTGTGCAATCACATCGCAGCAAAAAAAAAATCTCCAACATTCAGCTGCCGTGACAGTTCCTCACAAACCCCACTATAAGTAATAATGGTTGGGAAATCATGTGCAGCACAGCAGATTTTCTGATATGTACACTCAGCAGCTGAGTATGTCCAAGGGGTGCATGAATTCAAAAAATTGATCCCTTATATAACAGTAAAATATATTATATCACTTAGTTAATACATAAAAAATGTAATAGTTCACACAAAAGATCACATACTTATCCATCCTACCATTCAATTGCACTGATGTCTCCTTCCTCCCCATGCAAAATTACCAGCTTTGAAGCTAGGGACACCTTCTCCTGCTAGCAGAGAGCACCATACTCGTCTACAATGCTGTAGTGCAGAACCCAGTACAACTCAGGTCTGAGGTCCTATAGCTCAACATGAAGAACACATGGGCATGCTCTGGATTAAAGACTGACAATTGCTGATGATTCTGGCTTCTCCCCGTCCTGCTCACTGTCTAAACTGCTTTGTGCTCGCTTGCGGCTCTCTGCTCGATGCTGAATATAGCTACTCCCAATCCCGCAACTCTGGTCTTGGCTCCAGCAGCTCTGGCATGTCGTCAGAGATTGTTGGAGGAAAAGGCAGCAGTTGCAGATCACTGAAGGAGAGGATGCAGTTGGCAGAGATTGCTGGAGTAACAAAGAAAGGACTAAAACCAGTGACAGTCAAAAGAAAAATCAAAGGAAAGAGTAAAGTGTGCACAGGAGGAAAACGTGGAACGTGGTTCAGGGAGAGAGTGACATTGAGAGGATAAAAAGCAGAGAGAAAGGGAGACGGTAACCTAGAGCATGGGGAAAAGGCACCACAGATCAGCTCTTCCAGAGGACTCTTAAACCTCCTGACGTAAGTGTAGAACCAGGGACCTCCGAGAAGGTCACATGAATCACAGTGGCAGTGACCCTCTTGGCTTTGCACTAGCTTGGTTCAATTGCTAGCATTCTCATTCCAGGTCAGAAGGTTGTGGATTTGTGGGCTGACATTTCAGTGCAGTGCTGAGAGAGTGCTGCATGGTCAGAATGCTGCTGATTTAGACACTAAAGGCTGTAATGGGAAAACAGTAGGGTTTGTATTCTAGAAGCATTTGATCAAATCGACTGAAGGATCTTTTCATTGTAACTTATCTTGTGCTGAAGCTGCATGCTTGAAACTTGTCTGACCTCAGCTTCGTAGGTTTGAAATCTATCCCAAATGCTACCAGATCCCATAGTCACCCCAATAGATAAACAAAGCTCTCAAGAAATAACTACAAGTCCTTGATGAGAAACAAAGCAGCAACATCAGATCAGTAAAAGGTAACATATATAAACACCATACTCCAAAACTACTCATGATCAATGCCACAAGGACCATCTCTTCCCAGAACAAGTGAACGAGACACAGCTTAGTCCCTCCTCCCAGTCTCCTGTTAGTAGGACTATGATTGGTAGCCATGCACCCACACCGCCACCATGGAAAAAGTGGGTAAGAGGGATGCACAGTGGTGATAAATCACGGTTGGAACTCAATCACTGTTCTATTATGAACAGGGAAAACAAACATGGTGGTATACACAGATTTGGAGATATGAGGAAAGTGAAGGTTTGACTGGGAGGATTCTTTTTATGGGATATGGGATGGAGCTATTGTATAGAAAAGTGAAAGGAGGATGCCTGCCCTTTGCAAGTGATGCAGTTGATTGTGGCTCTGGAGAGGGCCAGGTGGAATATCTTCAGCAGCTGTCAGGGGGGCTGTGGTTGTTGCTTCTCTTTTTCCTCCAACTAAGCCATCTTGCAAAAAGGGGAGAAACCACTGCACCAAACATGGTGTCCATCAGTGAGTGAACTAGAATTACAACATTTTACAATTTCTGAAGCCGAAAAGCCAATAATAAAGACCTTTCTTGACAAGAACAGTCTATCTCTTTACGACAGACAGCACCTAAATGGCAGCTCTGGAAGTTATAGTGCCAGGTTTTTTGGGGGAGCAGTTTGTCCTGAACTGTATTTGGTGCTAGAGATGAAAATCTGAGTGCACATGTCTCTGACACTCATTTGCATGCAATTTACTTTGGTGCACCGTCTTCAAGTGAAATCGCCTGAAAAGCCATACAGGAAATTCAGATGTACAATGGGGACAAAGGATTAGCACTCATTTTTCCTGTGCATAGCGCCCATTTACCAGATGCTATTGGATACTAAACCCTGGAAAATTGCCTTTATGAACTCCACATGGCTACTGTCAGTCACCCCCATGTTAATGTGACAGGAGATCTACGTTTGAAGGTTGGAACTGGACTTTTATTCCCTCTGGGATGGAGAGCTTTGGCTCTGTAAAATGTGCCATTTAATCAGTATGGCTGAGGATCAGTGTGAGTCAAGCATTTGAGGGCAAATACTGTTCAAATGAGAGTTGAGACTGGGATTCAGAAGTTGTCAGAATGGGGTCAAGATCATTACTACTCGAACTACAGGGTGCCAATGATTTCTCCTTGACTTGAACTTAAAGTAAATGTTTAACTGTTTCTGCAGTGATGCAGAATTTAAATAGGTCCAAAGCTAAAACCTTCTTTGGGCTGACTTTATAAATTCTTACATTAAAGCTATGAAAAGAATAAAATATACTTAAGTTAACAGAACTACATTTTCAATTTTCCAGTTGAATAGCTTTGCTTATGTTAAGAAGTGTGAAAAGGCTGCTGTGTCTGATTATTCATACCTGCAGAATTGTCTGGAGTGATTCATGTTTGGGCCTGCTTTGATATTGCCTTTATCAGGGTCATAGATAGTAGTAGCCCTGGCATAGGCACCTCCAAGAATAAAGACGAAACCATTGAGAGTGACTGCAGGAGCGTACTTGTTATCTGTTGATAGAACAAAATAAATCCAACGCTTACTTTATGTGGAATTTTCTCATGTTAATTCTTAGTTATTCAGTAATAGTTAAGATAGAGCATTTCAAAATAATATAGGACTAAGAATTACGAGTACGATATCATATAATCTAGTCAGTGTTCTGCTTTCTAGTGTATTTGATGCATGTTCCTGTTTAAGCCTTGAGATCTCTACAGCACTAAAAATGTATGTTTTCTATCAAAAATAACTCTGCAATGAAACCTATGAGACCAATAAGTGTACTGAAACAAACCAGTAACAATAGCATTTGTGACAAAACAAGTTCTAATAGAAACCTGGTAATAAATAACAAATATAAATTGTAAACTAGTAAACATTAAATGGGGTGAAATTGGTTTTTAGTGGTATTGATGTCCATGAAAAAGAAAATCAGACTGGGTGTAAAACGGGCTGCTAATTCATCATCGCCTAAAATGCTAATCGGGGTTCTATTTATGTCATAGGACCCAATTTGCATATTAAAAGGGACCTCCTGCCTGAAGCAAGCACTTCGGCCGCCCAGTGGTAGGCCACTTTAAAAATGGCGGTGGCTGCAATGGAGGCACAAATGTGGCGGTAAGTAATGCACTGTCATTTTTAATGCATTATCGCCTCGTTTGTACTAGTCGGACAAGCTAAAGTCAGCCTTGCGGAGTGTGAGGGGCCTCAAGAAAATTCATCCATATTTTAAGGATGAAATGAATTAAGGAAAGAGAAAAAATATAATACAATACTACAGAAATCTTGAGATGCATCTTTGAGGACTTAAATTTTCAAGCCAGCTTGGAACACAGCAATACCAAATCAGTAATTATCCTGAGCCAGTCATTAGAATCACTGTTGTTTCCTTATCCCAAATATATATGAAGTGAGAGAAAGGAATACAGGAATTTCTCCTCCCAGAAAATCGGCAATCCTGTCCAGTGCTGGCAACCTGGGATCCTTGAAATTGGAGTAGAACTCAGGAAGCCTCTTCCATTCACTTCTGATTTCACAATATGCTCAGCTGGTGGGCGAGACTCACCATTAGCACATATTCATTAAATTGTTCCTCTGGTATTTTCCATATGCATGTCCTTGTCTGCTATCTATCTTAAAATACATTAATAATTTTGTTGGAACATGTGCAGTTTAATGGTAATTCATCATATATTAGAATAAATGTTATACAAAACTAAAGGACCTACTATTTTTTAGACATTTGCAATTAGTAAGCACCTCACTATTAGGCATTCAGATAAGATGCTGAGGAACAATATCAGTGCAATCCCTCGTTTAATCCTATAATTAACAAATATTCACTATATCTTGAGACTTCAGAGACTGCAGTATGTGTTACAATATTTATACAATGAACTATACTGACTTAAAGCGTAATAAAGCAGTATTTCATATGTGGCTTGATTCCATCTATCCTCATTTTCAAAAGGTGTTCCTGATGGGAAACACAGTAAATTGGATTGCTAACACTGTTTCATGGGGGTTTGAGCTCCCCCCCTCCTGAATGCCTTATTTTAGCTAAGCTGGTCAGGGAAGTATCTGGCTGAAGCCAAACATCTTCTCATAGGAGGGAGAGAAAACCACACTTTTTTTTCCCATCGGGCTGTTATTAAATGCTTCTTGACTATACAGTTGCTTAAAAGCTTGCCACCAGCCCACCCTTATGGTATATGACCCACAGGTATGAGGGAAGACCTAATAATGGGAGAAGGGGAGAAAAATGGATATACACTCAAGAAAAAAAAAGTCACACCCTGGCATTCAAATATAGAATTTTCTAGCAGCTGCAATACATCTATCCAGTTAATACAGTTACTGGAGACAGCATTTGAACTTTGGAGGTTTATTCATTGGGGAAAATAATAGTTGTATCCTCATTATTTTTCCTGATTAGGAAGCGTACTGGAGAACATAGTACATGAAACCATGGAATCGCGAGTTATTGGTTTGCACCTGAGGTCTTGCACTCCGCTGATTTCCCACTCTCAGCCACGCTGCTATGGGGAGGCACTGAGCGGAGACCAGCTACTTGGAGATGAAGATGGGTGTGGCCCGGGTAATTCACCTTTCAAATTTCTCTCTGTCCCCATGGAGAAGTGCCTCTCTCCTGCTCAGTGCTTCCCCCTCCTTACAGCCCAGCCAAGATCAGGACCTGAACGTAGGGGAATCAAAGGCATGCTTACAAGCCTCCTTCAGATTTACAGTATCAATAAATTAACATAAAGCTCGATTAACATTCAGAGTAAGAAAATAGCTTATTTCCATAATACATTAATCATAATCGTGGAATATTTAAATAATAATGAAGTTCTTTTGTATAATTCTATCCCACTATTCCGCTGATACAGCAGGTAATCGACATCCATTTGGCTGAAACACTACTTTTGATTGAACAGGATGATAGGGGATAATAATTAGCCAGCTAGTTCTCATTGGTGTTCATGTGAAACATTGATAAAAGACTATGGCTTGCTTTCTTATCACTTATTATAAAGCTAGTGGCTGTCCTCGTCCAGCTCAGTGCTTTCTGACATGTATATGTTTCATTTCCACCTGTCACTGACTCTAGGTAATGCTACTCTTGGTAAAATATGTAAATGAATAAGCCGAGGTGTCTGTGATCAAGAACTGCCAGCTGCCCAAAATCTCGCTCAGATTCACAATGTAAAGGTTTTGTTTTTTGCACATTTATTATCTGCTTTTTATCTTTTTGCTACGTGTCATATTATATAATGATTTCTTATGCAAACTGGTAGCATCATGATAAAACATCCAAATTTTTAACAACTCTCACTGAACTCAAGTTCCTGGTCAGATTTAACAGTAAAATGGAATTATTGACCCTGAAATTCTGTAGGGGTTCTACTGGTCTCCTGTCATAACTCCAGCAGGAGACTGGTAGATCCCTCGCAGAATTTCAGGGCCATTGTGTTTGATATGTATTCAAGAGGCGACGTTGCTAGCATCCTGCAGGCCTACTGAAGGAAACGTAGATGCTGCTATCTTTCTACAAGCACCTCTTAAGCCAAACACTATTCTGGAATCTGTGCAATGTTCCTTTAGGGATGATTTCTACTTTACCTATCATAGGAGATTCAATGAAAGTCCACGTGTTTGTTTGAAGGACATATGACTGTAAAACGCCAGCTGCCCGTCCTGCCTCATTCACGCCACCAAATACATAGATTTTGCCACCGCATACAGTTGCAGCTGCAGAATGCACAGCTTTGGGAAGAGGTGCCACTGTCTCCCATTGATTGGTAATTGTGTCATACCTGGAAGAGTAGAATGTTCAAGCATTATTAACCACTACCTGCAGTAATTTGACAACTATTCTTCTCTAAATGCTGAATGTATACTGTTATTGCACAATAAATAACATCAATTTTTCTACTCAAAGAAAAGCAATTCAATTGAACAACTGTGCCGATAACAGCTAATTACAACCTAAAGGTCTGAATAATGTTAATATATAGTATTTATTAACACATTACACAGCAGGATTTTACAGTCTTTTTGTGTTGCTTCCCCTCATTTTTCATCCTTGCTGGCCATTTGCCACCATATATTCATTTTAGTCATTATGAGAGTTTAGGACATGGAATACTCTCTAGTCCTATCAATGTTGCTCTGCATTTATATGACTGTATTGTAGTGGAGCTAATCGTTATCAACTCACCACACCTATGACTGACATCAAACACCTCACCTCAGTATTCAGCAGTGTGGCCCCAGGTTTGAACTTGTCACCTTCTGATTAAGAATCAGATGCTGTATTAGAAGGTCTGTGGGACTGGTACAGGTTGACTTATCTTCGATTTTTCCTCACCCCCGTCTGGAAAGGTATCTTGTTTCTGCTTGGCCCCTTTACTACGTCCTGTCTAAGGCCAAGATGTTGCAGCTTTGCAGATTATTAGGCAGAACTTGCATTCTGTCATTAAACCAGTGAACTGCCTGAGGAGTACCATCATTTTATAAGTTAATATTAGAGTTTTGTGGTGTTTAGTGTGTTGGAGCTGCGACACATTGTAGTACCAAGAAGTAGGATTTGGACTGTAATCAGCTTTGCATATTTGGAGTTTCTAATTATGGCCATGTAATCTGGAGAGGGAAGGGACTTTCCCATAAGGAATGAGAATCCAAATCACTTGAGGCCACTCTCTCAGCTGCCAGTTGCTGAGCAGCATCGACCGAGGCCTGGGAACACATTGTCTGCCGACCTTTACAGCCATGCGTTGGATCAGTGAGAAACAGAGGAATAGAGGGGAAATATAGAATAACTAAAATCATTCTGTTCCACTTCGATACAGGTCTGAATTAAAAAAAGCGAACTAGTTGGCTGATTCATCAATTTTATCTGAAATTGGCAGTAGGTCATTAGCGATGGGAAACTGCACCCTTAAAATAGCCTGAGGTTTCAGCTGAAAGCCCCTTTTTCTGATTAACTGTTATGATGGAGTACAACCACAGCTGAACTGACATAATTCAACATTTTGCTTCATGAAATTTCACCAGGAATTGGAGGCCAGTTGTAGAGCTCTGTTCATATGTACTTAAGTGGATCTACAAAGCTGTGCTTTGCTTGTGCAGAGTGATGCAAGCAGGGCAGTATAACTCAATGCAACTGGCTTGTAGCACATTCAAAATTACCCTGGTGTCAGCCTGGTAGTTGTAGCATAACTGTCATTACTAGAATATAATAAGTTTAGCATAACTCAGATATTGTAATACAGTACAGCAAGATTAATTTACATGGCATTGTTAGTATAACCTGACTTATTGGTGTCTAATTAGTCCTACTTTGGGGATTCTTTGACAAACTATAGAGTCCATCTTGTTAAAACATTGAACCAAAGAGAGCCTTAACATTATGCATTAACAAGAGAATCATCACCTAACACTTTTAATACTTTTATTCAGATGATATGGCTATTATTTCTTACAATCTATAATATATTAAAAATGTTAACTCGGAAAGCTTCATGTGAAAACTTTTTCCATTATAATTTACTATGTCCACATTTATAATGGAAACTATCTATCTGGAGAGACTAGAGAAGCTGGGATTGTTCTCCTTAGAGCAGAGAAGGTTAAGGGGAGATTTAATAGAGGCATTCAAAATTATGTTTTGATAGAGTAGATAGGGAGAAACTGTTTCCTGTGGCAGGAGGGTTGATAACCAAAGGACACAGATTTAAGATAATTGGCAAAAGAACTAGTGGGGAGATGAGAAGAATTTTTTTTAATGCAGCGAGTTGTTATGATCTGGAATGCATTGCCTTAAAGGGTGGTGGAAGCAGATTCAATAGTAACTTTGAAAAGGGAATTGGATAAATACTTGAAAAGGAAAAGTTGCAGGGCTATGCGGAAAGAGCAGGGGAGTGGGACTAATTGGATAGCTCTTTCAAAGAGCCGGCACAAGCATAATGGACCAAATGGTTGCCCTCTGTGCTGTATGATTCTATGTAAACTTTTCACACTGTAATTATATCTTCCTGCCAGTGGTGGTGCAGAGGTATCTCAGTGTTGCTTTTCCAGCTTCTCAGCCCGCACTGCAGAGAAATTCCCATACTGCAACTAACTCTACTTCTCTGCTTCCCAAATTGCTGGAAGTTTTGTCAAAGTATTATATTAAAATAAGGGCAGTGAAAATTGGGAAGACCGAAGTCATTGTCTTTGGCCCCCACCAGAAACTCCATTCCCTAGCCACCAATTCCATCCCCCTTCCTGTCCACTGTCTGAGGCTGAACCAGACTGTTCACAACCTTGGCGTCCAATTTGACCCTGAGTTGAGCTTCTGACCCCATATCCTCTCCATTACCAAGATTGCCTACTTCCACCTCCGTAATATCGCCTGTCTCTGCACCTGCCTCAGCCCATCTGCTGCTGAAACCCTCATCCATGCTTTAGTTACCTCCAGACTCAACTATTCCAATGTTCTTCTGGCCGGCCTCCCATCTTCTACCCTCCATAAACTTCAGCTCATCCAAAGCTCTGCTACCTGTATCCTGACTCGCATGACATCCCGTTCACCCATCACCCCTCTGTTTTAGCTGACCTACATTGCCTCCCAGTCTAGCAGCGCTTCAGATTTAAAATTCTCATCCTTGTGTTCTAATCCCTCCATGGCCTCGCCTCCTTATCTCTGTCACCTCCTCCAGTCCCACAACCCTCCAAAAATTCTGTGTTCCTCCAATTCTGGCCTCTTTTGCATCCTTGATTTCCATCACCCCTCCATAATTGGCCGTGCCTTCAGTTATCTAGGCCCTAAGCCCTGGAATTCCTTCCCTAAACCTCTCTGTCTCTTTCCTCCTGTAAGAAGCTTCTTAAAACCTACCTCTGACCAACTGCCCTAATAACTCATTATGTGGCTCAGTGTCAAATTTTGTCCGATTACGCTCCTGCGAAGCACCTTGGGACTTTTTACTACATTAAAGGTGTTACATAAATGCAAATTGTTGTTATTGTTATAGGACTTTAAAACAGGGACTTGATTATGTCTGTGCACCCTGGCCCAATTATTCCCCTCTCACAAATCATGTCTGTCTCCCTGTAACTATTTCTGTTTCCTTCTCTGTCCTCGTTTGTCTTCCAGTCTTTCTCCCTTTCTGTATGGCTCTCATATACTTTCTCTCATTGTCATCTCTGTAACTGTTTTGTTTCTCCTAATATCTCTTAATGCCTCTTACACACGTTATTTTATTGGTTCACTAAATTTGTATCTTTTAGCATTTTTAAAGTCCAAGGCACCCAACAAGATCAGACCCATCATGTACTATGTTGGAGGTGGTTACTGGGTTTGGAGGGAGAGGGTGGGGTGAGTGCGCCTATTTGGGAGCTGCTGTAACATGCATGGGTGGCAGAGAAAATTAAGACTTAGGCCCAGATTAGAAGGCCCTAGCTGGTACTGGTGTGCCCAAGAGCTACTATAACACAAACAGGTGATGGAGAAACTGGGAGTGTGGTCCTAGGCAGTAGCAGGGCAGGACAGGATAATAAGTTGGGGAAGAAACAGGGCAAGGCCAAAAACCCGAACAAGGAGAGAATGCAGTAGCACCTGAAACCCAAAGCTGGAAATGTGTGGGAAAAGGCAGGCAGAAATAAAGAGAGGGAGAGAGATACACACACACACACACACACACACACACACACATACAGATAGCACAGAGTTTGGGTGCCATGGAAGGTAAACAGGCAGAAGATAAACTTGATGTAAAAATTGAGATGATCTCCAAATAAAACTCTCATGTTTCAATTTTACTTTTTGTCAGTAAAACATGAATTAATCATTGACCAGAGGTAGCAATTTAAGCAGGGACACCAGGCTCACTTGGTGTTGGGACTACAGGGTCTGATGATTTGCTGAGTACCAGCCCTACTGCTTTAAAAAAAAGTTTAGAAACAGGAGGATCAGCATTTGGAAAATTAACTGTTCTGTTGGGCAGGATTGGCCTTGGCTGTGGCTGTGATGTTCTCCATAGTTAAACAGCTTGCCAACATTCACTGTCTGGGCTCAAATATGAAGAGATCCATATGGCTGAGGTCCCGGAGATTGTCTGGCACTGGTGGAATCATACCTGACCAAGGGCAAGCGATGTGGGATTTGAAACTGCAATCTAAACCTATCTATTTAAGGAACATTCTATTTAACCTTATGGTGACTTTAAGGATAAAAGAAAAATATTTTAAAATTCAGTGCATATGGATGAGGTCATTCCCAAAATAAACAAATGTGCAGGAGATAAATCTGTTGTAATAAGTATAAGAAATGCAGGGCTCGATATTAGGAGGGAGGCGGGTTGGCAGCGGGGGAGGGTCGACTGGGCGCGTGGGTAATGCACCTAGTGAATATGGGGTGCTCCGCACGCGATCGCAGCCTAATTGAAGGCACTTACCTTGGCTTCTGGGTTTCGCGCTGGAAAGCTGCGCAGCGGGCTGTCAGCTGGAGGAGCCCTTTTTAAAGGGGCAGTCCTCCACTGACTGATGCTGCAGAAAATAGGCAAAAGTGCAACATGGAGCAGCCCAGGGCGAAGGCTGCTCCCAGGTTTAATGATGCCTCACTCCAGGTCCTACTGGATGGGGTGAGGAGGAGGGGGAGGACAGAGATCTTCTCCCCGGCGGGTGGGAGGATGTGACCTGCCTCTGCCACTACAAAGGCCTGGCTCGAGGTGATAAAGGAGATCACCAGCACCACCAATATATCACGCACCTGCATACAGAGCAGGAGGCGCTTCAATGACCTACGTCGGTCAGCCGAAGTGAGTACACTTACTCATTCCCCTACACTCCATCTGCCACATCACTGCCCCCACCCCACATCTCCTTCTGCACTGCCAACACTACTCTATCACATCACTCCTCACACCCACTCAAAGCTCATCCTCATCTTACCTGCACTTACTCACCTCGCCAGTACTTATCCCGCCACTACCACTCAACCCAATCCTCATACAATCTCATGGCTCTGTCTCATACTCACCCTCTCGTGCATCTCTTTCACGGTCAGCCTCACCCAACCTGCCACTACCTGTGCTGCAGCCACAGGGCATGCATCACATATGTGTAGTAGGAAGCGTAAGGCAAACGTGTCGTGAGCATGAAGAGGATGCATAAGGGTGTTTGAGGGTTTGTCATGGTTTTTACTTATATTTGATTTCTGATCAACTCACATTACATACTATATTGTCATCACTACTGCCACATCTTTGCAAATCTTGTCTGGTTTGTGCAATAATGCCCTTTCCTGAGGATCACCATGAAGACCCACAACTCATGCCACCCATTGTGTCACTGCAGAGTGGGTGTAGGTGTATTTGCAGGGCTCTTTTGTGCAGACGACTGAGAGACGCTGACGATGTCCCCGGTGGCACCCTGGAAGGATGCGGAGGAGAAGTTGTTGAGGGCAGCGGTGACTTTGGCAGCGACAGGTAAGAAGGTGGTGCTCGGGCCAGCCGGGAGCAGCTCGGCATGAAGGAGGCTGCAGATGTGTACAACTACATGTCGAGTGATTCTAAGCCTCCATGTGCACTGCTGCTCAGAGAGGTCCAGGAAGCTGAGCCTCGGTTTGTAGGCACTGTGGCGAGGGTAGTGCCTTCTGCGACGCATCTCTCTCTGTGGTTGCCCTCCCTCCTGCTGTGCAGGTGGATGTGTCACAGCACTGTGTTGTGGAGCTCCACATGTCAGAGGTGGACGGCGTGGCTGGCGAGGCTGTTCGTCCTCTGAGGAGGTCATAACTGCAGCTACAGCGGCCCCAATCCGGAAGATGTATGTTTGAGGGGGTCCACAAGGTAGGTAAATGTGTCTGCACACCGGGGTTGAGGTTGCAAGTTTGTGAATTTTGTTGTTAGGAGGAGGGTGGTGGAGGCCAAACTTTGTCCAAAGTGGCAGAGTGGCCTGTTGCACCTGTCAAATGGACCTTTGCAGCTGCCACAGGCTGGTGGCTGCAACACATCCATTTCAATGGGAGTGTTTCCCCCAGTAGGGGAAATACACTCAGTTGAGTTGAAAATCCCACCCCTCCTAAAATATCCTACAAATCAGGTCTGCTAATGACCTGAACTATCACATTAATTGGTTTAAGTGGGGTCCCACCGGCTTTATTTGCCGGTGGGAGTCCCGCATGCGGGGGCTGCGTGCGCTTCTAAGTGTGTCACTGGGGAACCCGGAAATGGGCGGGTTGGAGCCGGGCTCCGGACCCGTCCTGGGAATCCCTGATTTTCGGAGCCCCCCCGCCATGAACCCACCCCCTCGGACGTCCAAAAATCGAGCCCGTAGTCGTTCTAACAATTATTCCAATATATATTAAAATTCATTTTATTTATAATATTTCCTGGGTTACTGGGGCTGGGGCTGAGACTGGGCTGCGAGTCTAGTAGAGCTGGGTGAAAAGGAAGTACATCCAGTTGGAGGTTTCAAACAGGTGAGGCTAGACAATGGAATTGGATTGGTTGCGCACAAAGTGTTGTACTGCATTGTACTACACTGTCGCTTGCAAATGCCGTGGGGTTCACCCAATCGCCATAACATAAGAACATAAGAAATAGGAGCAGGAGTAGGCCATATGGCCCCTCGAGCCTGCTCCGCCATTCAGTAAGATCATGGCTGATCTTCGACCTCAACTCCACTTTCCCGCCCGATCCCCATATCCCTTGATTCCCCTAGAGTCCAAAAATATATTGATCTCAGCCTTGAACATAATGAACGACTCAGCATCCACAGCCCTCTGGGGTAGAGAATTCCAAAGACTCACAACCCCCTGAGTGAAGAAATTCCTCCTCATCTCAGTCTTAAATGGCCGACCCCTTATCCTTAGACTATGCCCTCTAGTTCTAGACTCTCCAGCCAGGGGAAACAACCTCTCCGCATCTACCCGGTCAAGCCCTCTAAGAATTTTACACATTTCAATGAGATCACCACTCATTCTTCTAAACTCCAGACAGTATAGGCCCATTCTACTCAATCTCTCCTCATAGGACAACCCTCTCATCCCAGGAATCAACCTAGTGAACCTTCGTTGCACCGCCTCTAAGGCAAGCATATCTTTCCTTAGATAAGGAGACCAAAACTGTACATAGTACTCCAGGTGAGGTCTCACCAAAGCCCTGTAGAATTGTAGTAAGACTTCCTCACTCTTGTACTCCAACCCCCTTGCAATAAAGGCCAACATGCCATTTGCCTTCTTAATTGCTTGCTGTACCTGCATGCTAACATTTTATGTTTCTTGTTCTTTGAACACGAACATTTAATAGTTTCCCACCATTTAAAAAATATTCTGTTTTTCTATTCTTCCTACCAAAGTGAATAACCTCACATTTCCCCACGTAACTTTGGTGGAAGATTTGCGGAAACCCCAAAGAAGTGGCCATTTTTAGCCATTTACACCATTTCTAACAGCGTTCTGCTGTTCTTCCATCGAAGTTTTGGTGGGAGATCGAGGAAACCCCTGCAGAGTTTCCAGGCAGGATATTCCTGCTTTAGGAACATAGGTACTGTATTTTGATGCATTATATAATTTTGTATAATAGATTTTTAGTCGATTGCTGACTGTCATGGAAGCTACATTGAAGGTGATTTTTTTTGGAGAATATGGCTGGCTTTTTTTTGTGGTTTGTGATTGGTGGTATGGATTGCTTTTTCTTTTGTAGAATCAATTACAACATTGAAAATAAACAACTTGGAAACAGAAAAACAGATACAGCAGTCATTTAACCAACCAGAGGGAAAAAATATGGATACACTTCTAGAAACTACTGACACAAAAAATACATTAGACGGATAGATAAATAGGTGAGAAAATTATATACCAGCATTGGTGTTGTCACATGCAGTGTACTCCATTATCAAAAATTAAAAATAGAAGCACACCATATTGTTAAAATTTCTAAAAGTTGATTGATAGAGCATGTGTTTATTCTTTGAAAATATACCTTTTGGAAACATTACTTGCACACTGTCTATCAACTCATCAGCATATTCTCAGAAGCTATTTGGAAAACTGCCAAATTCATCTGAAATGTGAAATGCTGAATTTGCAACATAAAATAAAATAAAATTTCATCCATGGTTTATTAACTGCACACCACTGTGGTCAATGCCTTAATTAAATCTCGTAATAATGACCTTAAGCTAATTTAGTTACTGTGATGCATGTTTTAATCTGGCTAATGTGGTATATGGAGGACACAATGAAAAACGAATGGTTCAGCTGCAACCCTCATTCTGTACCATGACTTCTATTTTTTATAAAACCGTGCCTCACAGAGCTGTTCTGCAGTTCGTTGTTCACATTTAATTGGATTCCAGTCACATTCACATGCTAACAATCACTGAAACAACAAAAGAATCCATCTGAAATTGTCACGCTAAATAAACAATTAATTTTCACAATGACGCAATACACAACTTATTAATGTGAAATTAATAGCAAAATACTGCGGATGTTGGAAATCTGAAATAAAAACAGAAAATGCTGGGCAACACTCAGCAGGTCAGGCAGCATTTTTGGAGAAAGAAACAAAGTTAACGTTTCAGGTTGATGACCTTTCATCAGGTTATGTGAAATCAATGGGCCAGAATTTGCTGGCAGAATAACGGTGAGTTAAAGGCGCACACCATTATTAGTGTGTAAAAAACCCAGCAATTTGTGGTGAGGAAGAGATAGGCTGTGAGTTGTGAATCGCAACAAATTGCTGGACGATTTGCGCCACTCCGCCGTTAGCCTCCCAAAAATGGGATCTTGCTATCAATCGTCCCATGAGTTTCAAGAAATTGGTGGATTTGCACCGTAAATACAAATTAAGCCATAGAAAGTTAGGGCTGGTATTTTATGACTTAAGGACCCTTTTAATGATGAGATTTATGTTTCTGCAATGTCATTCAACTTTGGAGACCCAGAAAGCGAACAATTGAAACTGTAGGCTCTCACTCCTGGAGGTAGTAAATTGTTCCCAGAGGTTTTTAAAATTTTAAATATTAAAACTTTTTTCTTACTGTTCGTTTCTGTCTCTTTTTTCCTCTCTCTTAATCCAATCTTTCTTTCCCTCTCTTCAGTTCTCTTTCTGTATCTAATTCACCCTATTTCCTTCTCTATCGTTCGCTCTATTTCTTTTTCTATCCTTAAATTTCATTGATTAAGGAGATAGACTATTGGTCCCATTGTTCACCAAGGTCCCAGATGCCCTCATGACCTCACTGCACAGTTAGCAATTCACACTTCCAGCAATTTACGGCACAAAATTAATTGGAGCTGAAGGATGAGGAAAAAATCCAACTTACGCCACTCATTGTGACATACCCTGCTCCCGCAAATTCTGGACCAATGTCAAAGGTTTAAAAAAACGCCCCCAAAACCCTTTAAAGGACTGCACTATTCAAGGCTATTAAAATAATTTTAATTGCCATTGTATGATTGCATCTAGCAGTGCAAACTGTTATGATCCTTGGTGTACTTAATTTTATTTGAAAAAACAAATCTTTAGGTGCAGTAATGTTCGTGAAATGTAGATTAGACTCCACAAAGCCTGGATACCTCTCCTACCTTAACACTTCACAGACAAGAGGTTGGGATCCAAGGCAGAATCAAACTTCAGCCTGCCAAGCAGTAATGTGTAGATATTATTTTTAGTGGGAATATTGGCTACAGCCAGAGTACAGAGACTTATGTTGTCATGTGTTGGGTAAGATGCATCTACCGCTAGGGCATGGAGCTCGTCCATTCTCTCCGCTGAGGCTAAAGCTAATAGCAATGCTGTTCCAATGTCGGGGTCTGATAGCTAACGAAAGGTGAACCTGCTTTACAATAGTAGGTTAAAATTTCAGAATTATGGGCTTGGTGGATGGTTAGATTTTCCGAGAAGGATTCTTGCCCTTTTCCTGGCATTTTGGAACTTTGGAGGGCAAGAAAGCAAGACTTGCATTTATAAAGCGCTGTTCATGACCTCAGAATGTCTCTAAGCGTTTTACAGCTAATAAAGTACCCTGAAGTGTAGTCACTGTTTAATGTAGGAAACGTGGCAGCTAATTTGTACACATCAAGGTCCCACAAACAACAATATGATAATGACCAGATAATCTGTTCTCTTTAGTAATGTTGGTTGAGGGATAAATATTGGCCAGGACACCAGGGAGAATTCCCCTGCTCCTCTTCGTAATAGTGCCATGGAATTTTTTTTTTTTTATTCGTTCACGGGATGTGGGCGTCGCTGGCAAGGCCGGCATTTATTGCCCATCCCTAATTGCCTTATATCCACTTGAGAGGGCGGAGAAGGCCTTGAAAAGCACGGAAGTACTTCTTGTGTCAGGAAAAATGTTCATCATGCACAAGGGCACTAGAATCCAGTATGCTACAGAAGAACCAGTAGCTGTGTGCTCTTAACAGAAGTAAATTATGAATTAATCTGCAATAATAAATAACTTCACTATGAAAAGTTTACTTGCAAAAAGATCCCTGACTACATCATGTCAGCTAGACGCCGTGGTGCATGTCTATTTCCAGGTGAATGACTGGATGACCCATTATTTTGTTGATGAACTTACTGCATAGTTCATCTGTGGAACTGAAAAACTACTTGTCTCTGGAAGTATAGCATTACTTACCGTACTTCTGAGCTACACCTTGTTGATATGATAGAATGCTTGAGACTAAACCAAAGACCTCATCTTGCAGATAACTCCAAGTTTAGATACGATAGTAAGGGAAGGCAGAGGAGGCTGCAGCTCAATTTATTTGTTTGTCGGACACTTTATATTAAAAATATAACCGCCGCTCCTGCGATTAAATTAACAAAATTACCTACTGCAGGCTCTGTGGCATCGAATTGCTTGAATGTGAGCTATGAAAAACGTGCGCGCTATCAACCCAGCCTCTGAGCAGCGTGAGTTGTCGCGTGGCTGGACACGTCTGTGATGAGAAGGCACACCCACAAAATCGGTCAGGAACAGAAGTCACGCCCACAGATTCCGGCTGCTTTACTCAAGCAGGCAAGCAGACTTCATTCATTTAAAGTTAGTATTCTGTATGTAATTGTAAATAAAATTTTTATTTTTTTATAATAAAAGGCCAAAGAAATAATTGAATTAAACAGAGAGAAGGGAAAAGTTTAAAAAGTTTAAATTTTTTAATTAAATTTTTTTAAATGACCAAAACCTATTAAAATAAGGAATAATATGAGACTCCACATTTTTAAAAGTTAATTTTTAGTTGTTTGGCAGTCATTAAGACTAACCGCACTGTTAAAACTTAGTTTAGACTTGTATTTTTAAGCGTACCAGTTTGGTGGCATAATTAGTTACTTTCCAGCTGGTCAGATAAGCAAGTTGCCGCTTTTTCAATGATTTCTCTGACTGCAGCCTTTAATTCAAAGTTGTCATATCGCTGGCGAACCACTAGGAGTGTGTTCCGAATTTCCGCGTTTCACTGCGCATGTGCAAACGTTGGAACTTGCTCCTTCAATTTGCCACTAACAACAGAGAGCGTCGTTGAGCTCCTGTATTATTTCGGGAGCGATTTGTGCCGCCACGTGATGTGGTCGTCTGAAATAATAAAGCACACTCGGGCCAGGCCTTAATCAATACTGGTGGAATAAAGGGCCCTAACAGAAGACAGTAAACATGGCATTTTTGGTGATCGGAGCATTTATTGTCACATTAGATTCCTACTAGGAACATCCACTAGGAAAGTGGGCACGGCGGTGCAATTAGTGACAATCGCCTATTAAGGGTATCACGGTGTCTCTCGTGTGCAGTGAAATTACTCTGGGCAATATTTACTATGTTTGTATGAAATTTCTCAGTGTGCTATTTTAATGCATTCATTAAACAATTTAATGTAATTGGGTTAATGTATATGTTAAAAGAGTGCACAGACGAATTCCTATAAAGGTGGTAAAGCATTCACTGTAAATCTGAGAGAGTATTTTCATCCCCATAGTTGCCAAAATGGGAGCATTTCCTTTGAATAGGCCTTCTGTGGATGTGTGTCTAGGTAGGTCTTCTAGATATCAGACAGTTTCCGGAGTTGTTAGTCAATGTCCTGCCCACATTGTCACAATTTTTCTTCAAGGATTCTGTCGTTGCTACCAATCCAAGGAAAGTCTAATGTGCATCAGTTAAGCTCCTGCAAAAATGTCTGTTATGGATGTTTGCAGTCTTCATCTGATGTCCACATACCCATCCTGAGGTTTGACCATAATGCTTCACCAAAATCCCAGAACAGTTTTTTTAAAAAAAAGAGTTGCCTTCATTCTACGCTAGCCATGAGTCAGAGCACTCTATAATTATGGTCCATGTGTCCATATCCTTGAGTCACCTCTGTCTGTAATAATCACCAGGTTGGCTATCACGTTCAGTGCAACAGACCACTTTGCAATCATATAGTTGGTTCACTAGAGTATGTAATCCAAAAAGGAAGGCATTCATCTCTCAAATTAAATAATTCTCAGATACTTTTCTCTATCCTGAGCAATCTCTGATTCATCATACATACTGCTCACCTCACTAACAGCATTGGTGATATCTTGTCATTGCTTCAGCACTCTTCATTTGAAGACTTGCCCCCTGCCCTCCATTGCCACCTGTTGCTTGTGATTCTTGTGGTGACCAAGACCTGACTCTAGTCTCTCCAATGCATCTTCAAAGAGTAGAATCTTTGCATCTTCTGTGCAGGTGGGTGTTGAAGTTGTGGTAAATCACTATACTCAATAGCAGAGGTGCATTATACTCAGGCTGGGGTGTGAGAGCATGTGCACCGTGCATGTGTGCACATGTGGAATTTGTGATTTTGTTTGTTCCTGTGATCCAGAAGGTCCTGGCTCCTCAGTGGAGAGAGAGCAGGTAACTGAAGTTTCTCCATAGTTTATATACATTATACTTGTGGTCCATGTTTATGCTTTTCTAGAATATAGTAAAACATAATGCGGTACATCAGCGGTGTTATCTTCCTCCCATGCACTTAGTAGGTGATTAGGATTTCATTATGAAATGGTTTCAAGGGACAAGAATGCAGTGAAGGTACTTACTAGAGTCTGCACTGGTGCCTCAGTTCCACCTGCCGTGACTCCCTCATGAAAATGAGCAACACCTTTCTTTTAGCTCTTGCCCTCCACCAATGGTTCTTATTGCCTAAAGGTTGAGCACAGCCTTCTCATTAGTGCTTTCCTTGATGTTGTCAATGCATTTTCTGTCCTCTTGCCATGTTCTCTTCATGGAAATTGTATGCAACTACCAAAGCTTCCCTCCTAGTCTGTTGGGTGAAGTTGTGCCCAAAAATAACTGACCTCCCTGGCCACTGCCTCACTGATGATCATGACAATCTCCATTCAATACAGCTTGGCTTCCTGTATCTTGTTGCCATATTAGTAATTTCCAAACAGCTCTATTGACTGAGTTACCACACAGCCATTACTTCTCAAGGGCAATTAGGGATGGGCAATAAATGCTGGCCTCGCCAGCGACGCCCACATCCCATGAACGAATTTTAAAAAAATTACTAAAGGTCAAATACCTAGTTAACAGCGTGTTAAAGTACTAACCTGTGATATTGGAGCTTTGCACTGATTGGATGAGAAACAATTGGTCAAGGCAAAATTATACTACTGCTTTTTGGATACTATATTAGAGTAGACAGAACATTATCTAAAGGCCTTAAAATCCACAAATCATATTATCACTGTATTTCTTGTATCAATAAAAATGATATCAAACAAGGTTTAGCTCTTTTTAACCTGACCATAATGAAACAAGCATATTCCTTTCCACTGTGGTAAACAGGAACCTCAATTGGGACTGTCATGTTTCCCGTGCTTCTGCCCTCGTCCCTTCCCTCTGCGCTCAACTGTGATAGGGGCCCCAATCGTCCTCACCTTTTACCTCACCAGCCTCTGCATTTGACAGAACATCTTCTGCCATTTTGAACATGATCGCACTACCTCTTCCCTTCTTATTTCCACTTTCCGTAGGGACCATTCCCTCCGTGACACCCTGGATCCCTCTTCCACCACCTGCTCTCCCTCCAGTGCAAACTCAAGAGATACAACATCTGCCCATTCACTTCCTCCCACACCACTGGTCATGGCCTCAAACACTCCTGGGTGAGATAGCAATTTATGTGTACTTTCTTCAACTAGCACACTGTATTTGCTGCTCAACAGGAGGTTTCCTTTGCATTGGGGAGATCAAACAAAGAATATGTGACCACTTTGCCAATCATCTCCATTCTGTGCTCAAGTCAGACCCCGGGTTCCCTGTTACTTGCAATTTCAATTACTTGAATCACTCCCACTGTGACCTCTCTGTCTTTGGCCTTTTACGCTGTTCCATTTAAGGTTGATGCAAGATCAAGGAACATCACCTATCCTTCTCTTAAGGCCAAAGGGTGCAAAGTGCTTAATATTGACTTTAATAACTTAACTATAGCTCCCAATTTCTCTTCGGCAGGAAGTGCTAATGTTGTGGGTGTGCCAGTGTTACTGGGATTGGGGGGGGCGAGTGCAGGATGGATGGTGACCTTCTGTTAGAACACAGTACTGTTAGGGCAGTGTGCTCCCTGGTATTGAACTGCTTTTACTTCTCTCAGGCTTCTGGGCCTGCTGGAGTCTGTTCTTTTTTTTTTCCAGCTTGTTGTGCTTCCATTTCTACCTGCCTCATTAGATACTTGTACGTTCTCTGTGTCTGTTAACTGTCTTGAAAGTCATGATTTCTCTCATTATACCTCCCAATATCTCACATTAATATCAGATACCATTTAACCATCTCTTGTTTTCCATGCAAGCACTTTACAGGTGTGTTTGTGCGTGCGTGTTACTTCCCCCTTCTCTTTATTCCGTTCCTTTTTAAACACTGTTCATCTGTAATATGCTCCAATTCTGATGAAGGGGTCACACCTAAAACATCAATTTGTCTGTTCTCCCGACAGATGCTACCTGACCTGCAGAGTGTGTCCAGCACTTAGTTTTTGTTTCCAATCAAACTAACTTTAATTCTCAAGCGGCTTCCTGATACATGTTTGAATCCGCTGTAGGTACCTTCTCGGGTTCCCAGGATGTTAAACTAGCTTTCAAGGTTGTCAGCACACATTTTCAGATGGGGCATCAGCAGCCTAACCTACATCTCGGGTCTCTCCTATAAGGGGCCTGAGTGTCTTATGTTTTATGGGAATTGGCACACGCCACCCTATAGCTACTCGTATGATAATGTAACCCGGGACTGTTTTGACCTGAACCAGATATTTGCATCTTACACTTGTGTACTTCTTCAATTTGAAGGCAGAGTGAGCAAACACTTGGTGATGCAAGGCTTGATACGAATTGTTCAGCTGCTTTATTCCACAGCAATTGAACATACACAGCAACAGTTATGATTGGATTCATTTAGTTCAATCAATGCAACTTATCTTTGTGATACAAAATAAAGAACATGCCACACTTCTCCACATCAGTGGGTCATCTTACTTGACTTAAACAAGATGTCTTCTAACTATTCTCAAACATTTTTAACACCTTCACCTTATCAAAGACCCTCACAGCTTTTTCTTTTAGAAACCCTGCTTGCCATTGCAGCCATCTGTTTTTAAGAAGCTGACTCCAGTGTTAGCTTTTAATCAATCTGACTAACCCCTATTCAAGAGCAGAATCCACCAGCATAACTAGGCAACGACTTCTGCTGAGGTCAAATAGAGTTATCACAGCAGTAATGAGTGTGAATGATCACTAGAATGTTAAACTAGCTTTCAAGGTTGTCAGCACACATTTTCAGATGGGGCATCAGCAGCCTAACCTACATCTCCCAGTCATGTTGTTTTGTGAATTTAACCTGTTGAGAGCTTAGTTTAGCTCAGAATGAGTACTTTTAACATACATTACTCCCAGGTCACCCCATAGCAGCAGATGTAATAGCTCCAGACATCAGTGATGTTTTTGGCTTGTTTCAGATTCATTTTGATTTTGTATAGAAATAATAAATCAAGCGAGATGACCTAAAGTATTTAAACATTTAAACAGTACAATAAATTGAAAGCAAGAAATTATTTCATCAATCATTACTTGTTTTTCATTGCATTCTGATAAATTTAATTTATATTTTCAGGTTACTTTTTCTCCTTTTACCTTTCAACGTGATTGAGATTTCCAGAGACACCAATACCACCGATAGTGTAAATTTTCCCATCATACACTAGGCTATTGTGTCGACACCTCGGGACAGTCATTCGTGAAACCAGGTTCCAATTATCCAGAAGGGACATGTAACACCAGACATCAGCTAGTGTGACACCAGACTCCATGCCACCTGGGAGGATGAGAGCAGACATCAGTGCCAGAATGATAGCAATCTACTCTACTTGATTGCCAAGGAAACAAATTCTAATTATAGAGACTTTATTACCACAATTTCTAGTTCTGCTCCATTAAAAACTAAATGTCATATAAATTAGCTTATGGTTCTCTAAAAGGAATTATACATCTGTTCAAGAAGAACCCGAGATTTCAGAAACTGCAATACCTCATTTATTTCATTAGAAATTATTTCATTAATTTAGGTTTAAAAAAAATCATCAAACTCAATGGTCACAAGTATGGATGTGCTTGGAAGCACAGCTGGTAGGAAATTGACAGTTGACTGTGATTCCTCATATAGCAAGTTTCTAATTTTGTCTAAATTGTCAGAGGGAAGTTTTAAGCAGATGACAGATACTCCCCCAAAGGTAGGTAAGGACTCTCCATAGCTGCTTTCATTGATCTCCTAGCACCTGGATGCTAGTGGCACTGCATTTTACCAAAGGGGATGTTTGGAGAACAATCTAGTTTTTACACAAAGAAATCAACAAAAGACATAAACTAATTTAATTAATAACGTTTTTCAAAAAGCAATGAAACTCACAAATCCTCACAGGATGAAGTCACACACCATTCTACTTCAACTCAGAGAAACCTATTGATGCATGCTGGAAAATTCTCCCAACAGCACATGTTCAGAATCTACAGATGTAATTGGGAGCTCCCTTCAACTGTTCTGGGAAAAAATATCTGTTTGAAGTCTAGGCTTTTGAGACAGGCTGAGGCCTTGAAGCAAAAACTTTAATGAAGACATTAAAACATATAAGGCAATTCAATAGTTAAATTTAATAATATTGTTGCAAATTATGTAATTTTTTGATGGTTTTATTTTGTTAAAAAATGTATTTTGGACATTAAAAATTTCAGTTACTGAGAAAAAAAGGTAGCTGAAAATTCTTTCAAGAAGTGTTTTGACTTGTTTCTGGGAGATACATTTAATCAAAAATAACTGAAAAATTAGAGAAGGATAACCCAGAGAAAAAGAGACCAAGAACAATAAAAATTTCTCAACTATAATGATGACCCTGAGATTTCTGATGCTCTGCTCCACCTGCGCTAGTCCCAAATCGGAGACCAAATCCCAGGACGGGATTATTTGCATAACTGGGGAGGGCACTGCACCAGCAAAGGCACATCAGCAGTACACAACCCGACATACCTACCAGAAGGTGCAGCGGCCCACAGCCAAAAGAAAAAAATGGAAGCTTTTACTCCCAGTGGAGCTACTGACCCTTCAGAGCAAGGTGGGGCCTTCACTAAGCCAATAATGGAACGTTTTACTGATCTTAGCAGACGTATGTTCTGTTGGGTCTATCAGGAGTCATGTTGGGGGAAGATACCCAGGGAAACCCAGGATCTCCTCCAGACTTGCCCCCTAGATGTAGGGTGGGGCAGATGTAAGATCCACCCATGGCCCCCTCCCCAGTGGAATTTAAGGCATCACCGTAAATAAATACCAGCAGAACCAGGTTTTGCCCCAAATTCCTGGCTGTTCTCTCCCCCCAGAGTGGAAATCAAGCTTTCCATCCGTCATGGTCCCAGGAATTTCAGGTCTGTTATATATTCTACTTTGATTAGAAACATATATCCTGGCAATAATATATCTCAGGGGCTAACACACACTCCATTAAAGCGGTTTGTGATACTAAGACAGGAAATAATGTCTTAATTGGGATGCCCACTGCATGCAAATGTATTTGAAAAATATATTTGAGGTGAAATGAGTTTTTTTTAGAAAAACATTTTAATTATAGGCTGTTATCAGTAAGGAAACTGGCTTAAGCCTTTGTTATTATCGAGAATTCCTTTTAAGATGAAGAAATGTGACTCATCACATAGTCACTGATATCCCACAGAGTTAATTTCCAATTACACACATTCCGCAAGGTTTTGCAGTCATGTATCTTTTGCTTTGACAGCACCAGGAGTGTCAATAATGAACAGACTCAAGAAACAGAGTCATTGTACACTCTTCTAACAGCTGAAATCAATGAAATATGTATTGGTGTCACCACTATACTAGCAATTAAAGTCTGCTGATGGAGACAACAAGTCGCCAATGGATTCTGGCCTGAAGTGATGAAGACGCTATAAAGCATCCTGTGCAATAAAAGTTAATTATTGTGCTTGATTGATTTTTACATTATTACCACCTTTGTTTCAGATGCTTAGCACAGGACATACGTCTTCAAATGTGGTTCTGAACTGCTTATTGTGGACAAAAATAATTAAAATATGAACTTAAATGTTGTGAAACTTTATCATTAGCTCTGAAGGTGCAGAATAGTAAATATTCCATTAAACGTCCTGTCATGTGAGAAAACCACACATTTTATAAATAAGAAAAAATAAAAGAATTAGGGTGTATTATAGTGTGCGAGATAAATCCCATGGTATTGTCATTGTATATAAATACAGAGAGGCAGAACTAGCTTTGTGCGTTTGCGTGTATGTACACACACAAATTATTTTTTTTGTTCTTGGGATGTGGGCAACAGTGGCAAAGCAGTATTTACTAGCAGGGTAGATAAAGAGGAACCAGTGGATATAGTATATTTGAATTTTCAAAAGGTATTCGATAAGGTGCCACATAAAAGGTTGTTACACAAGATAAGGGCACATGGGGTTAGGGGTAACATATTAGCATGGATAGAGAATTGGTTAACGGACAGAAAACAGAGAGTAGGGATAAACGGGTCATTTTCAGGTTGGCAGGCTGTAACTAGTGGGGTACCGCAAGGATCGGTGCTTGGGCCTCAGCTATTTACAATCTACATAAATGACTTGGATGAAGGGACCGAATGTAATGTATCCAAGTTTGCTGATGATACAAAGCTAGGTTGGGAAGTAAGCAGTGAGGAGGACACAGAGAATCTGCAATAGGATATAGACACGTTAAGTGAGTGGGCAAGAAGGTGGCAGATGGAGTATAATGTGGGGAAATGTGAGGTTATTCACTTTGGTAGGAAGAATAGAAAAACAGAATAATTTTTTAAATGGTGAGAAACTATTAAATGTTGGTGTCCAGAGAGACTTGGGTGTCCTGGTATAAGAAACACAAAAAGTTAGCATGCAGGTACAGCAGGCAATTAGGAAGGCAAATGGCATGTTGGCCTTTATTGCAAGGGGTTGGAGTGCAAGAGTAAGGAAGTCTTACTACAATTGTACAGGGCTTTGGTGAGACCTCACCTGGAGTACTGCGTACAGCTTTGGTCTCCTTATTTAAGGAAGGATAAGCTTGCCTTGGAGGCGGTGCAGATTAATTCCTGGGATGAGAGGGTTGTCCTATGAGGAGAGGTTGAGTAGAATGGGCCTATACTCTCTCGAGTTTAGAAGAATGAATGGTGATCTCATTGAAACACATAAGATTTTGAGGGGGTTTGACAGGGTAGATGCTGAGAGGTTGTTTCCCCTGGCTGGAGAGTCTAGAACTTTTTTTTTTATTCGTTCATGGGATGTGGGCGTCGCTGGCGAGGCCGACATTTATTGCCCATCCCTAATTGCCCTTGAGAAGGTGGTGGTGAGCCGCCTTCTTGAACCGCTGCAGTCAGTGTGGTGAAGGTTCTCCCACAGTGCTGTTAGGGAGGGAGTTCCAGGATTTTGACCCAGCGACGATGAAGGAACGGCGATATATTTCAAAGTCGGGATGGTGTGTGACTTGGAGGGGAACGTGCAGGTGGTGTTGTTCCCATGTACCTGCTGCTCTTGTCCTTCTAGGTGGTAGAGGTCGCGGGTTTGGGAGGTGCTGTCGAAGAAGAGGGCATAGTCTCAGGATAAGGGGTCGGCCATTTAAGACTGAGATGAGGAGGAATTCCTTCACTCAGAGGGCTGTGAATCTTTGGAATTCTCTAACCCAGAGGGCTGTGGATGTTCAGTCATTGAGTATATTCAAGGCTGAGATAGATAGATTTTTGGACTCTAGGGGAAATTGAGGGATATGGGGATCGGGCAGGAAAGTGGAGTTGAGATTGAAGATCAGCCATGATCCGATTGAATGGCAGAGCAGGCTTGAGGGGCCGTATGGCCTACTCCTGCTCCTATTTCTTATGTTCTTCCTGTCCATCCCTAGTTGCCCTGAGGGCATTATGAGTCAACCATGTAGTGTGGGACTGGAGTCAAATGTACGCCAGACTGGGTAAGGGTAGCAGGTTTCCTTCCCTGAAGGACTTTAATGAACAAGTTGGGTTTTAATGACAATGTGGCAGTAATATGCACTGTAGATGCAAAGTTAAGGCTGGGGAAGGGCTAAGATTGCCGCTCAGCTCCTCCATGCCTGGATTTCAGGTGTCTTTTGTTTTCAGGTTCTAAACAGTATTTTTGCATTAATAACTTTATTTGGGAGGTGTGAACAACTCAACATAGAAATGAAATATCGGATGAACTATTATGCAATCGAGTTTGTATCATTAATATAAAAAAGAACAAACAAATTTGCATTTATATAGCTCCTTTCATGTCCTCAGGATGTCCCAAAGTGCTACACAACCAATGAATTATTTTTTGAAGTGTAGTTGCTGTTGTTATATAGACAAATGCGACAACCAATTTGTGGACACCAAGATCCCACAAACAACAGACTGCAGTTTTAAAAGATCAGACCTTTTACTGCTGTCATTGTACATAAGCTTGTGCTGTTCGATATGCATCCTTCTTGCTTAATTTCTGTAAATAAATCTAGTTAGTCAATTCAGAATCTGAGCCTAGCTCGAGTATGAATTGTACATACATCCTCCAGAGCAGTTTGGAGAAAAATAAAGTGAAGTGAGCACTAGTAATCTAGGATTGTGCGAGGTCAGTCAGCATCTATAAAGAGAAAAGGCAGGTTATGACATTTTGAGGACAGAGGTGCTGCCTTATTCGGATTCAGCAGCCCTAAATGAGGCTTTTCAAGGACTGTTTTAAGTTGCTTCAAGGTGAGATGTCTAAGCCTCATCTACAAGTCCCCCCCTGAAACTTCCAGTATGTTCCTCCCACTTCCAGCACAGAGCTGCTATTGCTGATAACCTTTTCATAGAATCATAGAATCTTACAGTGCAGAAGCAGGCCATTCAGCCCATTGTGCCTGTGCTGGCTCTTTGAAAGAGCTATCCAATTAGGCCCACTCCCCTGCTCTTTCCCCACAGCCCTGTATTTTTTGAGCATTTAAAAAAAAAAATCAGGAGTTGCTCTTTGGGCCAACTGAAATTCAGAAGAGGGTTGTGGGTTTCATAATCCCGTCGCAGTGCACACTGGTAATTTTATCCTAAGTATTGCACTAACATTTTGTCATAGATTTGTTTGTCTAAGCAACTTCAGAATTATTAAAACATTTATTGTCAGATTTGCATTAACCCTAGAGTTCCAATTTTCTACTTTTCCTTATTTAGAAGGCACACTTGAAGGCTTATGAGCCAAATGGTCTTGTTCCATACTTACAATTTTATAGGCAGACTTGTATGTTATTGATTCTATGTCGACAAAGGTACTCATACAAAAAGGTGAAATAAAAGAAATGACTACGGCAACATTTACCTGATAAATAGATGTTGTCTCCTGCGCTCACAACACTGAAAAACTCCCTGTCGTAGAATGGTAGACTAGCTAATGGGTACCATTTGTTGTTCTGTGGGTTAAAGCAGCTGACAGCTGTGAGATCTCGTTGGCTCATTCCAATCATCTGGCGACCACCAACCAGGACGATTACTTCAGCCACACCTTAAATTCAAGTTTTAATCACAAAAAATAAAATGCATTCAAATTCAGCATCCCTGCTTGAAAGTTTAGAAATGCTAAAGTTCACCGTCATATTCATATCAATAACCCCTTGTTCTAGGTGGATAAAAAAATTATATTCTGGGTTATATTTCCTGATCAGCAAAGTTCATGTATGAATGCTTAGTATACTCATGATATGTTCCTCTGTGCGCTACATTTAGACAGATATTAATCCATTTAAATTAAGTGGGTTAACACTTGCCTAAAAGTAGTGCACTGAGGAATACAGCACATGCTCAGTAAGCATTTCTGCCTGAACGTTGCCAATTGGAAAAAATATATCCCTCTGTACCTTTTCTTACACTGTAAATTTTTTTAAAATTACATATTTATATTCTTTAAAGGGATTTTATAGATGATAAGTTTTAAGTATTTTATAGCTCAATGGGTGCCAAACTGTGTGTGACAGCAATTACATATAGGGACCAAGCCTCAGTGGTGAATGAACAGCTTTCATTATACTTCTTGTTTTACTCTCTATTTAATCACTGCTTTATTTTCTTTACTACTTCTTATTCCTCTAGTCAGAGCATCCTACTTTTTACTTCATTTATCTAAGTCTTTGGTTTGCTACTCTGAGGATTAAAGTTAAATGCAGTCGCCACAGACTCAGTTTACGTGAACAATCCAATTTTCCCACCTCTAATTTTGTCCCTCTTCCTCTCCTTAGGGACTGACAGCTACTGGTAGAAGGTTCCACAAGGATGCTCTGGTACCCTGTCCGAGAGGCTATGCTTTATATATGAGCTTTGACAGTTATTCCTGGCAGGCAATTGACCATGAGGGAGGGGCACTGCAGCTGAGCTCCATCTCATCCTTACCCAAACTGAGAACTGTGCATGATTATTCTCCTCTTTACCCCAGGGACACTCAGGTCAACTGTAGCTATACTACCTGGTTAAGATCGGGTCTGTACAGATTCAAAATCAAACCTAGGATCTTCTATTCTGTTGGCTGAACTACATGATGTTTTTTTATCAACTGAGCCATTAGGGGACCCTTAAAAATCCCCCTTTTTCTGTCACATTGTTCTTGTTTAAACAACAACAACTTGCATTTATATAGCACTTTTAACATAGTAAAACGTCCCAAGGCGCTTCACAGGAGCGTTATCAGACAAAATTTGACACCAAGTCACATAGAGATATTAGAACAGGTGGCCAAAAGCTTGGTCTAAGAGATAGATTTTACGGAGCGACTTAACGGAGGGAGAGGTTTAGGGAGGTAATTCCAGAGCTTAGGGCCTAGGAAGCTAAAGGCACGGCCGCCAATGGTGGAGCGATGAAAAGCGGGGATGCGCAAGAAACCAGAACTGGAGGAATGCAGAGATCTCAGAGGGCTGGAGGAGGTTACAGTGATAGGGAGGGGCGAGGCCATGGAGGGATTTGAACACAAAGATGAGAATTTTAAAATCGAGGCCTTGCCGGAGTGGGAGCCAATGTAGGTCAACGAGCACATGGGTGAGCGGGATTTGGTGCGAGTTAGGATATGGATAGCAGAGTTTTGGACGATCTCAAGTTTACGGAGGGTGGAAGATGGGTGGCCAGCCAGAATTGGTGCAGTCAAATCTGGAGGCAACAAAAGCATGGACGAGGATTTCAGCAGCAGATGGGCTAGGGGCGGAGGCAGGCGATGTTACGGAGGTGGAAGTAGGTGGTCTTGGTGATGAAGAGGAAATGAGGTCGGAACACAGCTCTGCTCAGAGAGACTGCAGCCTTTACTTAGGACGTGCAAGTCCTTGCCTGGTTCATTTAACAATTGTTCTCTGCTGGAAAATAAATGTCATGGTAACTGAGGTGGGATTGTTAAGTGAGCACAGACTGTTTTATTAAGAGAAATATAAATAGAAGCTGAGGAACAGTTACAGTAATTAAAAAAAGAAGTGTCAGAATAATGAAAGGAATAACTGGATTACTAAAGTTTATTTCTCATTTAAATTGCTGTTGTGATGGTTTTATTTCAGCACTTCTGAAAGATATTAACACAGACTAGAACAAAAAAGAAGGAAAAGCTCAGCAGGTATATCCAGTGAGTAGCTGAGCAATTCATATCACGTGCTCAGCTAGTTGATCTAAGCCAGGATAACAGTGGGGCACAATAATTAGCTTTAGCCATCCCTATAATAAGGAGTTGGAGGGAAAAATCAGCCACTGTTCCCACTCTTTAGGCTCACTTTTAAAATTGAGCCGGGAAGGGGGCATGGGGTTCAAATTGAGAACGGGAAACCCATTAGTACGGGTTTCCTGGACGTCCTTACGATTTTGACGTAAGGACGTCCTTTATTTTTTTTTCTTGGTTTCCCGTCAGACTGACTGGCTGATTGACAGGCTGGTCTCAGTCGGGTAGGAGAGCAGCCAGGGAGAGGATGTGTTTAGGTAAGTCTGCAGGTAAGTCTTTGTTTGTATGGATGGGAGGGGAGGGGCACAGGGGGGCATGAGTTGGCACAGGGGCATGGGTGGGCATAGGTTGGCATGGGGGTGGTGAGTCATGGGTGAGGGATCAGGGGTCAGTCACGGGGGTGTGTATTGGGATCGGAGGGTCATCGCCGGGGTCTGCGATAGTTGAGGGGGAGGATCAGGGGTCGGTGGATCGGGGTCGGGCGTCGGAGGATCGAGTGGGGAGGAGGATCGGGGTCGGGAGAGGGGAGGATCGGGGTCGGGGATTGGGGGTCTGCGATCGGGGGTGGGGGGGTCCACGATCGGGGGTCGGGTGCCAGCGACCGTTGGGTGGTCGGTGCAGGTAGGCTTGTTGGGCCTGGGGGAGGCCTACTTCCACGAGGCGTAAAACAGAAAGCCTGGGAACCCCAGCCCCCCAGGGTTGAAATCAGGAAATCCAGAAAAATGGAGGCCTGATGCCTCCTTGAAAGGTTTTAAGTCTTGACGCGCCTCCTGGGAGCGGCTTGGTCACCAGCCCCTCTTCCTGCCCCGGTGAAAACCAGAAATGGGCGGGTTGAAGGCGGGTTGGGGCGGGTCTGAAATGGTGGCAATTTTCAATGCCCCCCCACCCCCAACCCATCTGTTTTTCACTTTGAAATTGAGCCCTTGATCACTATCTAAACAACTTCTGCTATAAATACACATTTAGGAATGTCGGTTGAGGGAGGACTGAGCTCAGCTGTGACCTCCTCCCTCCCCCACAGTGGAATAGCCTTCTGACACTCACTGTCAAAGTTCACACATGAATAATGGCCACTTGATTGAGGTACCAGGTGGGCATTGGAGCCTGTGGAACCTGAACCCAGCTGGGAGAAAGTGCTTTCAGGAGTGGAGGAGAAAATTGGCAATTCCCTCATGCAACCCCTCCTCCAAATAAACACATAAAGATAGATGTGACAATTCCCAGCATTGTCTTTGCCTTATCTGGAATAGTTTTCATTGCAGGTACAATATGGGGGTGATCTTAAACCCCAAGAACAGTTGGGGGCGGGTGGGAGTTGAAAATAATTGTTTTTTGGGTCGCGACTGCAACCCGGCTTTACTTCCGGGTTTAATGTCGGCACGGAAAAGTACAGGCTTCCCACTGGGAATGCAAAACCTGAAAATTTTGCGGTTGTGACCCAAAAAAACAACTATTTTCAACTCCCACCTGCCCCCAACCCACCCCTTCTTGGGGTTTAAAATCACCCCCAATGTTTTCCAAAAAGGGTGGAAGTAAAAACAATAGATTCAGAGGCAAATCAACCTAAGTCACTTCATGGTTACAGAGCAACAGTAGCAGCGGCCTGAGAGTAGGCTCGCTGCCCTCTCTTTTGGACAAGGATTGGGGATGCTCCACAGAGATCTATAACAGCAGACAAAATTTTTTTTACTGAAGGTAACGTGGAGGCAAGATAACATGGCAATATAGTGGAAAAACTAAATGCATGCTTGATCTTCAAGTAAGTACATGCTTCATTGTATAAGCTGCGGGGTCAATTTTAACTCAGAGTAGATTTCCAGTGAGAAACTGCTCCAGTGATTTAATTTTCCATCCGCCAGAGGTAGCAGGAGGCCATGGAGATTTTAACTGCCAGGTCTCATTTAAATCCCACTGGTCCACTTTGCGCCTGGAACGGGTCGGAACAGTACTCAGCAGCTGTTGGCAGGGGAAGATTGGGCGCCCTTTGACGCCCACGGGCTTGCAGGTAAGTAGCAGAGGGAGGGTTTTGGGAGGGTCTCACGGGGGTTGCTGGGGGGGGGGGGGTAGGGGTGGCGGGGAAATCCAGGGGAGGGGAGGCCGCAACTTCTTGGAAAATGTTTTGATTTGTCTGGAGGATCTCCTTATTCTTCCCACCAGCTGCCAAACTGCTTCAGCCTGGCAGGAGGGCCGTGGATGCTTATCCACTTAAGTCCTGGTTAAAATGCCATTGGGGTTCTATTGACATAATAGGACCCCGATTTGCATACATTCGTGAGGCTCCCGCCTGCTTTAGATGGACACCTCATTCATCGCAGGAGACGGTGGGAAAGGGTTGCGTTTTGAGCAGGTAAGTAACCTACTTGTTTTTAACTGCTCGCTCGCCCGGTTTCTGCCGGTGGATGGGCACTTAAAAATGGGTAGGTTACTGTTGAGTGGGTACTGTTAAAATCAACCTCTACATTCTGTCAACTTTGGGTCAGCAATTTTAAACAGGACTAAAGTACTATGTCAGGATTGGCAGATTTTAAAAAATAATTTTGTCTTTCCAACATCAGATGCCTATTGTTCAGGCTCTAATGTTACTAATCTGATCTGTGTGTTATACTTAACACGATGCAAAATGCTTGATGGATACAAATACAAAAGGACATCTCACATACCGAGTGACATTTAGTTAGGGGGCAGATTTGAGATGTTCGCAGAGTTGCATATTGGTTTGAGTTTTGTATCTGCAGGAGTGACACTGGCTTAAAAGTAACACAGGGTCACATGCCTGTAATTAATTCATATTAATCTACATTGGATGTATTCAGTAGTTGGAAATTCCCTGCCATTTACTTACTTGTCAATGTGCAGTAATAACCTCTATGAACGCCAGTCAGTATTACACTGAGAACTGGGACAGACTGAAAACATAAATATTTGTGTCTACAAATAGTAGTTACAAGAGAGTTAAACAGTTTAATCTGTTCCAAAGTATCTACTATTCTAAAAGTTATCCTCTGTACCATGTATAACACTTGGCCCACATTAAAACACTTTTGCATGACATATGCAGCACTAAAGAGTGAAGCAGAAATCCTCATTGGATAAAATCCTACCTGCAGATAGCCTTGGCCGTGTTCGAGGTGTCTGCATTTCCTGGCGAGCATGTGGAAGCATGTGATAGCGTTTTGCTTCATTTACCAGGTCTCGGCAAGCCTCTGAGGACTTTATCAATTCCTCATTATCAACGACATTTAACAGATAGCTAGGATGAATAAAGGGTAAGCGAACCACGGCCAGCAGCTCCGACACATGCTGAAAAGAAAACACTTCCTATCATCAAGACAGAAATCAGTGAAAATAAAGAAAACCAAAATGTGCATGCAACCTTAAGTCTGACACTATAGAGAAATTAAATAAATGGGAAGCAGATTAACAGTGAAGATGTTGTAAGAAAAGCATTATACAAGCTTTCTATATAATATTGTAAACCTTGTTAGGGAAAACCATTATGTCAGTTTTCCCTGTGAACAAAGGCTTTCTGTCTGTCCAAAACAAGCTTTTTATGACCTTGTGCAAGAAAGGGCCTCTTTGAGTAATGAGCATCTTGTGTCATACTCATCTCCTGTTCATAACATGGGTAAAGGGAGTTAACCATACTTTGGTAGTAGTGTGAGATGTTTTAGACAGAGATAAAAGAGTTATTGATAACTCGGAGGCAACTAATGATGAGGAAGGTGGTAAAGCCAAATGTTGTGTGTATAAGGGAGCAGGACTGAAAGCAGCCCCATGGGACAGAGAGGATGATTGATGGGAGACCCATGCAGAGCTAAGTGTCTCCAAAACATATAAAGATGGGAGCTTTTTATGATTGACTTGAACATTCTTGGAGCCAGGCTGGACCGCTCAACTAATCAAGACCTTCGAAAATGCATATAGAAGTCATGGACAGTAACCAACTTTGTGCCAGATTGTATTCATCTTACTAGCATGTTTAATTGTACTCTTATATTTTCACATCTTTGTTACTTATTATTACTTCTTAATAAAGCCATTATACTTTGGAACAAACCACCTTGCAGCCTTTTTGATTAAAGACTTGAACAGTAAAATATATTACTTGCAGATGTAAGTACCAGCGTACTTCAATTATACTATTTGTGTGGCAGCAATATGTCATAAGACAACTAGATGTATGCAAATACAATGACTCAGACAAATGACGAAGTACATGTTCAATGGATTCATGCCCCTCACCACGTTAAATCACTGACCCATTATAGAAAGGTTATTAAATCTCCAAAGAGCTTAAAGCATAGATTCACTAAGGTAAGGTAATCCCAGGGTTGGAAAACTACAGTTATAAGGAGAGTGTTGAAGACCTGTGCACCAGAGCTAACCACTCCCCTAGCCAGACTATGATATTTGCATCTAGTCAACGCTGTCGAAGAGTGCTCATTGTTCTTGGAGGGGATGCAGCACAGATTCATCAGAATTATACCGGGGCCAAAAGGGTTAAATTATGAGGAAATGTTGCATAGACTAGGCTTGTATTTCCTTGAGTATAGAAGATTGGGGGGGATATAATTGAGGTGTTTAAGATGATTAAAAGATTTGATAGGGTAGATAGAGAGAAATTATTTCCTCTGGTGGGGGAGTCCTCAACAAGGGGCATAACCTTAAAATTAAGGCTAGGCCGTTCGGGGTGATATCAGGAAGCACTTCTTCAAAATCTGGAACTCTGTCCCTCGAAAAGCTGTTGAGGCTAGATCAATTGAAAATTTCTAAACTGAGATTGATAGATTTATGTTAGGCAAGGGATTTTAAGGGATATGGAACCAAGGTAGGTAAACGGAGTTAAGATGCAGATCAGCCATGATCTAACTGAATGGCGGAATAGGCTCGAGCGGCTAAATGGCCTATTCCTGTTCCTATGTTTCTAATTTCCTACCTAACACCATTGTGGGAGTACCATTACCACAAGGCCTGCAGCAGTTCAAGAAGAAGGCCCACCACCATCTTCTCAAGGGCAATTAGGGATGTGCAATAAATAAAGCCTTTTCCACAGCACCCACACACCAAGGACAAATTTTTAAAAAGAGAGACTTGAGATACCAAAGCTATTTCCACTGCCGCAGAGAAGGCTAGGAGGTTTAACAGATGTTTAGAAATTGTGAAAGGTTCTGATGGAGTGAATAGGAAAAGGCTCTTTTCTCTGGTTCGGGAGTCAGTGACTAGGGGAGATCATTTTAAAATCGTCACTGAGAGGGTGAGGAGAGAGCTTAGGTGACGTTTCTTTACTCAGAGGGTTATTGGGGATGGAGCACTTTGCCACAGGGGGATGTTGAAGGAGAGTCCGCTACATCTTTTAAGGGAAAATTGGATAAATATTTGAAGGAGAGAAAAATAAAAAGGAAACTCAGAAATGTAGTGAACAATCTGGATGATAGTAATTGACTTCAGGAGGATATAGACAGACTGGTGAAATGGGCAGACACAAAGCAGATGAAATTTAAAGCAGAGAAATGTGAAATGATGCATTTTGGTAGGAGGAACGAGGAGAGGCAACATAAACTAAATGGTACAATTTTAAAGAGGGTGCAGGAACGGAGAGACCTGGGGGTGCACATACACAAATCTTTGAAGGTGGCAGGACAAGTTGAGAAGGCTGTTAAAAAAGCATATGGGATCCTGGACTTTATTAATAGAGGCATAGAGTACAAAAGCAAGGAAGTTATGCTAAACCTTTATAAAACACTAGTTAGGCCTCAGCTGGAGTATTGTGTTCAATTCTGGGCACCACACTTTAGGAAGGATGTGAAGGCCTTAGAGATGGTGTAGAAGAGATTTACTAGAATGGTGCCAGGGATAAGGGACTTCAGTTATGTGGAGAGACTGGAGAAGCTGGGGTTGTTCTCCTTACAGCAGAGAAGGTTAAAGGGAGATTTGATAGAGGTGTTCAAAATCATGAACGATTTTGACAGAGTAAATAAGGAGAAACTGTTTCCAGTGACAGGAGGGTCAGTAACCAGAGGACACAGACTTAAGGTGATTGGCAAAAGAGCCAGAGGCGACATGAGGAAACATTTCTTTACGCAGCAAATTGTAATGATCTGGAATGCGCTGCCTGAAAGGGTGGTGGATGCAGATTCAATAGTAATTTTCAAAAGGGAATTGGATAAATACTTGAAGGGAAAAAAATTTACAGGGCTTTGGGGAAAGAGCAGGAGAATGGGACTAATTGGATAGCTCTTTCATAGAGCCAGCAAAGGCACGATGGTGCTTTACCTACTATGATACTATGATGAAGGGCTACGGAGTGCCAGTGGGACAGTGGAATTAGTTTTGGACTGCTCTATCAAAGAGCCATGATGAGCTGAATGGCCTCCTGCTACGCTGTAAACTTCTATAGTTCTCTGACCCAATAAACCACTCTATCTGGAAAGAACCATTCTATCTAGCTTTATTCCTACTTTGAAAGCAAATGAAACCACGGCACATCATTGTATCACCATATTTACTTTTAAGTTCCTCTGTATTACCCACTAATGGTAGTTAGCTGTTGACTTGACTCTGGAATAGTTAGATATAAAAGGTTCTGTATCTGAGGGCATTATTATTTTAGTAATGTGCGAAAGGGCTTCTGTGCCTGTACTTGAATGTTAATTGGAAATGAAAATTGATCTGAGTTTGCACAAGATGGAAAGGGGTAGAATTCCATTCATCAGTACTGTCAAGTACCTACCAAATGCATCGGCAATGAAGTAAAGTATTTATATCCCTCCTATTACTACAAGTCAAACCAGTTGATTAGTTGACAAGAAAATAAAATGGAGTCAATGATTGTCTGCTGAGTTGTTCATTGCTGTTTAGATGACAGTTTGGTTTTCAGCCAAGCTTTATATGTGTACATATTTCATCATGTATGTTTGTACATGGATGACTAATCAAATTTTGAAAAGCAGCAGGAAATTGTATTTGCTATGATTAATTAACTGAATATTCAATTAAAGCTTCAAACCTACAAAGCACCTAAAGTGCATTCTGTGTACACTAGGAAGAACATGATAAATAAATATTTGATAAATAAGTGGTCAGAAAATTCAAGTAATGGTGTTTATGCAACTATATTCTGACTAGTCAATGTCATATGATGTTGCACATGGGGAGTTAAGAACAAATGCAGTCTTAGGACAAGCAGGGTTAGAGGGCAGAGAATAATTGGACCAAGGTGCGGGTGGAGAAAGGAGCGTAGAGGAGGAGGGTGAAGAGGAAGGTGGAAGGAATAGGGGAAGAAGGAAGAGCGAGGTAGAGGAAAAGAGGGAAGAGGAGGTGAGGGTGGGGGAGTGGGAATGTATGGGGAGTGCAAATGTGTGAGGAAGGAAAGGAGGGGAGGGGATGAGAAGGGAAAGCTGTGCTCCTTGGTGGCGTGAAAACCGTGCGCAGGAAGTGGGGGAAGAAAATTTTCAGCAGACAGAAATCTCCGTTGTCTGAGGGGATAGTTTCTGGTGGGGAAGGTGTAAGTTGCTGGTAAATTAAATCACATTAATAATAGTATGGAACTTTGAAATCGTCAATTTTTTTGAAAGGCTAAAACACACCTGCTATTCACCTTTGCTACTGGTAACAAAATCGGTGCAGAGTCACCCAGTGGCCACAGTATGGAAATTCAACCCAAGCGTTTAATAGGGAATTGGATAAAGTTACCTGCTTCTGTGACTGAAAAGTGTGACAAAGGGCTGAGTGCTCTAAATGTGGGAAATCCTATTAGCCCACCACCTGCGGGCATCACAGGCTATTACAAGCAACAGGGGTAGACAAAATTAACATGGAAATTTCCATAGGCTGTTGACAGGTGAGAGGGCATACTGATTTCAATAATACATAGATATAAATTAAAAGTTTGAAATGAGTAACTGAATACAATAAATGTAAATCTTCAATTAAATTGTGAACTGCATTTTATCTTATATTTAAGTTAACCCATACCATGAATTTTTAATGCACATTTGATAACTCATCATTACTTGGATCAATAAAATGGCACTTAATACTCAAACAAGAAAACCTGCCATAACGTACTGAAATTAATATTTTTCAAGCTTACTATCTTCAATAAAAAGGAATGAGAAATTGCCATTTAAAAGAGTTTTCAGTTCAAATGGCTATTTCTCAAGACATTACTATTTCACTATCAATTAACAGTACTGTAAAGTGACAAATTGCACATCAATAGAAAGATTCCCAGGGGTGTACCTTTTATGTTAGAAGATTTATGTTAGGTATGGATATTGACATGTAACATAGCCATATTTTCCATGGTTTGGTGCCTTGAATGCATGAACAGTTGCTAAGACAATTTAGTACAAAATACAGGAAAATGGCTTTCTAACATAAGGCAGACAAATCGCCAGGATCTGGTGGTTTACAAAGGTAAGAACTAGTGGAGGCTCTGACCATCACTTTTCAAAATTCTGTGGTAAAAGAATTATACCAAAGAACTGAAGAGTGGAACATATGGATCCCATCGTTGAAAAAAAAGACACAGATAAGTAAGTTAGAAATCATAGGCAACTTAATCTTACTTGTTGATATAGTACTAGAATCTATAATAGAGGACAAAATTGCTAAGTAGTTGGAGAACCATGAATTAATTGGGGCGAGTCAGCACAGAGTTCTAAAAGGCAGGTTACACATAGAATTCTTTGAAGAAATAACAGAGGGAATCATAGAATCATAGAAAGGTTACAGCATGAAAGGAGGCCATTCGGCCCATCGAGTACACACCATCTCTATGCAAGACCAACACAGCCAGACCCACTCCCCCGCCCATCCCCGTAGCCCTACAATTTTTTTCCGTTCAGGTACCTATCCAGTTCCTTTTTGAAGGCCGTGATTGAATCTGTCTCCACCACCCCTCGGGCAGTGCATTCCAGATCATAACAACTTGCTGTGTAAAAAGGTTATTCCTCATGTCATCTTTGGTTCTTTTGCCAATCACCTTAAATCTATATCCTCTGATTCTTGACCCTTCCACCAATGGGAACAGTTTCTCTCTATCTACTCTGTCTAGACCCTTCATGATTTTGAATACCTTTATCAAATCTCCTCGCAACCGTCTCTGTTCCAAGGAGAACAAACCTCAGCTTCTCCAGTTTATCCACGTAACTGAAGTCCCTCATCCCTGGAATCATTCTAGTAAATATCTTCTGCAACTTCTCTAAAGTCTTCAGATCCTTCCTAAACTGCGGTGCCCAGAACTGGACACAATTCTCCAGTTGTGGCTGAACCAGTCTTTTATAAAGGTTCATCATGACTTCCATACTTTTGTACTCTATGCCTCTATTTATAAAGCCCAGGATCCCATATGCTTTTTTAACCGCTTTCTCAACCTGCCCTGCCACCTTCAACGATATGTGCACATATACCCTCAGATCTCTCTGTTCCTGTGCCCTCTAGTTTATATTGCTTCTCCTCGTTCTTCCTAGCGAAATGTATCACTTCGCATTTTTCTGCGTTAAATTTCATCTGCCACGTGTCCGCCCATGCCACCTGCCTATCTATATCCTCTTGAAGTTTATCACAATCCTCCTCACTGTTCACTACCCTTCCAAGTTTTGTGTCATCTGCAAATTTTGAAATTGTGCCCTGTACATCCAAGTCCAAGTCATTAATATATATCAAGAAAAGCAGTGGTCCCAGCACTGACCCTGGGGAACACCACTGTACACTCCCTCCAGTCCGAAAAACAACCGTTCACCACTACTCTCTGTTTCAATTCTGTATCAATGTTGCTACTGTCCCCTTTATTCCATGGGCCGCAATCTTGATGATAGGCCTACCGTGCGGCACTTTATCAAACACTTTTTGAAAGTCCATATACACCACATCAACTGCATTGCCCTCATCTATCCTCTCTGTTACCTCATCAAAAAACTCTATCAGGTTAGTTAAACATGATTTGTCTTTAACAAATCCGTGCTGGCTTTCCCTAATCAATCCACCCTCGTCCAAATGACTGTTAATTCTGTCACGGATTATTGTTTCTAAAAGTTTCCCCACCACTGAGGTTAAACTGACTGGCCTATAGTTGCTGGGTTTATCCTTACACCCTTTTTTGATCAGTCCTCTGGCACCACCTCCATATCTACGGATGTTTGGAAGATTACGGCCAGTACCTCTGCAATTTCCACCCTTACTTCCCTCAGCAACATAGGATGCATCCCATCCGGACCGGGTGAGTTATTTAGTTTAATTATAGCTAGCCTTTCAAGTACCTCCTCTTTATCAATTTTTAGCCCATCCAGTATCTCAACTGTATCTTCCTTTACTGAGACTCTGGCAGCATTTTCTTCCTTGGTAAAGACAGATGCAAAGTATTCATGTAGTACCTCGGCCATACCCTCTGCCTCCATGAGTAGATCTCCTTTATGGTCCCTAATCGGCCCCACCCCTCCTCTTACTACCCATTTACTGTTTACATGTCTGTAGAAGACTTTTGGATTTCCTTTTATGTTGGCCACCAGTTTATTCTCATATTCTCTCTTTGCCCCTCTTATTTTCTTTTTCACTTCCCCTGTGAACTTTCTATATTCTGCCTGGTTCTCACTTGTGTTATCAACCTGACATCTGTCATATGTCCCTTTTTTCTATTTCATCTTACTCACTATCTCTTTTGTCATCCAGGGAGCTCTGGCTTCAGTTGCCCTACTTTTCTGCCTCGTGAGAATGTGCCTAGACTGTGCCCGAACCATCTTCTCCTTAATGGCCGGCCACTGTTCAATTACGGAATAGATAACGGGAATGCAGTGATTGTGGTTTATATGGATTTTGAAAAAGCATTCGTTAAGATACCATATATGAGATCTATGTCAAAGATATAATGCAAGGAATTAATGGAATGTAGCCAATTGGATAGAGAGAGATGGAGCGTGAAAGCAAAGGTTTGTGTTAAAAATAAGTTTCTTTGGCTGGATAGAAGTGGTGAGTGGTGTTGGGGTCACTCTCATTGATGATATTGATGAATGATCTGAGAACCAGATTGAGGGAACAATATTGAAATTTGTCACCAAATTGCAGGGGCACAGCAAGTTGTGAAAAACTGCAGGACATAGAAGGGCAGATAGGTGGCAGGTGCAGTTCAATGTAGATTCTAAAGCATCACTGATTATGGATACAATAAGATTTAAAGTATGGCAGCGGATGAAGGGGGAACTACGTGGTTCAATGAGTTAGCATGTTTCCCAATCAATTCAAGGTCAAATCTAGTTTAGAGTGATTGGCTTCACATAAAGTAAGTTTTGACAATCACCTCAACCTAGTTCCTAGTGGGCATGAGCACAAAACTGGAATTTTTACCTACAGAGGCCATAAAGACAGCTAGTGTGGGGAGTGAAAAATTCACACTAGTTCAGTCATTCTCTTCTGAAATTGGGACAATTATACTCTGATAAGGCAGAGTAAAAGGTAGCTTGCTCTGCAACTGGCTGTGGTACATCCAATCTGGGAGTATTTGATGCCAACGTTGGTGACAAAATGGGAAAAAGCATTTCACACCCCAGCACTGACATCCTTCACCCTGAATGGCACCAACTTCATCTCCTTCAAAAAACATAAAGATTGGTAGCATGATAAGTGATTCCTCCAATAGTAAGCAGAGACTACCTTGGTTTAGAGCAGATTAATTAAACAAAAAATAACCCATTTATAAATAGGGTAGCACAGCTCATCGCAGCACAATGGTGGAATGCAAACTCAATCCTCTGCTCTGTTGAGCTCCCAGTCACAGGCAAGTGCCTTTGGGAGAAACTTCACAGAGTCCAGATAAGAGAAAGCTGGGTGGGAAATCGTCACTAGATCACTTTTACACACCATGTAATGGCTGTCCAAGAGCATCTTTATTCACCCTACCATTTTGGGCATAGAAACGGAATAGGTATGACAGAATAACAAAAGGAAGATGGTGGAAGAGAAAGTTACATACACTATGACATAAAATTGTCTTACAAAATTTGCATAGAAGAAAGTACAATTCTGAACAATTTAATGACAGAATTTTCTCACACTAAATATGGGTCATCATTACCTCAAGGAGCTGATGGATTTATAAATATTACAGTTCAATCAGTGATCTGTGCTAGGTTAGCTGATTTTATCAGAGACAATATTTGGGATGCTACAACCAACCAGAGTCCTGCTCCTGGTTGCAGGAGCAACCTGGTTGCCATCCAGTGACTCTTGCTACAAACTGAACAGGTGTGGATGTTTGAGGGCAAGATGGGTTGCGGCTGGGATGTGTTCCATGTTCAAATAGCCAGCCAACATTCACTATCTTAGCTCACATGAACAATAGTCACTTGGGCTGGGCATTGTAGGACTTCTGGTACCCAGCAGAACTATATTACAGCAAGAGGCAGTACCTTTAGGAAGGAGGGGGAGACATTTAGGGGGGAGAAACCCTTAAAGTAGGATTTGGAGAGCCAGTCTATGGTGGCTTTAACCTAGGAGAAGTGGCCAGTTTAGATTTCTGGGCTTTGCAAAGAAATTATTGTACAGGATAGAGAAATGTTAACTGTTTTTCTAATTCACGAGATGTACCTGTGTTCGGTTCGTAGGATCCTTCTTAATCCATTTAATTACAGCCTCATACACAAGTTCTTCAGCCTTTGTATTCAAGCTGTCATTTGAGAGAAAGGCAATAAGATCGTCCTTTGAGACGTTCAGAACCTCATCTTGGGTTGTTACTTCTGGAAAGTTTTGCAGTGCATAGGCTTTTGCCATGTTGTGTAGTTCATTACACTGCATCGCTTCTGCCATAGCTAGGATTCCTAAGCAGTTAGTAGCCGTTAGCTGTTTCTCTGAAAGAGGAACAAAACACACATCAAAGGATGTTAGAACCAACTGTTGGCTTAAAGATTTTTCACTAGCTGTTTTTGAATTCACATCATTGAGCATATACCTCACACTCATTATAAACTCTCAGTTCCAAGGCTTCTGGACCTTGGCATAGGAGCTGTTCTTGTTACATCTTATGCAGCAATATGGTATTTCCGATAACACACACACACCATTATACTCTTAAGCTCAGCTTCTGCCAACCATGGTATAATGATTTTGATACACTGCTTTGTCTTGTTAATGGGGAATACTTATTGAAGAAAATGATTATTCAGCACATCAATAAAAATTCACAACAACAAAATATTAATGAATTTACTCATATTGGAACAGTAAATTCCAAGAGTAAATATTATAAATGTTAAGCACTTACTCCAAGATCCGTTCCTTGCATCAATTTTGTTTCAAAATCTCATTATTTAAAAGAAAATATAAGGGCCTTTCTTTTGAAAATTGAAGATGAGCTATTTTCTGGGGAATAGTGTGAAAAAATGTGCACTTTGGTGACATCAGCCATGGGGATCCTCAAGGAGCATGTCTGCATTATGACGGTGTGTTCAGAATGTTTCCAAGCCATATGGAGGTGTTTCAATATTGTTCATATCACCATTACATACACATCCTCATCCTTGAGTTTTATTGTGACTCATTATTGTAAACTAATGTGGCAGGGGGATGGGAACCGATGCAGGAAGTCAGTGGGAAATAAAATGGTGACAGAAACAAAAGGCAGTAAGGGAGAGTGTACAGAACATGACCGGACAGATGGTCTGAGAAAGCAGGGCAAAGACCAAGGGAAGTCTAGATTAAACTGCATTTATTTCAATGCAAGAAGTCTGATGGGCAAGGCAGATGAACTCAGGGCATGGATGGGTACATGGGACTGGGATGTTATAGCTATTACTGAAACATGGATAAGGGAGGGGCAGGACTGGCAGCTCAATGTTCCAGGGTACAGATGCTATAGGAAAGATAGAGCAGGAGGTAAGAGAGGAGGGGGAGTTGCGTTCTTGATTAGGGAGAACATCACGGCAGTAGTGAGAGGGGATATATCCGAGGGTTCGCCCACTGAGTCTATATGGGTAGAACTGAAAAATAAGAAGGGAGAGATCACTTTGATAGGATTGTACTACAGACCCCCAAATAGTCAACGGGAAATTGAGGAGCAAATATGTAAGGAGATTACAGACAGCTGCAAGAAAAATAGGGTGGTAATAGTAGGGGACTTTAACTTTCCCAACATTGACTGGGACAGCCATAGCATTAGGGGCTTGGATGGAGAGAAATTTGTTGAGTGTATTCAGGAGGAATTTCTCATTCAGTATGTGGATGGCCCGACTAGAGAGGGGGCAAAACTTGACCTCCTCTTGGGAAATAAGGAAGGGCAGGTGACAGAAGTGTTGGTGAGGGATCACTTTGGGACAAGTGATCATAATTCCATTAGTTTTAAGATAGCTATGGAGAAGGATAGGTCTGGCCCAAAAGTTAAAATTCTAAATTGGGGAAAGGCCAATTTTGATGGTATTAGACAGGAACTTTCAGAAGTTGATTGGGAGAGTCTGTTGGCAGGCAAAGGGACGTCTGGTAAGTGGGAGGCTTTCAAAAGTGTGTTAACCAGGGTTCAGGGTAAGCACATTCCTTATAAAGTGAAGGGCAAGGCTGGTAGAAGTAGGGAACCTTGGATGACTCGGGAGATTGAGCAACTAGTCAAAAAGAAGGAGGCATATGACATGCATAGGCAGCTGGGATCAAGTGGATCCCTTGAAGAGTATAGAGATTGCCGGAGTAGAGTTAAGAGAGAAATCAGGAGGGCATAAAGGGGATATGAGATTGCTTTGGCAGATCAGGCAAAGGTGAATCCAAAGAGCTTCTACAAATACATAAAGGGCAAAAGGGTAACTAGGGAGAGAGTAGGGCCTCTTAAGGATCAACAAGGTCATCTATGTGCGGAACCACAAGAAATGGGTGAGATCCTGAATGAATATTTCACATCGGTATTTACGGTTGAGAAAGGCATGGATGTTAGGGAACTTGGGGAAATAAATAGTGATGTCTTGAGGAGTGTATATATTACAGAGAGGGAGGTGCTGGAAGTCTTAACGCGCATCAAGGTAGATAAATCTCCGGGACCTGATGAAATGTATCCCAGGACGTTATGGGAGGTTAGGGAGGAAATTGCGGGTCCCCTAGCAGAGATATTTGAATCATCCACCGCTACAGGTGAGGTGCCTGAAGATTGGAGGGTAGCAAATGTTGTGCCTTTGTTTAAGAAGGGCGGCAGGGAAAAGCCTGGGAACTACAGACCAGTGAGCCTGACATCTGTAGTGGGTAAGTTGTTAGAGGGTATTCTGAGGGACAGGATCTACAGGCATTTGGAGAGGCAGGGACTAATTAGGAACAGTCAGCATGGTTTTGTGAGAGGAAAATCATGTCTCACGAATTTGATTGAGTTTTTTGAAGGGGTAACCAAGAAGATAGATGAGGGCTGTGCAGTAGACGTGGTCTACATGGACTTCAGCAAAGCATTTGACAAGGTACCGCATGGTAGGTTGTTACATAAGGTTAAATCTCATGGGATCCAAGGTGAGGTAGCCAATTGGATACAAAATTGGCTTGACGACAGAAGACAGAGGGTGGTTGTAGAGGGTTGTTTTTCAAACTGGATGCCTGTGTCCAGCGGTGTGCCTCAGGGATCGGTGCTGGGTCCGCTGTTATTTGTTATTTATATTAATGATTTGGATGAGAATTTAGGAGGCATGGTTAGTAAGTTTGCAGATGACACCAAGATTGGTGGCATTGTGGACAGTGAAGAAGGTTATCTGGGATTGCAACGGGATCTTGATCAATTGGGCCAGTGGGCCGATGAATGGCAGATGGAGTTTAATTTAGATAAATGTGAGGTGATGCATTTTGGTAGATCGAATCGGGCCAGGACCTACTCCGTTAATGGTAGGGCGTTGGGGAGAGTTATAGAACAAAGAGATCTAGGAGTACAGGTTCATAGCTCCTTGAAAGTGGAGTCACAGGTGGATAGGGTGGTGAAGAAGGCATTCGGCATGCTTGGTTTCATTGGTCAGAACATTGAATGCAGGAGTTGGGATGTCTTGTTGAAGTTGTACAGGGCATTGGTGAGGCCACACTTGGAGTACTGTGTACAGTTCTGGTCACCCTATTATAGAAAGGATATTATTAAACTAGAAAGAGTGCAGAAAAGATTTACTAGGATGCTACCGGGACTTGATGGTTTGACTTACAGGGAGAGGTTAGACAGACTGGGACTTTTTTCCCTGGAGAGTAGGAGGTTAAGGGGTGATCTTATAGAAGTCTATAAAATAATGAGGGGCATAGATAAGGTCGATAGTCAAAATCTTTTCCCAAAGGTAGGGGAGTCTATAACGAGGGGGCATAGATTTAAGGTGAGAGGGGAGAGATACAAAAGGGTCCAGAGGGGCAATTTTTTCACTCAAAGGGTGGTGAGTGTCTGGAACGAGCTGCCAGAGGCAGTAGTAGAGGCGGGTACAATTTTGTCTTTTAAAAAGCATTTGGACAGTTACATGGGTAAGATGGGTATAGAGGGATATGGGCCAAGTGCAGGAAATTGGGACTAGCTTAGTGGTATAAACTGGGCGACATGGACATGTTGGGCCGAAGGGCCTGTTTCCATGTTGTAACTTCTATGATTCTATAACTCTAGGACAACAGATTTGCCAATTTTAGTTCACATGACTGAACTATGACATCATTCTCAAATCTGAATGAATACAGTCTTGTATGTTATATGGGATTATTTTGGCAAGTATATTCTCAACAGCAACGTTACACACTCAGCAGTGTCATTTCTAATGGGAGATAATAAAACTTGTTTTAACATACACCGGTGGCACTCATTATGTGGCCTTGGGGCTACTTGTGACCTGCCTCTCCTTTCCCTGTAGCCCTTGGTACAACTGCTGCTTCGAGTATCACTGATCCTTTTTTTATAGCTTGCCCAGATATAGGATATTGCCAAAAATAGGATTCATTACTGTTCCCCCTCTTTCTGAGCAAAAGCAAGGAAATATTATTAGGATCCAGGGCTATCTGAGCATCCACAGGTCAAGTGAAAGAGCTCTATTAAAATTAAGTGATCAAAACATTCATTAGAGTTTTTCGTTCTGTAGTGGGTTTGCTGATCCTCTTCCTGTGGGAAAATGCAGGCTTTCACTCAGCAACTATCCAGAGTGGCATGCTTGAAATCAAAAGGTCATCTCATGGATAATTCCTTTCTGCAGCTTAAAGAACCTCAGCTACTCAGATAGGCTCAAGGACCTTGGACTATTTACTTTAGAGCAGTGTAGACATAGAGGTGACCTATCAGAGGTCTATAAAATAATTCAAAGCTGGATAGCGTCCCTATTGATAGATTATTCCAGTTTAACGGGTTGGGGAGGACCAGGGGACATGAGTTTAAATTATGGAAGAGTAGGAATAGACTGGATGTTAGGCGGTTCTTCTTTTCCCAGAGAACTGTAAGCCTCTGGAATACATTGCCAGCTGGTGTGGTGGGTGCTGACTCTCTGAATGCCTTCAAGAGGGAGCTGGACTGGTTCCTGACGGGAGCAAAGGTCGCATCATATAGAAGGTAAGTGTCTTTACAGATAACACTTGATCCATGTGATCTCCTGGAATGGTTTCGATCGCCTGAGGGGGTCGGAGAGGAATTTTACAGAGTTTTTTTCTCTTATTGACCCTGGGTTTTTTCTGTTTTTCACCTCTCCCAGGAGATTATGTGGCTGCGGGGGTGGGTGTGAGGTCAAGGGAGGGAAGAAGTGTCTAGCCATGACGATCTGGCCATCATGGTGTGGGGCAGACTTGATGGACCAGCTGGTCTTTTCCTGCCCGTCAATTTGGTATGTTCGTATTTTGTAGCAGTTTCAAGAACAGCCCTTGAACAACACAGTTTGGGATTGTGGCCCTCGGTGAAACATTAATGAGAACTATCTAGATACCCTTAAATTGGCCCTTAAATTCTGCAGTCTGGCAGGAGACTGGGATCCTGCATGGAATTTTATGGCCATTATTTATAACTTAACAGCTACAACATATCATTTACTAAACATTTATAGGTATTAGTTAAATTTGTTTCAAATAGAAACAAGTCTCAATTACACAGCAGAAAATCAATCTATGTAATAGCTCTATCAAGTTATTAATAAAGGGGACCCAGCCTTAAACAATATATTGCACATTGCTGAGCACTCCTTAACATTACTGAGCAGGCATTGGTAGTGGTGAAATATGAGATGTTTTCTGAAAACATTTTTTTACAATAATGTAGCTCAGGCACGCTACAGATGGAAACATTACGGCACCACCCACTGCACTGTGTACAATACAATTGCTTTGTAGAGAAAGTAACATTGTCAGCTGAAGACAGGTTATTAGAATATGTCTCTAGCTGACATGGACAAGATTAGTGTCAGCTCCGCTGTTTTAGAAAGTGTGTTATGTCAGCTATACTTGGCAAAACATGAACCTTTGTTGGTTGGAGTCTTCTAAGGTTGCCCAAGTCCTGCTCATTGGTCATATTAAAGAAAGTATTATTACAATTATCTAGTGGGAATGCTTTACATTGTGTTTAGGAAAGAGTAAGAATTGACCAGTGCTGTTTAGGTTTGCTGTTAAGACAGGTTTGCTGTGCTGTTAGCTTTCTGCAAACTGAACTGCCCTTTGGAAGAATTGTAATTAATCTTGAGAAATAGCTGGAGCAAATGTGATTATTGAAATGATCAATACACACAAAAGCAGGCAGCTAATAGCCCATAAATGCAAAGATCTCAGCAACAGCATGGGATACAGGCATCAATCTTCGTAAAGTACATTAAAAAAAAAGTCACATCCCTAAACATGACCAAAGGAACTGCAATGCTTCTAATTCAGAATCTAGGGGCTGTAAATTTGAGGCACAGTGATGTTAATGAACTACTCATTTTGAAGGTTTTCCCCTCTGCAGATACACAAGACAGCAGTTTACCGTCAATGAAATATAGCAGATTGGTAATTGGTGTGTTACCATGGTTTTCACAACCAGCAGCTCAACAGCATAATTTCTGAGTGACAACATTGCAACTGGGCTTGTAATAGGCAGAATTTATGGATATACAGCATATAGCATAAACATACTGAGAAGACAAATACAAGCATTTTTTTTTACTGTGGTTGCTTATCCCAGTAATAACTGGCATAGTCCAGCGAGTTGATCCATCCTGTGTCATAAAAAAGTTTCACTGTGGCTCCATTAGGGACTACTTAATTTTATTTATTTTCCTTTACTTGGCAATTTACACCCCTCCCCTCCAACCTTAAGGGTGTTGACACCTTGCTTTGGGAGTGCTCCATGGGTACAAAGCATTCTCCGGTACTTCTCCCAAATGAGCATTGTTCATGTGTGAACTTTGATAGTATCAGCAGACAATTCAACTATCGGAGACATCACAGACAAATGGGGGCATCTCCCTACCCTAATTCATACCACACAATTCCAGCAGAAGTCACGGGATGGCAACAGGAACTTTGGTCAATATCTCTCTCTCTAACTCAGGCATGCTGAGGCCAATTGTAGTACCCCTATCACAGGCAATGGGTAATATTATCTAACTTGAACACAGAATCATAGAAAGGTTACAGCACGGAAGGAGGCCATTCAGCCCATCGAGCCCGTGCCGGCTGCATGCAAGAGCAATCCAGCTAGGCCCACTCGCCCGCTCTATCCTGTAGCCCTGCAAATGTTTTCCTTTCAAGTACTTATCCAGTTCTCTTTTGAAGGCCATGATTGAATCTACCTCCACCATCCCCTCAGTCAGTGCATTCCAGATCCTAACCACTCGCTGTGTAAAAAAGTTTTCGCTCATGTCACCTTTGGTTCTTTTGCCAATCACCTTAAATCTATGTCCTCTGGTTCTTGACCCTTCTGCCAATGGGAACAGTTTCTCTCTATCTACTCTGTCTGGATCCTTTGTGATTTTGAATACCTCTATCACATCTCCTCTCAACCTTCTCTGTTCCAAAGAGAACAATCCCAGCTTCTCCAGTCTATCCAAATAACTAAAGTCCCTCATCCCTGGAATCATTCTAATACATGTCTTTTGTACCCTCTCTAAGGCCTTCACATCTTTCCGAAAGTGCGGTGCCCAGAACTGGACACAATACTCCAGTTGTGGCCGAACCAGTGTTTTATAAAGGTTCATCATGACTTCCTTGCTTTTGTACTCTATGCCACAACTTATAAAGCCCAGGACCTGTATGCTTTTTAAAATTGCTTTCTCAACCTGCCCTGCCACCTTCAACGATTTGTATACATATACCCCCAGATCTCTCTGTTCCTGTACCCCTTTTAGAATTGTGCCCTTTAGTTTATATTGCCTCTCCTCATTCTTCCTACCGAAATGTATCACCTCGCATTTTTCTGCGTTAAATTTCATCTGCCACGTGTCCGCCCATGCCACCAGCCTGTCTATATCCCCTTGAAGTCTATCACTATCCTCCTCACTGTTCACTACACTTCCAAGTTTTGTGTCATCTGCAAATTTTGAAATTGTGCCCTGTACACCCAAGTCCAAGTCCTAAATATATATCAAGAAAAGCTGTGGTCCTAGTACCGACCCTTGGGGAACACCACTGTATACCTCCCTCCAATCTGAAAAACAACCGTTCACCACTATTCTTTGCTTCCTGTTACTTAGCCAATTCTGTATCCATGCTGCTACTGCCCTCTTTATTCCATGGGCTTCAATCTTGATGATAAGCCTATTATGCAGTACTTTATCAAACACCTTTTGAAAGTCCATATCCACCACATCAACTGCATTTCCCTCATCTACCCTCTCTGTTACCTCATTAAAAAACTCTATCAAGTTAGTTAAACATGATTTGCCTTTAACAAATCCGTGCTGGCTTTCCCTAATCAATGAACACTTGTCCAAGTAACTGCTAATACTGTCCTGGATTATTGTTTCTAAAAGTTTCCCCACCACCAAGGTTAAACTGACTGGCCTATAGTTGCTGGGTTTATCCTTACACCCTTTTTTGAACAATTTGCAATTCTCCAGTCCTCTGGCACCACCCCCGTATCTAAGGATGTTTGGAAGATTACGGCCAGTACCTCTGCAATTTCCACCCTTACTTCCCTCAGCGACCTAGGATGCATCCCATCCAGACCGGGTGACTTACCTACTTTAAGTACAGCTAGCCTTTCAAGTACCTCTTCTTTATCAATTTTTAGCCCATCCAGTATCTCAACTACATCTTCCTTTACTGAGACTATGGCAGCATCTTCTTTCTTGGTAAAGACAGATGCAAAGTACTCATTTAGTACCTCGGCTATGCCCTCTGCCTCCATGAGTAGATTTTCTTTTTGGTCCCTAATTGGCCCCACCCCTCCTCTTACTACCCGTTTGCTGTTTACATGCCTATAGAAGACTTTTGGATTCCCTTTTATGTTAGCCGCCAATCTATTCTCATACTCTCTCGTTGCCCCTCTTATTTCCTTTTTCACTTCCCCTCTAAACTTTCTATATTCAGCCTGGTTCTCACTTGTATTTGTCTTACACCCCTTTTTTCTGCTTCATCTTACTCTCTATTTCTTTTGTCATCCAGGGAGCTCTGGCTTTAGTTGCCCTACCTTTCTCCCTCGTGTGAATGTATCTAGACTGCACGCAAACCATCTCCTCCTTAAAGGCCGCTCATTGTTCAATTACAGTTTTGCCTACCAATCTTTGATTTCAATTTACCCGTGCTAGGGCAACATCTAACTTGACCCTGGAATCTTTTTGGTCAGTATGGCTCAACTACTTACTGGATAAAATTGTTGAGCCACAGGGACGACTTTAAAATTTTGTACACCACATAAAAAAAATTATTAACCAATGCATTTATTTCTATGTACATATGGTTAATTTACCTACCTAAAAAAGAAACACAAACTTTGCAGAAAGTTCGGAACTGGAATTTACTGGCAGCTTCCAGTAGCGTTTTTGCATTTCCAGAATTGATGATGAGTGAACCAGTATAAACAAATTCCAGCAGCATTTCCAGTACATCTGCATCTACGTTTGAAATTGTCAACTCCAGCTTCTCTCCATTCTTGTTGTCCTTTGAAGCCCTAACAACATCAGGCAATAAATTAGAAGTTAGACCCAAATCCATTTATTTTCATAGTTCAACGAAAAGGTGGGCTTCATTTATCACTCCACATACTTTGCACTAAAACTTATTTTTTTTAAAATGCGAGCTGAAAGAGAAAGAGTAAGCAACACCCAATGCAAAAAATACATCATCATGCAAAAAGTTGTTAAAAATAGAATGAGCTAACAAGGATGAAAGAAAGATGAAATAATTGCTCATAAACAAAAAGCGAAGGCCAATAACACAAATGTGTAAAGTGAGGAATTTGGATAGACAAAATGGTTAAAGCAGAAAGACGGGGAAAAGGACTAATTCTGCCACAGGAAGCCAGCAGCCATCCTTTAGGAGTTCCATGACTGTGGCCTAGGCTGTCTGTTAAACAGGTGTTCCCCTGTATAAAGCAAAACAGTTGAGGTTTCAAACAGTCCTGTATCTTAAATGTACATTAGTCATGTTAATTAAAGAAAAAAAGGTTTGACACCAAACATACTTCAAAAGCAGCTGTAAATAAAAATGATTAACTCTGTTTAAAAAAAAAGATGAAAAGTGAAATCTGTTTACAAAAAAAAACATGGTGTTAAGTGCCAAGATGCATCACACGAAAAGCCTTTCAACAATCTCGCAATATTGCATTAGCATAACTGGTTCTGCGTTTCCTAATTGCAGCTATTGAATCATGTTTTGCTTCCAATTCTAATGGAAATAGTCCCCAACTTTCATCTTCCCTATAATTTTTTTTGTGTACACAAAATTGTACAGAATGCTATTAGATTTTGGTATTATATTGAGATATATACAGCAATGTCTAGTCTAAGGTGGCTTTGTGAAAATGAATGACATAAATATTTAAAAACAAAAACCTCCAAATACAACAGTATCACTATTTCTGTACTATATCTGTGCTTTAATTGTGAAATACATGTGGAAACTACCCCAGTTTCTAATTTCTAAATGTTATTAAACATCTTGGGCCTGATTTTAGCAGGCCTGCGGGTTTCCTGCGGGTTGGGTTTCGGGTGCGTGGCCTCCGCGCCTGTTGAAATTAGTGGGTTGCCCGCGCGATCGTAGCAGGCCACACACTAATAGCAATCAATTACCTGCTCCTCCGGGCTCCATGCTGCTGGTCTGCACGTCGGGCGGGCTGCGCATGCGCAGTACGATCTGTCAGCTGGAGGCTCTCTAGTTAAAGGGGCAGTCCTCCACTGACAGATGCTGCAACCAATGGAACAAATTACAGCATGGAGCAGCCCAGGGGGAAGGCTGCTCCCAGTTTAATGATGCCTCATCACAGGTATCATCAGATGGGGTGCGGAGGAGGGGGAGGACAGAGATCTTCCACCCGGCGGGTGGGAGGAAGCGGCCTGCCTCTGCCACCAAGAAGGCCTGGCTCGAGGTGGCAGAGGGGGTCACCTGTGCCACCAACATATCGCCCACCTGCATACAGTGCAGGAGGCGCTGCAATGACCGCAGTAGGTCAGCCACAGTGAGAACACGAAGTCTTTCCCCTACACTCCGTCTGCCACAACACTGCCCCCACCCCACATCTCCTTCGGCACCGCCAACACTACTCTGTCACATCACCCTTCATACCCACTCAAACCCCATCCTCATCTTACCTCCACCTACTCACCTCGCCAGTACTCATCCTGCCACTAACACGCAACCCAATCCTCATACAATCTCATGGCTCTATCCGATACTCACCCTCTCGTGCATCTCCCTCACGGCCAGCCTCACTCAACCTGCCACCACCTGTGCTGCAGCCACAGGGCATGCATCACATATGTGCAGTAGGCAGCGTAAGGCAAACGTGTCGTGAGCATGAAGGGGGTGCACAAGGGTGTCGGAGGGTTTGCCATGGGTGTTACCTATATTGAATTTCAGAGCAACAAACATCACACATTATATTGGCACCACCACTGCCATGTCTCCGCGAATCCTGTCTGTTGTGTCCAATAATGCCCGCTCCTGGGTATCACTATGAGGACCCACCACTGATGCCACCCATCGTGTTACTGCAGAGTAGGTGCAGGTGTATTTGCATGGATCTTCCGCGCAGACGACTGAGAGACATCGGCGGTGTACCCGGCTGCACCCTGGAAGGATGCGGAGGAGAAGTTGTGGAGGGCAGTGGTGACTTTGACAGTGACAGGTAAGCAGTTGGTGCTGGGGTCAGCCAGGAGCAGCTCGGCATGAAAGAGCCTGCAGATCTCCACGACTACATGTCGAGCGAATCTGCGCCTCCGTGTGCACTGCTGCTCGGAGAGGTCCGGGGAGCTGCGCCTCGGTCTGTGGACCCTGTGGCAAGGGTAGTGCCCTCTGCGATGCGTCTCTCTCTGCGGTAGCCCTCCCTCCTGCTGTGCAGGTGGGCGTGCAACAACACCGTGTTGGGGGGCTCCACGTCTCTGCGGCGGATGGCGTGGACTGCGAGGCTGCTGGGGCTGGTCATGCTGTTCGTCCTCCGAGGGTGTCCACGCACCACCCATCTGGCAGGTGTTGGTCTGAGGGGTTGTGCAGGGTAGGTGGGTGGTTCCTCGGACTGGGGCTGCGGTTTCGTGTCGGTCTGTCCTCTGGCTTGGCGGGGGGTGGTGGGGGGCAGGGGTTGCCCTATGTGACGCGGTGGCCTCCTGCATGGGTGAGGGCTCTCCCCCGTGGAGTACACCTTGGCACCTGCCACAGGCTGCTGGCTGCAACACGCCTGGTTGGAGGGAGACTGTTTCCCCCAGTGTGTGAAACACACTGCGATGAAGGTGAAATCCCACACTTCCTCTTTTGACAGCTGATTCAGCTCATTAAATGACCTCAACAAGCAAGGTAAGTACACTCAAGTGGTACCCCGCTGGCTTTAATTGCCTGCGGGATTCGCACCAGTGGGGGCCACGCACGCAGTTCCGCATGTCATCGGGGAACCCGGAAGTGGTCGGGATCGCGGCGCGATCCGGTCACGTGATCGGATATCGGGATTTTCGGGGGGGCCCCCCCACTGGAAACCCGCAGGAAACCCGACGCTAAAATCGAGCCCCTTATGTTTAAAACATTTGAGATTTAACTATAGATAGAATTTATTGGCTGTAAATTACAGACATCTCTGTAATAGCACTCTGTACCACATTGGAGTTATATTAGCTTAAACAGACCTCTCACTGCTCCGTTGTGCAAATGTAGGAAAAAGGTGTTGTTTGCAAAAATAGAAATTCTCTTCAACAAATCTCAGCTTAATCATATTTTATGATGTATTCAAAGTAGGGACTGTTTAGAGAAAACACCAGGGATCCTAGTGTGCTGCTCCTGTCCAACCCTGGGATCATCGCGATTTCCTGCTCTGGGCCATTTACTTGGCCTGTGGGCACCCCCGACACAGGCCCACCCCTGGCAGAGCCCAGCGCTGGTGGTAGGGCCAGGAAAATCAGAATATGGAATTGAAGCACGCCTGAAGCTGTAAGACCGGTCTTGGGACATTCTGGCTGCTGATAGAAATTGGCATCCAGAAGGTTGCAATTGGATTAAAACATTCAGGTGGGAGGGGCAAGGGCAAAAGGAAACATTTTCAGAGATGTGTGCATCTTAATTCTTCAGCTTGCACATGGGGTTTCTGTGCATGCTCCAGTCGGCAGACTCTGGAAGCAGGCTGTAACTCCATCTCTTTCGGTACCCCATAGAAAAGAGGCAGGAGGCTGAGAAGGTCTCCTCCCATCTCATTAGAATAACTCCATCGGGCCTGTACTTCTCCAGGTGCAAGCCCGGCTCTACCGTGCCACGAAAACCCTGGAAATTCTGAGACAATGTTAAAGGGACGTGGACACGGCAATCTGCATCTCTGCTCCTTTTTCCTGACTTTTGCGTCTGGCGGACTGTGCATTCCATGGGGGTAAGTGTGTTGAGAATTGTCCTATTAAATTAAAATGAGGCAAGCTTCCTTCTCACTTCTTGTACATCACAAGAAAAAATATTTCAGCAAATATGGAACACTAAAGTACTAAGAAGTAACGATGCTATGGCTGTTAGTAAACTAATAACACTACAAATATTATCTGTAGCCAATGTCAATCACAAGTTTAAGTGGATCAGCCAAATGAATCCCAGTGCTTGGTTTGCTTTTTTTTTAATGGCCTTATTAACCTGCGTCGCTACTTTTAGTGATCTGTGTATCTGTACCCCCAGATCCCAGTGTTCCTCTACCCCATTTAGACTCTTATTATCCAAGCAGTATGTGGCCCCCTTATTCTTCCTATCAAAATGTAATACCTCACACTTATCTATATCGAAATTCATTTGACAATTACACGCCCATTCTGCAAGTTTATTAATGTCTTCCTGTATTTTGTCGCAGTCTTCCTCAGTATTAACTATATCCGCCAATTTGGTGTCGTCTGCAAATTTTGAAATTGTACTTCGGATTCCCGAGTCCAAATCGTTTATGTAAATGGTGAACAACAGTGGTCCCAGCACCAATCCTTGTTGAACATCACTTCCCACCTTTTTCCAGTCTGAGTAATTACCTTTAACCCCTTCTCTCTGTTTTCTGTTTTGTAATTGTAAGGAATCTTACAACACCAGGTTATAGTCCAACTGTTTTATTTGAAAATCACAAGCTTTTGGAGGCTTTCTCCTTCGTCAGGTGAGTGTGTTCTGTTTTGTAGCCAGCTCGTTATCCATTCTGCTACTGACTCCACATGCTCTGACCATAGTCATGAGTCTACAATGCATTACCTTATTGAAGGCCTTTTGAAAACCCAAATATATTACATCTACTACATTACCCTTGTCTACTCTTTCTGTTACTTCTTCAAAGAATTCAATAAGGTTGGTCAAGCATGACTTTCCCTTCTGAAATCTATGTTGACCATTCTTTATATTTTCAATTTATAGATGTTTTTCTATCACATCTTTGAGTAAGGATTCCATTATCTTTTCTACCACCGACGTTAAGCTAATTGATCTATAATTTCCTGGACTGGTTCTATCGCCATTTTTAAATATAGGAATCACATTAGCTGTCCGCTGGTCCTCTGGCACTATTGCCTTTTCTAATGAATTTTTATATATATGTAATAGTGCCTCCATCTCTTCCCTAGCTTATTTTAATATGCACGGATGCAATCCATCCGGACCAGGAGTTTTGTCCTCTCTATGTTTGAATAGTTTATCAATTATCTCCCCCACTTCTATCTTAAATGTTTTAACATCTTTTTTGATTTCTTCTTCTAATGTCAGTCTCCCTGTTTCCATGTCATGTTAGTCTCCCTGATAAATACTGAGGCAAAGTAATTATTTAATATTTTTGCCATTTCACATTCATTACCTGTGAGTTTATCATGTATATCCATTAGTGGCCCGATCCCTATCCTGATTTTTCTTTTGTTATTTATGTGTCTGTAGAATACTTTGCTATTTCTTTTTATAGTCCTTGATAATTTAATTCTGTAGTTTCTCTTTGCCTTCCTAATTGTTTTTTAAACTTCTTTCCGAACCTTTTCGTGTTCCCTTTTGTTATCCTCTCCTTTGTTGTCTATGTACTTAGTGTATGCCTTTTTCAATTTTGCTCTTATTTCTTCATTCATCCATGGTGTATCATTATTGGCTAGTTTGTCCCTGCTTTTTAGTGGGATATATTTCTCCTGGACTCTCTGTTTTAAATGTTTCCCAGTGCTGTCCCTATTTCTTTGTTTATCAGTAAATTTTTCAAGTTTATTTTCCCTAGTTCCATTCTCATCCTCTGAAAATCAGCTTTTTTTCCAATTTATTACTTTGGTCTTTGTCTTACTTATGTCCTTCTCAATCTTTATCTTAAACCTTATTATGTTGTGATCGCTATTGCCTCGATGTTCCCCCTATGCTTACCTCTCTTACCTGTTCTGGTTCATTTTGCATTACTAGATCCAGCAATGCTTCCTCTCTTGTTGGTCTTTTACATACTGGGTAAGAAAGCAGTCCTGTACACATTGTAAAAACTCCATTCCCTGTATCCCTTTATCTACCTCTTTTTACCAGTTCATTTGGGGATAGTTAAAATCTCCCATGACTATTATTCTATTTCACACATTTGCTTACGTATTTCTTCCTCCACCACCTTTCCACTATTAGGTAGTCTGTAGTATACCCCTATTAGCATGATCGATCCATTCTTATCTTTTATTTCAATCCATATGGATTCTGTTTCTATCTTTCAGTTAGTTAAGTCCCTTTTTTCTACTGCCATTATGTTATCTCTAATTAGTACAGCTACTCCACCCCCCTTCTTCCTTCCCTATCTTTCTGATTATGTTATATCCTGCAATATTTAGTTGTCGTCCTGTTCTTTGTGTAGCCATGTTTCAGTTATTCCTACTACATCTGGTTCTCTCATTTTATTTTGGATGCTGTATACATTGCTGCACAGGCAGTTTAATTCATCTTTCATAGTTGTTCCTTTTACTTTATTTTTAACAGTCCTTTTATACTTCTGTTTTATAACTGTATTTGTTCCTTGACCATTTATGTTATCTTTATTTCTTACTCTGGTCTGACCTGTACACTCATCTCCTGTTTCTTTTATCTTTAAGCTTTTGTTATTGCTACCAGATCCCTTCAGCTATGCTATTGGAGTTTGGTACATGCAGTTTTTTTTATTTTCCCAATGTTCTCCTGACGTCTTCTTAAGGTGATGGCTTATGCTGGGTTAAAAAGCAGCTTCTGGCAGTCCTCCGGTACCTGATACAGGCAACTATTCTTCATACATAACCCTAGACACCAAATGTTGGCAGACATTTTGACACAGAGGACACCATGGCCAAACTTAACCCCGTCCATACCAGACATCCACAAACATGCATCTCCTAATAGAATCACTGTATACCTCTTGTGCTTCCCCCCTCCCTTCAACCCACCATTGGAGCTTTCAGCCACCTAGGCTCCATGCTCTGGAATTATCTCCCTAAACCCCTTTGCCTCTCCACCTCCCTCTCCTTCTTTAAGACCCTCCTTAATATCCACCTCTTTGACCAAGCCCTTCTACTATCTCCTGCTTTGGTTCGGCGTCCATTTTTAAACTTTCGACTCTGCAAAACACCTTGGGACGTTTTTCTACATTAAAAGTGCTATATAAATGCAAGCTGCTGTTGTATAACAATAAGCAGGAAGACTAAATTTTCCCCTCTCAAACTCAGCAACATAGAAGTAAATCACAACCCCTATTGATGCCTTGCTTAAGATTAGCTAGTTCAGCACAGCCAAGGGACCAAACCGGGGCCGTGAACTGTGCTAAATGTATTAACAGGTAAGAAATTTATACAAATAGGTCAGGCACTGATACATAATTTTAAAAAAACATGCAAGACATAAGCAAGTAGTTTTAAGGAGGAAAACAGAAATCATACAATTCAAATTCAAAAACTGTAGAAAAGTTACATCAAGTGCCCTTTGGAAATTACGGCCTTGTATTTTTAACATTAACCCAAAAATTAAGGCCAATATATTTGTTTTCTTAATCCAAACTCATTAGAAAGAAGACTTGCATATATATAGCATGTTTCACAACCTCAGAATCTCCCAAAGTGCTTTACAGCCAAATTATTTAATTAGAAATGTTAAAACCATAAAGATTTTATTCAAAGATCTACTTGATTAACAAGTAGAATGAAAAGAAAGCATGGAACTTAATCTTAATTGATTCAGGATTAAAATTATGGCCAAACATTTCAGCTTGTCCAGGAATTGATAGAATATAGCGTGGAAATGACTGTGACCAGTATTATCATATGGATACAGAACATACTTATATCAAATTTCTCTCTCTGCTATTTTAGTGGGATTGTTATCCTGTTTATTTTAAATGGGTTAAATAGCAGAGAAATTTGATAAAAACATACCAAACATTTGAATGCTAAAGCTTTTCACAGTGGCTCATATTTTAATCAGGATATTTTTCACTGCAATGAATGGTTACAGTAATATATATGGAATGCATAAAGGACACTAGACTGGTAACAATGTAATGTTGCATTTATTTCACAAGTGTGAAAGACCTAATAACGGAGAAGCATCAGAAGTGACTGAATTCTAATTTTTTTCTCGTGACTTAAATCAACCTATCAATATTTCACTAACATTTCTATATATCTGTTAGTGTATTTGTGTGAATGAGATGATAGGATCCAATTTTTGATGACCTGTACAGCAAAATTTTTATTAAACTCTTTATTAAACATGGCTTCTTTATTGTGTATAGCAGTGAGAAACAAGGAGTGTAAATGCTCTTTTTATGGTTGTGAGTAACTATTTTTATCAATGGTACATTATAGTGTCAGGGACCACAAAAATATCACATATTTCTATTCATTTTGTGCAATTTATTCCACTTTCCCCATCCCATCCACATTATCCTCCTTGATTGTGAGGATTGAATATTCCAACATATGAGCATCTATCTAGTCATCAATATCAATCAATCAGAGCAGATGCTTAAGCTAAGTGGGAAGGAATTATTTTCCTGTCAGTTTTCTCTCCTTTTTCCCAGACTCTGTCAAGACTGGTAAACTTACAACCTTGATAAAACTCAAGTATAACTATCAGTGAGGACTGGGATTTGAACTTATATCTTGGAGTAGAAAGTATAGTACTTTTGTATTATAACTACCAGAGGTACCATACATATATATTTTCATTTTAGGATAGAGTTCAGTCATAATGAAGTAGATCTCAAGTAGTCTTCATTGAATCTCTAATACATCCTCTACTAATAGCGATTTTAACCCTTTGAGTACTGAATTCACTCATATTTTCAGACGCATGGCATTTATAAAACTGATTGCTAGTTTATTGTGGAAATGCAGAAACGTGCAGAACCACTGATTTCTTCGTACTGAATATTTTCTGAATAAATGTATATATGTTAATTATTAAAGATTTGTGGTTAAAGCAGATGGAAACAGAAAGAGAATTAGTAATGAAGACATGAGGAAGGAAGGAACATGGGATCAGTTTAGTTGAGGAAACACTGCAATAGGTCAACCAAATGACTTGCAGACAAATACAACAGTGAGTAATCTACATGGAAGGCCACATTAAAAGACCCCTAGATAGCATAAAACAAGTAACAATGGGAAGAGATGAGAAACAACAGCTGGAACAACAAACAACATTGACTGTTGTGGTCAATACTCCCGTCCTGCAAATAAAGCCCAATCCTGGGCATTGGTCCTTCAATAGAAAGGAAAGGAATTGTAAATTTTATTCTGATGTAAAATGCTACTTCAGTCCTCAAAGGGTCACCTGCTGTGTGTAATGTCCCACTAATGCTGAACTATGATTTTAATAGCTCTTATGTTTGAACTTATTAAGCATTTGGGAATTAAAAAAATTATCACTGATCATCCCAGTTTTCATTATTGGGATACTTAAAATTTTCACAAAATTATACGAATGTGTTGTTCAGCCTACATTCACAAAATGTTAGTAATTAGAAAGCAGAAACAAATGATTATTCAATTGGATTATCAACGTTTACTATCTTCATTAGTCTTTTAAAAACCACTTTACTCACGACCACACATTTTCAAACATCAGCACCTACAAAATAAAATATTTAGTGGTGTTCAATATGGAATCTACAGAATCCATTTTACTTTTACATTTGCGCCAGATTTCTTTTCCATTAAACAGCAAAGTGACATCCAAGAAGCTGTCTTTAAATTTATTCTTTGTAGGTTTTGTATTTCAGCCATATGTAACAAATATATAATCCATTTACTTTTGAAACCTACAGACGTGTTGACACGCGATTCAGAGTATTAGACTTTTCCTTCATGCGGTTTCTCAACATCTGTAACTTGTGTCCAGATGCTGACGATTTGATTTGAATGGCATAAAACTTACAAGTAGCCAAGTACAACAGCATACATTATTTCACTCCCTCAAAGGACGTCTGTGTCAGGAACTTCAATAAGTCACCTTCATGACAGCTATCAAAAAACTACAAGACAAGCACAAGTACTGTAAAGGAAACAATACGCCTTAACATAAGCATATTTAGTCACTTTCAGTTCGCGAAAACTAACACTGATTTGGAGTTGTACCAATCGTAACATTATTTTGTCTTACTTAATTCAAAATTGACATCAGAGGAAATATTAGAGCAGTTTATTTCATGCATGGTTAAGTTTACACTTCATATTTCATAACAGAACAAAGACAGTCTGTCTGCTGGACACTGTAATCATAATAGGCTCTGAGATACATATTTATTTTCTCCAAATAGAATTCTGGAACTGCTGTTCACCTTTTCCTCTGATGATTATTTTTTTCCTGCAGTAACGTTTAAACAATATTACCCATCTAATGTCATCCTCAAGTTAGCCGCATCACCTCAAAGAAAAAAAGATGGAGTTGCACTGAAATAGCTTCAACCTTGCGCTGTAAAAGGCAACATGAAGTATTAAAAATCGTTTTTCAAATTCAAACTACATCCTGTGGATAAAGTTTTGTTTACTATTAGTGGAATCCATTTAAATGCATAAGTGGAAGCAAGGCAAAAGACTTTGATGGTCCCAAGAAAGATTTAATCTGCTCAGATTCACGTCAGAAAAATGCTGCAAGCAAAATCAGCTGAATGATTGACTAATAACAGGGACACAAAAAAATGAAAATGTAACTGCTTCTGCTATTCACTGTGCAAAAGTGAGATGCTAAATACTGTACAATAAGAACAACATTAGTTTTCTATTAGGTTAAGAATGAAAAATTATACAGAAATCATACTAGTGAAAAAGATTTTCTCATCCATCTTTCCAGGGTCACTTAAAGTAGAAATATATCAATCAGGCTATTTACAGGTAAATGTATCTGAAAACATGACCTACCTTTGCTAAGGTCTTTCTCACTCTTTAATTGGTATTTATCTTTTAACATTACAATGTTTCCATTATCCAGCATTGGGAGGAAGACAAAAGGACAGCTTCCTTTTAAAAGCTTTGCTTGATGCAGCCTCACAAGAGCTATGCGATCTTCCCTCACTCCTATGGTGTATATGAACTTTCATGCAGACAGGTCCTCAGCTCCATTTGTCAGAGCAGAGCAGAATGACCTTGCAAAGCAAATGAGTTACTAAAATGTATGTATCCAAATCAAAGACGTATGAGGGAAATACAATGTATAAGGAGGAATAACGTTAAAAAATGAGTAAGAGAAAATCAGAAGTAAGTTTTCTAACATTATTCCTAATTCTTTTATTCTCCACAAATATACGATGCAAAAACTGAAATAGATTATTTATGATTTGATCTAAGGTCATGCAACAGAATATATCTGTCTCTGAAAGGCTATAACTGTTTACTAAAGGTGTGGGGGTTGCTTTACAAGGGTGTGTTGCAGTAAATCTTTTGATGTTGACCCATAGCTTTACTGAAATCGGCTTTTACTGTTTCTGACAGTTCTCAGCCTTTCAATTCATTAGAACATAAAACTATGTGATCCACAAAATGACCTGGTAATATGTTGCTTAGAAATGGAATTATTTAAAATGTAATCAAATTATACCAATAATTGTCTCGTTACATAAATCTTTATCCTGCTGACACAGGATTCAGGAGTTTGAAATATAATGACAAAGTGAAATATGATGTTTAGTCTCCAAGTGATGTGGTGGCAGGAAATTTTTTTTTACCATAGTCCTTTTGGAAAGAGGTAACCCTGAGACAGTTTTAGGCAAAAATCTTGGATAGGGCCTAAGAATAGTAAAATATGGCAGACTCACAAAGCTCAGTGACTCAATATACAGCAACCAAAGGCAAGTTTGTGACTGTTCTGAGCAGGAAAGAAAATACATATGTTTGTGAAGAATAAGATGGACTCCATGGTGTTGTCATGGATTGAACACCTCTCATAAACTTTGAAACCAGGGAATTTTCTTCCTGAGAGTTCCTATGCACAGAGGGTGAGCCAAAATGGGTGGCAGACAAATAATGGAGGTTGGCTTAAGGTTCTAATTGAGTAAAAAAAAAGCAATTAAAGCAAAACTGTCAGGCTATCACAATTTAAGTCATAGGATTCATTATTCTGACACCACAAATTAATTTTCGACTTGGCATTTTGCACTTTTGGAGTGGATGATTTTCTAGACACCATGGGATTATCTGCATTGAGGATAAAAAATCATTACTGAACAGCCTAAGGCATCAAGCTGTCAGTTGAAGACTCTGGGAAGAAATGAACCAGACTCTCCATACATAAGCACCAACAAAGTTGAAGCAATTTTACAGACAGCATAATACTAGCAGATGCGCTTAGGAGGTCTGGGGCCTGCTGGCAACATACTGAATTTGCACCATCTGTTGGCAGTTATATTTTCCCTAGTTTTTTATGCACCATTGTCCTTTGTGAAGTATTCTGGAGGTATATCCTTTCCCTATGCATCCAAGATTTTTGAAAAGAATTCTCACACTTTGTGCAAGAGGCGCCATATTCTTTCTCTACACAAGGAATATCACTGATGATTTCTAAAAAGGAAATAAAAGAGGGCTTCCTCAGTGGAAAAGATTACATTCAGGCTTTCCTCAATCAAATCACTGGTAGACTACAACGTAGTGGGCAGGGGGAATCCTGAAAACCCTGAGGACATAAGTAGTTCAAATAGGTTATAAACTAAGCCATGAAGTACACCATGCTCATCAGCATCAGTATATCAAACTGGATGCTATTTAGGGTCATGGGGTCTGTACTCATTGTGAGATTCCACCCATCCAGCAAATTAATCTCAATGATACTTAACAGAGTTTAAAATAGTAGCTCATTGAAAACTCACTTCACTACACTGAGAATATAAACCAAAAACTGATATTAAATTTCATATATTGAACCAACATAGGAGTATTTTCCCTAATTTCTCTTTCATCTGAGGCCATGCAATCTTCAAGGAGTTATTTGTCCAATTTAAGCATGGTACATCTAAGGATGTAGATTTAATGGAGCAGTTAATAGAAGTTTAAGCAAGCTGAAAAATAATTACACAAATTAAAGGTCTCTTAAAGCCAAAAGTCTTTCCAGGCATAATTTCCATTTAATTCCTAGCAGCACAGAATTGAAAAATTCCTTATAATCAGCATTATGCCTGTATAACATTTATATAGTCCTATGTCCTTGTAATATATCAACATATGCCAATGAAATAATCATTTCATCACAGTCAGATTATCTTAAACTCAAATTATAAAGATGCTCAAATCAAATAAGAGTGTGACATTAACATAATTTAATTGTTTGCTTTGTACATGTTTTATTTACTTGCTATATATGTAATTTTGCAAAACTGGCATATTTAATTTGACATAATCTTTATGACATAACGCAAACTAAGGGCTTCAATGATTAGATAGTGCTGGTTAGTTATGAGAAGAAGAGCACCGCAGTAATTCTGTTGTTAAGGTGATGCATAAGTAATACATTGCTTGGCAAACTGCTGCTGATAATTGAAAATGATCTTTCCTCATACTGCAGAATTTAAGTGTGAATTTAAGGCAACAGTATAACATTTTTGTGTAGTTTAAAATAAAACAAAGAAAAGTCTCCAAAGAGCAAGCCTTTGTCAAATAAATAGGGATCCTCAGTCATGGAACATCTCATTTCTTCACTCCAAATTGAAGCAGCTATTAATTAAAAATATAATAGGCAAATAAACCTAGGTTTAGTTTCAATTTAGAAATACATTCATCTGAAATGATAGAAAGAATGGCTACTGGCCCTGTGACAGGAGGTTCTATCTTCATAACCCTGCAAGAGAGGAAAGCAACACGAATGAACCCTACAAAAGAACCGATCAGATCACAGCTTGAGGAAGGCAAACCTTTTGATCAGTTCCTTGAAATACAAGCTGCAGGAAGCTAGAACATTTTGATGGACTTCAAACTCTTTGCCTTCAACAGTTATTTTCAGGTCTGTAAACTCTTTCGCTCTGCGCTGCTGGTTCAACTCCTTCAACATTTCTGCAGAACAGAGAAGACAGACATTGCCAGGGTTCCGATGAAGAAATTTTTGAATGAATTAAAGAAACAGATACCTGGTGAACTCTAGCCGATTCGCACGTTAACATTTGTACATAACACTCATTGACAATAAAAACAAATCATTGACACAATGTAAAAAACAAAGCACGCACCATTTGGTTTAATAAATGAAAGAATAAATGAAAGCCTCCCGAGGCTTGAAGGGTAAAATATACTTCTTCTCATCAACAAAATTAAAGACGTGTGTATCACCACAGAAAGACAAGAGAAGGAAATGAAATAATCAAAACATTTCTAAAACCTGCTAATTGCTATATAGCTTACCCCCACCAAAAAAAACTTTGAATACCTTAGTTTGGGAACTTACTGTAACATTGAAAACATGGCACAGTATGCTGCAAATGAAAGACACTAAGAACTCAATTGGTTAAAGCAAAATGTACCTGGAGGAACAAGATTCATTTATTAAAAATGATAAAACTCACTTCCTAATTTTTAAAACTGTCAAGTAACATATGCTTTTCCCATTTCTTTAAGCATTTTTGTAATGATCAAAGATTTTGAAAGAGAATATTAAATTTAAAATCGAGATAAGATGGTTTCTTGAACCACATCGGAATGAACTTCAATAGAACAGATTTTGAATTTAAGCATATTACTTGTCAGATCTTTTAAACCATTCAACATTTAGCTCAATATAAAATAGCCTTGGTCTGATACAGCCTTGTAGATAGAAGTTCAATAACAAAGAATATTTTGCCAGACATCTCTTTATTCATTGTTCTTTTCATGAAAATGATGTAGTATGCTTACAATTAGTAAACTTTATTATGTGCCAACAATTACTTGCTAAAGCTAAACTGATTGACCGATTGAAGTCACATTTACAGCCATAGTTGTGAAATTGGTCTTCGGCGGTAGTATGAATTGGCAGCCCGTTTAACATTATTCTTTTCCATTGAAATCAACAAAGAAGAAAATAGGGCAGGCTGCCGATTCACCATCGCCCGTTTTGTGCTACCACCGAAGACCAATTTCACCCCCCGTGAACCCTGAATTCAGGGCATACTAGAACAATTGCTGTGTGGTGTTCGGCATATGGTTTTTCCATATTTGTTTTACTAGTGAGGAAAGGACAGTTTTTTTGGTTACAAAGACATGGAAAACTTGTACAAAACTTACCCATGTAAGAAACCCATGGTCTTCTTTAGTTTATTAGGGTTTAAGAGTTTTTATATCGTGCATAATGGGTAAACTTTTATGGTTAGCATTTTGTACAAAAAGTTGTCTTTTTCATTTTGGTGGTTCTGCTGTGTCCCTATTGAAGTTCTTAAAGCATTATTAGTTTGTGGGGAGGGCAGGAGGGCAGAAGAGGACAGAAAAGACATTTCCTACTTTGTGAGGAGTTGAGGTCCTCAGAGTATGAAAACTTGATAAAGAAAATAATGTGATAAATATTTCTGAAGCAATTGGATTTCCTTTTTAAGGCTATGTACATCCATCATCTGTCCATCGCAGTTGTTGCCCATATATCATTTAATATCTACGATGCTCAGCAGTATATTAATGCAAGGAAATATTGAAGCTGAATTTGAGGTAAGTCATTAATTTCAAAACTTCTATGCTACGCTATTCATTTTTAACGTGTGTATGGCCTATAAGTCTCCACAACTACCTCCTTCAGTGGCAGGGCTCAATGGTCTTGGCTGCAAACTTCTCCATGGCCTCTAATGTTGCTCCATGATGGCTAGCAGGATTGTGCAATTTAGTGGGCCAGAATTTAATATACAAGTTTCTTTTCTTTTTAAAATGAAGAGCTTCATTAATGCAAAGTGCTCCTTCAAGAAAACAAAGCAGCTCAGTTGAGAAGTGGCAGAACTTGTCCATTGAAGACATTTGAGTTCAAATGTCAGTTAAGGCTGAAATTCAATCTTACCCTTCAGCTGGAAGTCCAAGATATATATCAGTGAAGGTAATAGGCTATTAAAATCAACATTTTAATCCCAGTGTTTTTAGAGGATTTGCCATTACACATCTCACTATAAATTAGCTCTAGATCAAGGTGTTAACTCTTTGAGGATTGCGACACTATTTTCCATTAACTTAACTTTGAATATTGCATTGCAAATTGAGCCACGTTCATCTCTCTTCCGTCTCAGCTACAAACCTATCTTCTTCTGCCACTTACTTATTTTAAGGTATTCTATTTTGACTTTGAATGATTTAAACAAAAGCAGGACCGTTCCCTATGTAGCATTTTATTCTCAAGTTAACATAGCATGTCGAGTTATTTCTTTTGTTATCTTTAGCTTGCAGTTTATTTCATTTATAATTATGTCTCCTGCCTGCTCACAGAGAATGTAGCCATTCATTTTATAATTTAATGGGGGAAAACTATTTATTTCCCCTTCAATCTTATTTCCACGAACAAGCAGAGCTTCTCTATACTGTCTTGATAACTCAGTGTCTAGGATTTTAAATTATTCTGGTTCTTCTTTGAAGCCTAATACCTCTTATGCCCTTATGGTAAATGTGGAGGTCAAAATTGGACATTGAACTCTAAGTTTGGTCAATGCTTATCAATTCTTATAGACTATCAGTATACTCCCCTGATATCCTATTTCTAATGACAATCACTGTTCTACTGAATGTGGTAATTCTTTTAAATATTATTTTCTTGCTCCATCATAATATATCTAACATTGTGAAATTTATAATTTTAAAAATAATATGCATTATTTTACATTCCTCAATTCCAAGTCCTTATTGGTCTCTATAGCTCCCTAGGTAGATCATGTATCTAATATTGAAATTCTTCTGTGACAAGTGTTAGAGTTTTATTGGTTTTTATTTTCAATAATACTTTGCTTAATGGCTTTTGCTTTGAGTTCTGTACTTTTGTCTCATTTTCTGTTTTGTTTGTAGAATACTATTAAAAATGCCAAGAAAAAGAATGGAATGGTGGCACAGTGCATTGGAGCACTGGTATGTGTGTCACAGACTGGTGCCATGCATCACTCCACTGTGCAACCAATCTCAGCTGCAATAATGTGGGGGAGTCACCAAGTGGAAACCAAGTACTTTCCCAAAGGGATGAAGAGTAAAATTAAAAGGTGAATGGTTTCCTAGCATCTCCTTGAAGAGTGGCATAGGTAGAGGTCAGGGAGCAGGTCGCTCACAAATCTTCTTGACCACAGGTGTGCCCAACAAGACCTGAAGAGGGAGAAAACAGGGGAAAGAAAAGCAAGTGGATGACCTTCCCAGGGATCAAGAAAGTTAATCTCAGAATTATATTATTTCAGTTTTAAAAAAAACAACATCTATCAAACACTGGATATTTTAACCTGAGTAAAACATTGTACAGTTGTAACACAATTTTTATTCCTTCATGAACGTACCCATCGTGTGCTTGCCTACTTGAGTGTCACAAATTAATGACTGTAAGGCTAATTGCACTCTGTTAAAGTGGATCGAGAGTCCCTGAGATCTAAGTTTTTATTTGGTACATTATAGACTCATTTCAATGCCAAGAACAGGGAAAACTAGTTAACTGAAGTTTCCCAAGAAGCCGCTATGACTTTCCCGCCAGCTGAAGGCCAGCGTGAAGAAGATTGGAAAATTGAAGAGCCCCCCCCCGAGGTATGCTTAAATAAAATTTAAGTGTAAATTAAATTTAAAGGGAATGGACCGATTAAAGGGGACGCAACAATTGAGGAATAACATTGTGAAAGAACAGGGGGTCAAGAAGAGAGAAGCAAAAAGAAAAGGAAACCAAAGGTGTAAGCATGAGCCTGGAGGTATGTGCTGGAGCAGCCCAGGACCAACCCCTCAGTTTGCTAGTTGCTGAAATGAGGGTGGTGCTACATAAGGTGGTTGTGAGGAGAGTGGTCCTTTGTGCTTCTCCAAGACACCATCTTCAAGCACTTCCCCACAGGGCTGAAGAGAAATTGAGCATTGTGGCATACCTACGAGGAGGTGGAGCAAATTTTCAGGTCGCAGCTGACCATTAGTGTCAAGAATATGCCAGCCCAATGTTGGATGGTGGCTGCAAGTGTTCTTGTAGCAATTGGCACAGTTCTGCATCTGCCTTTCTGCTGACCCAGTGCATAAGGAGACAATTCCCCACAGCCACTGTCAGGTGGGCGCATCAGGGCTTGCAGAATTAGTTGGTGACATCTTGCAGATGTTGCCAATGAGGCTCTTCAGGCAGATCATAACCTGATATGCCTTTCAAGCAGTGCAGTATGTACTCTGGTTGGGGGACTTCAATGTCCATCACCAAGAGTGGTTCGGTAGCACCACTACTGACCAAGCTGGCCGAGTCCTGAAGGACATAGCTGCCAGATTGGGCCTGCGGCAGGTGGTGAGAGAACCGACACGAGGGAAAAACCTACTTGTCCTCGTCCTCACCAATCTACCTGTCGCAGATGCATCTGTCCATGACAGTATTGGTAGGAGTGATCACCGCACAGTCCTCGTGGAGACAAAGTCCCGTCTTCACACTGAGGACACCATCCAACGTGTTGTGTGGCACTATCACCGTCCTAATGGGATAGATTCAAAACAGATCTAGCAGCTCAAAACTGGGCATCCACGAGGCGCTGTGGGCCATCAGCAGTAGCAAAATTGTATTCCAGCACATTCTATAACCTCATGGCCTGGCATATTCCTCACTCTACCATTACCAACAAGCCAGGGGATCAACCCGGGTTCAATGAAGAGTGTAGAAGAGCATGCCAGGAGCAGCACCAGGCATACCTAAAAATGAGGTGCCAACACAGGACTACATGCATGCTAAACAGCGGAAGCAACATGCTATAGACAGAGCTAAGCGATTCCACAACCAACGGATCAGATCAAAGCTCTGCAGTCCTGCCACATCCAGTCATGAATGGTGGTGGACAATTAAATAACTAACGGGAGGAAGAGGCTCTGTAAACATCCACATCCTCAATGATGGTGGGGTCCAGCATGTGAGTGCAAAAGACAAGGGTGAAGCGTTTGCAACCATCTTCAGCCAGAAGTGCCGAGTGGATGATCCATCTCGGCCTCCTCACGATATCCCCACCATCACAGAGGCCAGTCTTCAGCCAATTCGATTCACTCCATATGATATCAAGAAACGGCTGAGTGCACTGGATACAGCAAAGGCTATGAGCTCCGACAACATCCCGGCTGTAGTGCGCTCCAGAACTAGCTGTGCCTCTAGCCAAATTATTCCAGTACAGCTACAACATTGGCATCTACCCGACAATGTGGAAAATTGCCCAGGTATGTCCTGTCCATAAAATGCAGGACAAATCCAAACCGGCCGATTACCGCCCCATCAGTCTACTCTCAATCATCAGCAAAGTTGGAAGGCGTCGTTGACAGTGCTATCAAGCGGCACTTACTCATCAATAACCTGCTCTCACCAATGCTCAGTTTGGGTTCCGCCAGGACCACTCGGCTCCAGACCTCATTACAGTCTTGGTCCAAACATGGACAAAATAGCTGAATTCCAGAGGTGAGGTGAGAGTGACTGCCCTTGACATCAAGGCAGCATTTGACCGAGTGTGGCTTCAAGGAGCCCTAGTAAAATTGAAGTCAATGGGAATCAGGGGGAAAACTCTCCAGTGGCTGGAGTCATACCTAGCACAAAGGAAGATGGCAGTGGATGTTGGAGGCCAATCATCCCAGACCCAGTACATTGCTGCAGAAGTTCCTGAGGGCAGTGTCCAAGGCCCAACCATCTTCAACTGCTTCATCAATGAGCTTCCCTCCATCATAAAGTCAGAAACGGGGATGTTCGCTGATGATTGCACAGTGTTCAGTTCCATTCGCAACCCCTCAGATAATTAAGCAGTCTGTGCCCACATGCAGCAAGACCTGGACAACATCCAGGGTTGGACTGATAAGTGGCAAGTAACATTCGCACCACACAAGTGCCAGGCAATGATCATCTCCAACAAGAGAGGGTCTAACCACCTCCCCTTGACATTCAACGGCATTACCATCGCATAATCCCCCAACGTCAACATCCTGGAGGTCATCATTAACCAGAAACTCAACTGGACCAGCCACATAAATACTGTGGCTACAAGAGCAGGTCTGAGGCTGGGTATTCTGCGGCGAGTGACTCACCTTCTGACTTCCCAAAGCCTTTCCATCATCTACAGGCACAAGTCAGGAGTGTGATGGAATACTCTCCACTTGCCTGGATGAGTGCAGCTCCAATAACACTCAAGAAGCTCGACACTATCCAGGACAAAGCAGCCCGCTTGATTGGCACCCCATCCACCACCCTAAACATTCACTCCCTTCACCATCGGCGCACTGTGGCTGCAGTGTGTACCATCCACAGGATGCACTGCAGCAACTCGCCAAGACTTCTTTGACAGCACCTCCCAAACCCGTGACCTCTACTACCTAGAAGGCAGCAGGCACATGGGAACAACACCATCCCGACTTGGAAATATATCGCTGTTTCTTCATCGTCGCTGGGTCAAAATCGTGGAACTCCCTACCTAACAGCACTGTGGGAGATCCTTCACCACACGGACTGCAGCGGTTTAAGGCGGCGGCTCACCACCACCTTCTCAAGGGCAATTAGGGATGGGCAATAAATGCTGGCCTTCCCAGCGACGCCCTACATCCTATGAACGAATAATAAAAAGTGCTACTAAAAGCATGACATACTGCGATTGAGCTGCTTCTGAGGAGATACACATAACTTAGTCGTGCCAATAGATCTGCTGTCCTAGGTCCTTTGGGAAGAAAAGCCTTTACATGCACTATCTGCCAAATCAAAATATATTCTCCTCACCCTGAAGATGTGGGTACTGGCGAGAGGGGGTGCCTGTTGGTATCACAGAACACCTCTTGAACAGCCTGACCTATCTGGCATTCTCTGTCGGCTTCCCTCGTCTTCCAAACACAGCTAATAGGGGGACTTTCATCAGTACCAGTAACGGGTAACGGATAACGGGTGCAGAAAATAAATAATGCTCTGAGAACCTAAGTGCCAGCAGGAAAAATACACTTACCTCAATATTACTTTGTCCTCCAGTATAATTATCACCACCCATTTCAAATGACCAATCATACCCATATAATGCAATGAGAAAAGTCTCAGCTCTGTGAATCTATCCTCACATTTTATTATCTAGTTGCTTAATCATTCTAACAGCTTCTGTACCGTTTCCAGCTCAGCTACAAATGGACCTCAAAATTACACCATACGACATTCAAACACTATGGACGCTAAATTGGGCAGTGTAGCACCTGTTGTTTTGGCGCGACACAACCTCTTCGACATCCAAGATGGTGGCTTGGATGCGCATGCATGTTTCCAGCGTGACGTGTGCCAGACGCCATTTTGGTATAGGAGTTAGCGCAGGCGCAGATAACGAACGCTGGAATCATGCAAAGTAGGGAGAAAATGGCTTCAATCAGTGTGCAACGCTGATTTAAAATGATAGACACCATTTTGGGACTTAACGCTCAACTCAACGCATAGTCTTAACCCTGACCATCTGAAGGTGTCTTAGAGTGCCTGGAGGAGCCCCCACTAGCACTATTTAAAGGGACCATGCAGGATTTACAGGTTAGTGGCTGGATTATTGCTTCTGGCTGCCGAGACATTTGTAACTGTTTATGGAGGTCTCCTAGACTTCAATACTAGGACGCAGGGGCATAGCCTAACATTTAAAGCCAGCACGTGCAGGAGTGAAGTTGTGAAATGCTTCTACGTGCAAAGGGTGGGAGAAGTTTGGAACGGTCTTCTGCAAGCGGCAGTTAATGCTAGCTCAATTGAGAATTCTAAATCTGAGATTGATAGATTACTGTGAACCAAGGGTATTAAGGGATATGGGGCTAAGGCGGGTATATGGAGTTAGGTCACAGGTCCAACCTGATCTGATCAAATGGTAGAACAGGCTCGAGGGGCAAAATGCCACTGCCACTTGCTGCCTCCTGATATGTGCCAGCTTCTCCTGCAAGAAAGCGGGACATGTGTCTGGGTGATGTGCCTATCATGGTTGATTAGCTGCCAGTATGTGTGGCCTATGAGTTGTGGGTGGGCGGGTTGCAATGGTGGTAATGTGTAAGGGTGAGAGGGTTGAGTATTGATGGAAAGAGTTTGTTGGTATATGGGTGATGGGGGGGTGGGGGGGGAATGCATGGAGCAATGGATGTGGCTGGTGGTGTAGTTGGTAGGAGATGTCACTTGATAGTTGACCTCACTCATCTTGACCACTCATGTCAAAGCACTGAAACTTCTTCGTGTTCTGCATCCATGTTTATGAAGCTGTGCACCTGGCATTGACTTAGAATCATAGAATCATAGAAGTTTACAACATGGAAACAGGCCCTTCGGCCCAACATGTCCATGTCGCCCAGTTTATACCACTAAGCTAGTCCCAATTGCCTGCACTTGGCCCATATCCCTCTATACCCATCTTACCCATGCAACTGTCCAAATGCTTTTTAAAAGACAAAATTGTACCTGCCTCTACTACTGCCTCTGGCAGCTCGTTCCAGACACTCACCACCCTTTGAGTGACAAAATTGCCCCTCTGGACCCTTTTGTATCTCTCCCCTCGCACCTTAAATCTATGCCCCCTCGTTATAGACTCCCCTACCTTTGGGAAAAGATTTTGACGATCTACCTTATCTATGCCCCTCATTATTTTATAGACTTCTATAAGATCACCCCTAAACCTCCTACTCTCCAGGGAAAAAAGTCTCAGTCTATCCAACCTCTCCCTATAAGTCAAACCATCAAGTCCCGGTAGCATCCTAGTGAATCTTTTCTGCATTCTTTCTAGTTTAATAATATCCTTTCTATAATAGGGTGACCAGAACTGTACACAGTATTCCAAGTGTGGCCTTACTAATGTCTTGTACAACTTCAACAAGACATCCCAACTCCTGTATTCAATGTTCTGACCAATGAAACCAAGCATGCTGAATGCTTTCTTCACCACCCTATCCACCTGTGACTCCACTTTCAAGGAGCTATGAACCTGTACTCCTAGATCTCTTTGTTCTATAACTCTCCCCAACGCCCTACCATTAACGGAGTAGGTCCTGGCCCGATTTGATCTACCAAAATGCATCACCTCACATTTATCTAAATTAAATTCCATCTGCCATTCATCGGCCCACTGGCCCAATTTATCAAGATCCCGTTGCAATCCTAGATAACCTTCTTCACTGTCCACAATGCCACCAATCTTGGCGTCATCTGCAAACTTACTAACCATGCCTCCTAAATTCTCATCCAAATCATTAATATAAATAACAAATAACAGCGGACCCAGTACCGATCCCTGAGGCACACCGCTGGACACAGGCATCCAGTTTGAAAAACAACCCTCTACAACCACCCTCTGTCTTCTATCGTCAATCCAATTTTGTATCCAATTGGCTACCTCATCTTGGATCCTGTGAGATTTAACCTTACGTAACAACCTACCATGCGGTACCTTGTCAAAGGCTTTGCTAAAGTCCATGTAGACCACGTCTACTGCGCAGCCCTCATCCATCTTTTTGGTTACCCCTTCAAAAAACTCAATCAAATTCGTGAGACATGATTTTCCTCTCACAAAACCATGCTGACTGTTCCTAATCAGTCCCTGCCTCTCCAAATGCCTGTAGATCCTGTCTCTCAGAATACCCTCTAACAACTTACCCACTACAGATGTCAGGCTTTTCCCTGGCTTTTCCCTGCCGCCCTTCTTAAACAAAGGCACAACATTTGCTACCCTCCAATCTTCAGGCACCTCACCTGTAGCTGTCGATGATTCAAATATCTCTGCTAGGGGACCCGCAATTTCCTCCCTAACCTCCCATAACGTCCTGGGATACATTTCATCAGGTCCCGGAGATTTATCTACCTTGATGCGCGTTAAGACTTTATCCCCTACTGCTTCCCACTATCTTTTGGGCGTATGTCTGGAGGGCCTCTTGCTTCCTCCCCCACGGATATAAGACGTCCCTCCTTCTGCCCTCTTGCACCAAGGCATCCGGTGCATCAGCAGAGAACCTTGGTGCACAGAGTCTCAGATCGGCAGATTGGTGAGGTCTGGCATACAGATTGGAGGATGCGCAACCTTTATTCAATGTTTAAAACATAACTCATCAGTATTTAATAACAGGGATGGGACCTGCATCTGTGCTTTACGTGTGCGATGTCTGATCTCCGTTCAGACTCGGTGCAGACAACAGGCTGTTATAGTCAGCAAATAACAGGTACCAGTTACCTTTAAGAGATTTCTAACTGACAGCCTGCCTTTAAGAGATTGGAGCTTCCCCCTGCTGGTGGAAAGTGCGAATTGCATGGAATCCTCGTTCAACGTTGATTTCCAACGCAGATTGCAGGTAAGTCCTCAGGCCTGACAAAAATCTCGTCCTGCCTGCACAGGGACCAATGGGCGCGGGGTAATAGTGGTCCATTACAGGCCCTATCCAATTTTTCCCCCAATGCATTTCAGAAATGCGCACACTATTCCAAGTGAGGCCTGACCAATGCTCTACAAAGTGGCAGGATAGCCTTATTAAAATAATAAAGACACAAATTATTAACTCCATAAAAGTAGACTCAAGCTAAGAGAGAGAGAGAGAGATATGGATGAATAGATTTTGGAACTGCCGTTGTTTAAGACTCTGAGATGGATTGCTCAGTCTGCTGAGCTATCAATCTGCAGGAGGACATAGATAGGCCAGCAGAATGGGCAGATATGTGACAGATGGGGTTCAATAGAAGTAAGTTATATAATATACTTTAGAAGTAAAGGAAACACTTTACCTGAATGTCCTTCTGCAGTCTTTCACAATTCTGGTCACAATCTGCTATACCTCCATAATTTAATGTTATCAACAAATGTCAACATTGCTCCCTCCGTTTCTAAGTCTAGATCATTATGCATATAGTAAATAAGGGCAGCCCCAGTACAAACCCCTGTAGAATACCACTCACATCTTTCCAGTCCAGGAAACTACTTTTTCCCTTTTTAAATGGAGCTGAGGAAGCTTGGTCATTAAGTTGGCAGTGCAAGTAGATAAAGCTATGCAAAAAGCAAATAGAATTCTTAGTTCTGTACCCAGAGGCATAGAATACAAAAGCAAGGACGAAATAACAAACTTGTAGAAGACCTTAGTCTTGGACAACCCATTATAAGAGGAAAATAAAAACAATGCAAAAAAACCAGAGCACATTCACTAGGATGTTATCAGGAACGAAGGGTTACAGTTATGAGAACCAATGAGTTATGACGTTAGGGCTTTTGTCACTAGAGATGAGAAAGTTAGGAGTGACCTGAGAGAAGTCATAATATTTTGAAGGATTTATGATAGGGTAAGTAGAGATAGATTGTTTCCATTGGTCAGCAAGACAGTAATGGGAGTGCACAAATTTAAGATAATCACAAAAAAATTAAGGGCAGGATGGAAAAAAATATTTACACAGAGGATGGTTAGAATGTGGAATTTTGTGTCACAAATTATTCTTGAAGCAGAGTCCATAACTTCTTTTAGAAGGGAATTAGCTGTTTGAAAAAGATGATTATTATTATAAGACATGGGAGAGAAGCAGCAGAGTGCGATTAGATTAGGTAGCTCATGGAGAAAAATACTGGCACAGACATGATAGGATGAATGGCCTGTTTCTGTGCTATCACATTCTATGATTCCAATCAGATTTAAAATCTGTAATTTTGCCACATTTTATGTCATGGCATAATGACCTTTTTGAAGTTGACATTAAAAGAAGGCTGCAGCTAGGATTTCTGGCAAAGTCTAATTTTGAAATTGGCAAAATGTTACAATACCAGTACTTGAGAAGATCTGAAAATAGCATATATATATATATAATATATATAAAAAACTGAAAATGATTGGAAGTGAGCGAGAGACAGAGGTGGCAGTGCTGTGGAATGGCACCCTCTTTGGTGCAGGTAGAACCCATCCAACCCAAGCATCCAAAGGCCGCCCTGGGTGAGGACTGCTTTGTGGCTGAACACAATCTGCAGAAATATGAGGATCTAGAAAGAGAAGGGATTCAATGATGTGACCACAACCATAAAGGTGAACACTGTGTCCCACCAGCATCCTAGAAACCACACACCTGAAGGAACTGATATCAACACAGCTAAAGGTCACTAGCCTCTTTAGATTGGAGCACATGAAAGACTGACTTTCAAGACACCACTTCTGAACCTTAAGCATCATGCCAATGTACGCTGTTTCTTATGTAACATGCAGATAAATGGGAATGAGACACACTATTGGTTGTTAGCTGGGCTTTTCCGCTGTGCGCTCGCTAGAGCTTGATTTTCCATTTAAATGAATGGGGGGAAATCACAGGCTGGTCACAGCACAAATGGAAAACCCTGGCCTTTCAGTTGAAACCCTACTCATAGATTTGCCTTACCACTTGCGATGCATTAACTCACATCAATAAATACCTATTAACCTCTGCTGAAGTGATAATGAAGGTCTTGTTATATTATGGAACACAGCACAGATAAATCCAAAAACATCAGCGATAATACAGTGCAAAACTGTACCATGCCAGCGTAGACCAATACAGTGATTCAAACAACTCCACTTACACAATGTAACACATTACTATCTTTTTGATATTCACATGTCACTGAAGTCGCACCACTAATACAGGAAGGCAAATTGAAGACATTACATAATGTCACAGACCTCAACTACACCTGGAGCAGAAAAGAGATCTAAAGGTTGACAGGCACAGGTTGGAACAGCACAATGGCACTTTTCAATTTCAACAAAGAGGATATACACTCTCAGAGGCTTAATCTTGGAAATCTCTCTCAAATGTTTCCAAAAGTACCAGATTGGAATCAAGTCTCTGGTACCCAATCATATATATTTGGTATTTGTTCTGCAGTGATCTATATTTTTATTAAACATACAGGGCCTAAAATTATGCCATGAGATATTAGCATCTGAACACAATGCGTTCATCAGAATTGCTTCCATTTATTTTAAATGGGTTAATGCCTTGGCTAAAGCAGCAGACACAGAGAAATTTCACAGCAATGTGTTAAACGTTCATGTGCTAGCATCCCATGGGTGTAATTTCAGTGGTGTGATTTATAAAATTGCTAAAACTGGATGCAGAAAATGCAAGCACTGCAGCAATTCCTTCAGTAAATATATCTTAGTTAGGGTACATTTAATAACACAAGGAAGCAACAAATAAGAAAAGTCCATTGGGCCCCTCAAGCCAAATACAGCACAATACTTCCTTAACATCCATTTTTAAAAAATAGGTGAAAATATCATTGGTTATCACAACAAATAGAATGCTCTGAATGTGTCAGGCAAGCTACCTTTCATTTTAATGGGAAAAGACTGTGGGGAAAAAAATGAGATTTGAAATAAATTATTCTATTATAGTACGTTTAATATTAATGTTTTGAATTTTCAGTATTTTTTTTGAATGTTTCCTTATGATCTTCTCTCACCTGTTAAAAATGATCAATAACTTGTGTTCCAATCAACAATCTCTTGTGGATTAATATGACAGCATGAGAAACCACAACTACACCTGGAGCAGGCGTCTTTCACACAGTCATCACTGTTGCATTTACTGAACTTAGATTCACTATGGAACCTTATGGCATTATATACAACTTTGTTCCCACCCCACCCCCCAAGATAAATAAAGCAGCTTTATTTCCTCTTCCATTTTAACATGAAGAGGAGAATAATTTAGTTTCAAAGTTAGTGCAGGATTTTTCAGTTAAATAAAGGAAAAACCATTTATTTCAGAACTTTAAAAAAATGTTATTTCCACTCCAATTTTCTCCCCATCTCTCTTGAAACTGCCTCATGTTGCAGGTTAGATACAGAGTTTGGGATTTAGGCCCAGTACCTCATTCAAGTGGGAATTCTTAAGGTGTGAGCTTCAGCATAACGGACCATTCCATACTCCTACGATGTCTCTCCTTTGCAGTCCATCTTCAGCTCTTACTGTTCCAGTGTGTCAATTTCAAAATTCTCATCCTTGTTTGCAAATCACCCCATGATCTCGTTCCAACCTATTTTCGTGATCTCTTCTTGCCTTACATCCCTGAAGCATCCTTTATTTTTCTAACACTGGACTTTTCCTCGCTTCCTATACTCCATCATTAGAAGCCACTCATTCAGTACTATGACGCTGCCATCTGAAATTCTCTACCCAATTCCCTCTGCCTTGCCATCTCTCTCTGCTTACAAAATTCTTCTCCAAACCATCCCCTTTGACTGTGTCTTTGGTTCCCCGGCCTAGCTTCTCCATTTCTTTCCCCGTTCTCCATGCTCAGTGTTGACTGTATTCCTTTCCTACTTATTGTAATGTAAACAATTTTACAACACCAAGTTATAGTCCGACAAATTTATTTTAAATTTCACAAGCTTTCGGAGGCTTCCTCCTTCCTAAGGTGAATGTTGTGGAAATGAAATCTTCGAATCCTACGCATTTATAAATCACAGAACAATGCCTGGTGATTGCTGCCCGTTGCCAAGGCAATCACAGTGAGCAGACAGAGAGGTGTCACCTACAAGGCCACCGAATATACAAACCCCCCCAAAAAAAAGTCACCGCGTGGGTGACTTCTACTGCCTCCCAAAGATACACAAAGCCAACACACCCGGACGTCCTATCGTATCAGGCAACGGAACCCTGTGTGAGAACCCCTCTGGATATGTCGAGGGCATCCTGAAACCCATCGTGCAGGGAACCCCCAGCTTCTGTCGCGACACTACAGACTTTCTACATAAACTCAGTACCCACGGACCTGTTGAACCAGGAACACTTCTCACCACGATGGACGTCTTGGCACTCTACACCAGTATCCCCCACGATGACGGCATCGCTGCAACAGCATCAATACTCAACACCAACAACAGCCAATCTCCAGACGCCATCCTACAACTCATCCGCTTCATCCTGGATCACAATGTCTTCACCTTCAATAACCAGTTCTTTACCCAAACACACGGAACAGCCATGGGGACCAAATTCGCACCCCAATATGCCAACATTTTCATGCACAAGTTCGAGCGGGACTTCTTCACTGCACAGGACCTCCAACCAACACTATACACCAGATACATCGACGACATTTTCTTTCTATGGATCCACGGTGAGGAATCACTAAAGAGACTACACGATAACATCAACAAGTTCCATCCCACCATCAAGCTCACAATGGACTACTCCTCAGAATCAGTTTCTTTCTTGGACACACGAATCTCCATCAAAGACGGGCACCTCAGCACCTCACTCTACCGCAAGCCCACGGACAACCTCACGATGCTCCACTTTTCCAGCTTCCACCCTAACCACGTCAAAGAGGCCATCCCCTATGGACAGGCCCTGCGAATACACAGGGTCTGCTCAGACGAGGAGGAACGCGATGGACACCTACAGACGCTGAAAGACGCCCTAGTAAGAACGGGATATGACGCTCGACTCATCGATCGACAGTTCCGACGGGCCACAGCGAAAAATCGCATAGACCTCCTCAGAAGACTAACACGGGACGCAACCAACAGAGTACCCTTCGTCGTCCAGTACTTCCCCGGAGCGGAGAAACTACGCCATGTTCTTCGCAGCCTTCAACATGTCATCAATGACGACGAACACCTCGCTATGGCCATCCCCACACCTCCACTACTCGCCTTTAAACAGCCACCCAACCTCAAACAAACCATCGTTCGCAGCAAATTACCCAGCCTTCAGGAGAACAGCGTCCACGACACCACACAACCCTGCCACGGTAACCTCTGCAAGACATGCCAGATCATCGACACAGATACCACCATCACACGAGAGGACACCACCCACCAGGTGCACGGTTCATACTCCTGTGACTCATCCAACGTTGTCTACCTCATACGCTGCAGGAAAGGATGCCCCAGAGCATGGTACATTGGCGAGACCATGCAGACGCTGCGACAACGGATGAACGGACACCGCGCAACAATCGCCAGACAGGAGGGTTCCCTCCCAGTCGGGGAACACTTCAGCAGTCAAGGACATTCAGCCACCAACCTTCGGGTAAGCATACTCCAAGGCGGCCTTCGAGACACACGACAACGCAAAATCGTCGAGCAGAAATTGATAGCCAAGTTCCGCACCCATGAGGACGGCCTCAACCGGGATCTTGGGTTCATGTCACGCTACACGTAACCCCACCAGCGAACAAATGTTATCTGTTTTTAATATAACGGGTCATTTGCTGTCTTCCTTCCGGATGTCTCTATGTCTCTGCCTCTCTCTCTCTTTTTTTTTGGGGGGTTTGTATATTCGGTGGCCTTGTAGGTGACACCTCTCTGTCTGCTCACTGTGATTGCCTTGGCAACGGGCAGTAATCACCAGGCATTGTTCTGTGATTTATAAATGCGTAGGATTCGAAGATTTCATTTCCACAACATTAACCTGAGGAAGGAGGAAGCCTCCGAAAGCTTGTGAAATTTAAAATAAAATTGTTGGACTATAACTTGGTGTTGTAAAATTGTTTACAATTGTCAACCCCAGTCCATCACCGGCATCTCCACATTATTGTAATGTACTCAGAGATGTATTTGTGCATAAGAGGAGTGCTATATAAATATAATAGAGTGTTTATAGTTATTCAACCAGTGGGAATGCCACAGCTGAGCCTGTCCACATGAGTGCACTTTTTAGTAAGGATCACTGGATAAAGTTCAGGAGTGGGACCACCTGGTTTATATTTTTCTACATTCTAGTCCAGTGGTATAGAGGCAGATTGTAGCATCTTAGCACCACCCATGATGAGATCAGCTAACTCAGAACAGATTTTTTCAATTTTTCTCCGCGGTCAATCGATGAAAACCAAAATTTCCAAACGTACTAACAAATCTTTGAATAAAGATATCAAGAATTCAAATAGAATTAAAAACTTATTAAGATAAATAGAACTAGCTAATGCATTTAATAAGGGTACATAATAAAATTAAACTGCTTCAACTTCCCATATTTAATTTAACTTTACTGGGATATTAAAAATATAAGCATTGGTCTTAGTAATAGATCTAATCAAATTTGTCCCGTTCACACACAGCATCTGAACAGCTCTGTAAACTTTCCTAATATGGAAAAGTCACAACTGGCAGGTACGCACTGATGGAACCATCCATACAAATTAAGCGGGCCGACTGTGTCTTCAGCTGCAAGCTCTGGATACGTACTAGACACAAAAGTTCACAAACAACACAGCTGAACAGCCCATGAAATGTCACCTCAACAATTTTAGTGGATATAATTTTAAAAATATAGTTTGTAAGTGGGATTTCATTACAATATGAAAAGATAGGGTAAGCATAACACTTATATTTTCCACTTTTTTGCCTATCAACCATCAGGTAACAGTCCAATGAAATGAGATTTTGCTACGCACTAGGATTGTGGGAAAACTGAGTACGGCCATGCCGTTAAAGAACTGAACCGAATTTGTGAAAAATTTGCTATTAGATTCACAAATATTAAGTGACTAAATGCACATTTAAAAAGAATCCTTTATCCCCAGCAATCACATATAAGATAAGCAAACTTACTAAGAACTATCGCACGAGGGTATTGTAAATTTTTATTTTGACATTTCACTACTTACTAGGGACATATATTTTGTAGGATGCTCAAGTCGAACCAAGCTGAATGTTTACTAGACCTTAAAAAAGCTTTTCTTCTTACTCAGGTCATTAGGAATGTTAACTTGCATATGACAGACTCATAACCTCGCAAGTAAAAGAGCTTACTGCACCAATACTTTAATGTCCATGTACACTACAAAAGCATCAATCAATGAGCTATAATCTGGCTCTATCTTCTAGTTACAGTGTTCTAGATATTTCAGGAGCAGTAGGAATAGTGTGCTGGGTTAGGAAATTATCCTTTCATTACTAAGTTAGGAAGACTGAAGCCATCGTCTTTGTCCCCCGCCATAAACTCAGTACCCTCATCACAGACTTCGTCCCCCTCCCCAGCCATTAGCTCAGCCTGAACAAGGTTGGTCACAGCCTCAGCTTTCTATTCAACCTGGAGCTGAGCTTCTAGCCCCATATCCTCCCCATCACAAGGACTACCTACTGCCACCTCTGTAACATTGCCCACATCTATCCATACCCAAGCCCAGCTGCCACTAAAACCCTCATCCCTGTCTTGTCATCTCAAGACTTGACTATTCAAATGCTCTTCTGGCTGACCTCCCATTCTCCACCCTCTATAAACTTTGGCTCATCCAAAACTCTGATGCCTATATCCTATGCTGCACCAAGTCCTGCCCGCCCACCTTCTCTGCCCTCTCTGTCCTTGTTCTCCAACACCTCAAATTTAAAATTCTTATCCTTGTGTTTAAATCCCTCCATAGCCTCACCCCTCTCTATCTATGTAACCTTCCCCACCAAACTCACTGTTCCTCTGACTTTGGTCCATTGTGCATCCCCACTCCCTTCACCCCACCATTAGAAGCCTTGCCCGTGCTCTGGAATTCCCTTCCTAAACCCTTCCACCTCTCTATCTCCCTCTCCTGCTTTAAGACCCTCAGTAAAACCCATCTCTTTGAACAAGCTTGTGGTCACTTCTTCTAATATCTCCTTTTTTGGTCCATTGTTTCCTTATGTCTTTTTGCAGTGCCCTGGGATGTTTATCTGCACTAAAGTATTACATGCAGATTATTGTTGTTGATGCTGAATTTAACACAGACAGATGGGACGAGAATCTAGCCTGAAACTTAGTTTAAATTCTTAATTCAGTTTCTAAATACAAGAGATACAATTTTTACACAAAAATTAGCATTCTGATAAATAGTCTCACAATCCATACATACAACAGCGATTACATTTCTTCACTTTGGGTAAATTTTTGCTCATCAAAGTGACAGATGAGATCAACGTTGGGAAATTTTCCACTTTTTGCACCTTGTATCAAAATCAAGCTCTCCCTGGTCAAAAATAGTTATAGGATGAAGGAAAGGTAAGCTTCTGTGTATACTGCACAGGTTGCGTTAATGCAAATCTCATAAGAGCATCCTCCGTTGCACTGATGTTAAAATTTTATTATCTACACATCTCATCTCTATTCTCTGAAAAAAGACTGCCAATATAGTGCCAAGTTATGAGCAGTTTTGTGCTATATGTGAATTGGCAAAAGACAATCACATCCAAAGTAATTACTCGTCATCGCCCTACTATTCTAGATTTTAAGTTTAGGTATTACCATCATATTAAACTGAGAGGGTGGTAGTTAAGTCTAATGAACTACAGAAAGACCTAGATAAAATTTGCAAGTGGGCAGATCTATGGCAAATGAAATTCAATCTGGGTAAGCGAAAGATGTTACACATTAGAGGAGAAGATGGGGGACATACTCAATGAAGGATGTCAAATTAGATAAGGGAGAGGTTGAATGACATCCGGGAGCGAGATGCTGAACCCTGGGGGTCATCCTTTAAAAGGAGAATGATCGAGGGACAGCAGCACGTTTGGGAGCTGCTGGAACAGGTGCCATGCACATTCTCCACAATAGTGCAGAGGATGGAGGAGTCCAACTCCTGCATGAGTGGAATGGTGGCACAGGTATGGGAGGGAATCTTTGAGATACTGTCACAGGGACATGAGGGCATCTCTGAGATAGTGTCGCGGGTAAGTGCGGGAATGTCTGCGATGGAGGGAAGGCTAGCCTCCATGGAGTTTCAAGCACGGCTCACCAATGAGTCCATTGAGGCCCTGACAACGGCCATTCAGACTCAGGGTGAACAACATTCTGCCGCCTTAAACAGGCAGGCAGATACACCAGCACTGGTCTTACAAGGCTTCCCACGTCCTCCAAACTGTCGTCTAGCAGAGTGGTAGGAGTGGTTTGGGCCCTGGCTCAGGGAAGGGATGATGGCAAAAGGGGACATGGAAGTGGGGACGCCACTCAAAGCGCCCCCATGCCTCACCCGTTGCTCTCCTCTCCACCAGTACCCACAATGCTGCCTCCTCTCCAGGTGGCCGAGTCTGCCCCTGCACAAGTGCAGGTGGAGCAGTCTTTAGAGGGGCCCTCACGGGCACCAAAACCCAGAGGGCATAGGCCCAAAGCATCTAATTGGTCAGGACATGAACAAGAGCAATTTGCCACTATCTCTGCTGCAGCCACAGTGGAAGCATCATGTAGAAGTAGTCGGAAGCGAAAGGCGAAGGTTTTGTAAGCATGAAGGGGATGCACAAGGGTGTCTGATGATTGGTCATGTTTTTTATTTATATTTGCTTTTTGTTAAACTCACATTAAATATTATTACTGTCACCTCTAGTGCCATGTCTTTGATATGCTTGACTGGCTTCTGTAAATAAGGCCCTTTCATGAGGTTCACCATGAATGCCGACACTTGATGCCACCCATTGGGTCACTCTACAGTTGTATGTGTAGTTGCAGGACTGTTTTGTGCAGGGATGGGGGGGGCAAAGCTGGCGTGGGTGCTGCTCTATCCAGGTGTTGTAAGGACTGCACTCTTCACACTGTCTGATGTTAGGAGAACCTGTCACATATCAGTGACTTCCTGACCTCACGAGCAGCCAGGTGAGCTGCTGTTCCGCCCCTGGGTTGCTTCTGCTCCTCCTCCTCAATGTGCGTGGCAGATGTGAATGGGGCCTCCTCAAGCAGGACCTCTCTCTGTTGTGCCTTAATGCGATGTGGCTGCCATTGTATCGACGCTGTTGCTTGGTGGTGGAGTTCCTCCGAGGTGTCATGAGTCCCCGAGAAGCCAGCCCTTACGGGTGTTCAGTGCGTGGAAGAGGGGTGGGATGTTGGATTCCCACAGGATGAAGGAATCATGGCAGCTGCCAGGGCATCTGGCGCACACGTGAAGGAATTTCTTGCGGTGGTCACAAACGAGCTGAGTGTTGATGGAGTGATAGCCTTTCCTGTTGATGAACAGTCCTGGCTCATGTGGAGTTGCTCATATTGCTGTATGGATGCAATCGATTACACCCTGCACCTGTGGGAAGCCCGCCACAGCATGGAATCCCACTGTCCTCTCCGTCTGGCTGAGATTGTCCATGAGGAAGTTGACATAGTGCGAGGCCCTGTGAAACAAGCCGTCCGTGACCTGCCTTATGCACTTATGTGCAGACGATTGAGAGAGCCCGGCGATGTCCACGGTGGCACCTTGGAATAATCCAGAGGCGAAGAAGTTGAGGGCAGTGGTGACTTTGACAGCGACAGATAATGAGATGCTGCTCGGCCCAGCCAGGAGCAGCTTGGCATGAAGGAGACTGCAGATGTCTGCGACTACCTGGCGACTGACTCTGAGCCTCCGTATGCACTGCTCGTCATAGAGGTCCAGGAAGCTGAGCCTCGGTCTTAGACCTTGTGGTGAGGGTAGTGCCTCCTGCGACGTCACTCTTTCTGTTGTTGCCCTCTGTGCTCTTGTGCAGGTGCCTGTGGTGCAGCACTGTGTTGTGGAGCTCCATGTGGCGGAGGTGGACGCCGTGCCTGGCAAGGCTGGTGATGTTGCTCGTCCTTGGATGTAGTGGCGAATGCAGCCATAGCACCCCCCATCCTGACGGTGTGAATTTGAGGGGGTCTGCAAAGTAGTTAAATATGTTTGTACAGCAGAGTTTTGGTTGGAAGTATGAATTTTGAGTGAAAACACAAAGGTCTTGCAGCCAAAACTTTGTCTGAAGTGACTGAGTGCCCTGCTGCAATAAATGACGTTTTCTCCCCACCTGTCAAATAAGCATTTGCATCTCTCACTGGCTGCTGGCTGAAACATGTCTGTTACAACAGGGAGTGTTTCCCACAGCACGAGAAACACGCTGAGGATGCTTCAAAATCACACCCCTGCCAAAATGTCAAGTCAATCAAGTAGTTCAAGTACCTCAACTATCGGACAAACAATGCAAATGATCATGCCGGCGGGACTCCTGCATTCGAGAGGCACGCGCGCACCTGGACGCGTCACAGGGGAATCTGAAAGTCAGTGGGTTGGAGCTGGGCTCTGAACCCGCTCGGCATTTCAGCGATTTTCGGAGCAAACCTGCCCCCAACGCACCTGCTGCGTCACCTGAAAATCGGCCCCAATGTCATCCAACACATTATTGATGGAGACATTAAATAATGGGGTGATAATGGACAACCTTGCCTCAGTGAATCTTTCATCTACCCTTAGATCTTGGCACCCATTTTGGCTTCTTCATGAGACTCATGACTCACGAGGCACCGGCTTGAAAGCCTTCAGAAAATCAATGAAAGCAATACAAGTGTGATTCCCTTGAGCCTGACGATATTCTGCAATTGTGTACAAAAGCCACAATGTGTCCTACACATTTCTCATGAGAGTAAATGCAGTCTGTCCCTTTCTGATTTCTCAGTGAGCCTCCAAAATATCTAATATTGCTGTGCTGTGACAATCCAAAGAACCATGTAACGGTCTACTGATGTTGGTGAGATTTCTTCGTCATTTTCAGGGTCAATAGGGCCCTTTTGTGAATAGGAACCCATAACTATGGTCTAGAATACCGATGGTGAGTGTGCCTAAAATAGAATTCTATTCACCAGGTCCAAGGCAAGAAGGTTGTTTTTGTCACCTGTCTCCAACAACATTGCTGCTCCCCCTCCCCTCACCCACAGCAACTTGTAACAATTTGGCCTGCATATTGTCCACACCTGTAGCCTTATCATTAGCTAAGCAATGCAGTGCACAGTTCACTTCTTCCCATTAAACTAATTCATTAAGGCCTAATATCTGTACAGCTCGCTGACTTTTCCAACTTCCATGCAGATGGCTCCTTACTATGGCCTGTTAGGTCAGATACCAACAAGATCCAAAGCTCTCTTCAGACCCTGAGACTGTCAAATGTTTGTTGGAAAACAACACACTTGTCGGTCATTGAACTAGCCCAGAGGAACCCTTCTGACCATGGTTAACAACAGACTTTAGCTTATGAAGAATTTTTTTTTGGAATTGTGCATTCAAGCAGATGAACATAAACCATTGATCCTGCTTCATCTCCCTAATGAACCTCCTGGCGTCACGATGCACTGCATCATAATCCACTTTTGCAGCATCTCTTACTTGCTCCAAAGAGGTGAAGTATTGCTTGAAAGCACCTATCTTTAACCAAATAGTCTTTCCCTTTGTAGTTGCTTTAACAGGGTGTTGCTTAGTAGGTGAATGGCTAACATAGGCTTTTTAAAAAATTCATTCATGGGATGTGGGCGTCGCTGGCAAGGCCAGGATTTATTGCCCATCCCCAGTTGCCTTTGAGAAGGTGGTGGTGAGCCGCCTTCTTGAACCGCTGCAGTCCGTGTGGTGAAGGTTCTCCCACAGTGCTGTTAGGTAGGGAGTTCCAGGACTTTGACCCAGCGATGATGAAGGAACGGCAATATATTTCCAACTCAGGATGGTGTGTGACTTGGAGGGGAACGTGCAGGTGGTGGTGTTCCCATGCGCCTGCTGCCCTTGTCCTTCTAGGTAGTGGAAGTCACGGGTTTGGGAGATGCTGTCAAAGAAGCCTTGGCATGTTGCTGCAGTGCATCTTGTAGATGGTACACACTGCAGCGACGGTGAGCTGGTGGTGGAGGGAGTGAATGTTTAAGGTGATGGATGGGGTGCCAATCAAGTGGGCTGCTTTGTCCTGGATGGTGACGAGCTTCTTGAGAGTGTTGTTGGAGCTGCACTCATCCAGGCAAGTGGAGAGTATTCCATCACACTCCTGACTTGAGCCTTGTAGATGGTGGAAAGGCTTTGGGGAGTCAGGAGGTGAGTCACTTGCCGCAGAATACCCAGCCTCAGACCTGCTCTTGTAGCCACAGTATTTATGTGGCTGGTCCAGTTAAGTTTCTGGTCAATGGTGACCCACAGGATGTTGATGGTGGGGGACTCGGCAATGGTAATGCCGCTGAATGTCAAGGCGAGGTGGTTAGACACTCTCTTGTTGGAGATGATCGTTGCCTGGCACTTGTGTGGCATGAATGTTACTTGCCACTTATCAGTCCAACCCTGGATGTTGTCCAGGTCTTGCTGCATGGGGGCATGGACTGCTTCATTCATTATCTAAGGGGTTGAGAATGGAACTGAACACTGTGCAGTCATCAGCGAACATCCCCACTTCTGACCTTATGATGGAGGGAAGGTCATTGATGAAGCAGCTGAAGATGGTTGGGCCTAGGACACTGCCCTGAGGAACTCCTGCAGCAATGTCCTGGGGCTGAGATGATTGGCCTCCAAAAACCTCTCTTATCTTCCTTTGTGCTAGGTATGACTCCAGCCACTGGAGAGTTTCCCCATGATTCCCATTGACTTCAATTTTACTAGGGCTCCTTGAAGCCACACTCGGTCAAATGCTGCCTTGATGTCAAGGGCAGTCACTCTCATCCCACCCTGCTTCAGTTGTTTTTGCTGAGAGTCTGTTCCCATTTCCACTACTCTATGGTAAATGCAATGCAAAAAATAATTTGCATTAAATCAAATATGCTGGGCACATATAATTGTCCTGCTCAAGATTTAACTTTTCAAGGTCATCAGGACTTCCTTTACATCACAGGATGTATGTTGCATTCATAAACATAAAGAATAGTGTTTCTCCAAATAAACCATTACCCAGCATTTGAGATGTAAAACATTTTCAGTTACAAATGGTGAAGAATGGTTTCCATAAACACCACAACCCAATATCATGTCTTAGTTACTGCAACAAACTATTGCTCAACTATGTACTTTAGATATTGGGGCAGATTATCTTGTTCCTGCCCTGGGAGTATCAGATTGCCTGAACTCGGAGCATAGAGAAAATCGGGCTGACAGATTTGCACGACTGTAAGGAAGCCCGCCCAATTTATGTCCGTTTGAATTAAAAACATGTAAGTTGCATCAGTCGCTGCCCTGCAGATTGTCTGGAGAGAAACCTTCTGCATGTTGACCCACAAACTAGACAAGTAGAATGAGCTCAACTTCTACTCTGCCAAAAAGTAATACTGATGGTGAAAGATTGTGCTAAAAGAGATAGTGAAATAGTCCATGCCGTCCTACAGGCTTGGGTTGACAAGAGGCACATAACATTTACACCACATAAACACCAGGTCTCCAACAAGAGAAAGCTCAACCACCTTCCCTAAATTTTAGCGGCACCACCATTGTTGAGTCCCTCACCATCACAGAGAGGGTTGATGTTGTGTATAAGGGCTCTCAATAGGCATTTGATAAAGTACCACATAATAGACTTGTTAGCAAAATTGAAGCCCATAGGATTAAAGGGACAGTGGCAGCGTGAATACAAAATTGGCTAGGGGACAGAAAGCAGAGAGTAGTGGTGAACGGTTGTTTTTCAGACTGGAGGGAAGTTTATAATGGTGTTCCCCAGGGGCCGGTATTAGAATCACTGTTCTTTTTGATATATATTAATGTCCTGCACTTGGGTATAGAGTTTGCAGATGACATGAAACTCTGAAATGTAGTAAATAGTGAGGAGGAAGTAACAGACTTCAGGACGACAAAAACAGACTGGTGAAATGGGCAGACACATGGCAGATGCAATTTAACATAAAGAAGTGTGAAGTGATGCATTTTGGTAGGAAGAATGAGGAGAGGCAATATAAACGAAATGATGCCATTTTAATGGAAGTGCAGGAACAGAGAGACCTGAGGTGTACGTACACAAATCTTTGAAGGTGGCAGGACAAGTTGAGGAGGCTGTTAAAAAAGCAAATGGGATCCTTGCCTTTATAAAAAGAGACATAGAGTACAAAGCAAGGAAGTAATGCAAAACCTTTATAAATCACTGCTTAGGCCTCAGCTGGAGTGCTGAATCCATCTTCTAACACCAGCACACACTGGCTGCAATATGTACTATGTAAATAATGCACTGCAACAACTCACTAAACCTGTTTCGACAGCATCTCCCAGCCTTGTGAATTATACCACTGAGAAGGACATGTGCTGCAATTTAATGGGAACACAATCACCACCAAGTTCCCCTCCAAGTCACTCAGCATTCCAATTTGGACATTTATCACCATTCTTTCATTATTCCTGGGCCAAAATCCTGCAATTCCCTAGCTAACACCATCATTGAAGTACCATCATTACAAGGACTGCATTGGTTCAAGAAGGTGGTCCACCAGCATCCTCTCAGGCAATTAGGGATAAACAATAAATGTGGCCTTGCCAGCATCTCCCACATCCCTTGAACAAATAAAAATAAAGTCAAGTCATGCACATTGTTGCCCTTAGCTTTTAACATGATAGAAAATCTAACTATACAATGATGATTTGATCCCCTTCCCACAGTATTCATCCATTTCCTAATTATTAATTAGTTCTACTGGACTTCAAAATTTTAAATCTAACATTTGATTTAATACCCTACTACACATGATGTGTTAAGCAGCAGTCACTGATTATCTCTATGAAATTACTTACACTTTCACTCCTCTTGGGTTGCTTTTGGTCTGTTCACATAACCGCTAAAATACAGAAATTCTCCATGATTATTATACAGTCCCCACTGCATATAGCGGCTGTGCTTGTGCTAACATGATTTGCCCACTATATACAGTGGACGGTAACCTTCTGAATGAAATTGCCCAAAGTCTTCACTTTCCGACTGACTCCCGTAGTTGCGAACAGTGCGAACAGCTGATTGAAGCTGCTTGAAATCTCCAATCAGCTGTTTGCACTGTTAACAACTACGAGAGGCAATCGGAAAGTGAAATCAGCGGATCTTTTAAATCAGTAAGTACTGAACTGTACGAAATAGTCGGAACACTTAATACGTTTTAAGCAGGGCCATGGTAATGACAAATGGTTAGCGCCATTTTCCCAATATAGGTAGCTGTCCCGGATAAGTGCGGATGGTGTAAGTGGTGGGGACTGTAATACAATTCTCAAAAGCCTCTCTTACTGAATAAGCAGCTTTCCATCTGTCTGTTCGTCTTGAGCTAGTTGTCAAAAGTGCTAATTATTTATTTGTTGCCATTATAATTTTTAATTTCTTCTCAAATTGTTTTAGCCATCTTCCCTTCTGCTGTTGTATCCATTATCCACTCCTTGGCCCATCTTAATCAGGTTATCTGAAACATTCTATACGCCCCTGTTCTCACCATCATATCCTTTTTTTTGAATCTTCTATTATCCCTTTATCCTGATCAATAGTTCCCACTGTCTCTCAGTCAGCAATGATTTTCTCCTCACTACCTATCAAAGTATTAACCTCTCTTCTCTAAATCTAGTTAGAATGAATCCAAATGGCTTTCCATTGGATTATGGGCAGACCATTAACTCTATTTGAGTTCCTTCTACAGAAGAAAGCTCCCCAGTTGCTACGAGCCAATTCACTCCAGTTGACACCAATTTAATAAACACTCATTGAAATCAATTATTGTGCTCATTCTTTCCATGTTTCCAGTTAACAAATCAGATGACACCACTTCTGCACACTTTGCTTTAACCTAACTCTCCCATATATACACACATCAAGAAACTTGAGTTAGTGGTGGGCAAATGAGGGAAAAGAAAATCTTGGTGTGCTCATCCCACAATATATTATGCAAACTAGTCAATCTCTTGTTGACACAAAAGTGTGATGGAAAGAGTGAAAACAGGAAGTAAGATTTTGTAGACAGGAAATGTGTACAGGCATAAGATTTCTAATAAGATATAAATGTAGCATAAACTTAATTTCGTTGTAAGATATGGTGACATGGATATCATGGTCCCGATTTTGGGTAACACGCCCAATAAAATCTGTCCGTTCCCCATGTGATCACGGGTAACTTGGAGCCAATTAATGCGGCTTCTGGGTTTGCTGTCCGAAAGCTGCGTAATGGGCAGACTGCGCACCCGCATCACAGGATGTCAGCTGGAGGAGCCCTATTTAAAGGGGCAGTCCTCCAATGGCTGCTCCTGGAGCAAAAACCCAAACAGCACAATGGAGCAGCACAGGGGAAAGGCTGCTCCGAGATTTAGTGACGCCTCACTCCAGGTGCTGCTGGATGGAGTGAGGAGGAGGAGGGATGTGTTCTACTCGGCGGACGGGAGGAAGTGGCCTTCCTCTGCCAGCAAGAAGGCCTGGCTCGAGGTGGCAGAGGAGGTCAGCAGCAGCAGCAACATCTCCCGCACCTGGATCCAGTGCAGGAAGCACTTCAATGACCTAACTAGGTCAGCCAAAGTGAGTACACTTACTCATTCTCCGACATTCCGTCTTCCACATCACTGCCCCCACCCTCCAACTCATTCTGCATTGCCAATACTACTCTATCACATCACTCCTCACACCCACTTAAAGCTCATCCTCAACTTACCTGCACTTCCTCAGCACTTCCTCACCTCCCCATTAGTCACCCCACCACTACAACTCAACCCAATCCTCATACAATGTCATGGCTCTGTCTCATACTCGACCTCTGATGCATCTTTTTCACGGTGAGCCGCACCCAAACCAATGCATTCATCGGTTGGCCACGTCACCATCCCTCATTCATGTGTCTGTACTTTCTCCCCTTATAGGAGAAGAGAGCCCAGAATGCACGGGAGAGGGCGAGGACCAGAGCGGGGGCCGCAACAGATAGTCGTCCACACAGACGCGGAGCAGGAGGCGCTGGAACTGAGCCACATCCTCGAGTGCCTGTCTGTCGGGGACGCTGAGACTGGCACCTGACAAACGTCTGGTGACAGAACTTCAACATTCAGCACACACAATGTGAATTGATGTTAACATGTCTTGCCGTCTTCAGCACCTCAACATCTGTGATCATGCATAATATTGCCTTCTGTTCTCTTACAGGGCCTTCAGCGACCGCAGTGACAGCGGAGGGAGATTCCTCAGAGGACCTGCCGGCCCCTGAGGGGGCACCGTCACATCTGAGCGAGCCATCCACCAGCGCAGATGCATACACCTCGGTGGGTCCCAGTCCGCAGTTAATTGGAATCGCACATGTTGAGTTACCATAAACGTGAGCACGAGCAGACACCGGTGGCAGGGGTAGCTGCGGAGAGTCCACGTTGGTGGGAGCACTCCACTCCAGGATCTGCTCAGCTGGACATCAGATGCTGAACCCTGGGGGCCATCCTTTAAAAGGAGAATGATCAAGGGACAGCAGCACATTTGCGAGGTGCTGCAACAGGTGCGACGAGCACTCTCCACAATCGTGCAGAGGATGGAGGAGTCCAACTCCTGCATGAGTGGAATGGTGGCACAGGTATGGGAGGGAATCTTTGAGATACTGTCTCAGGGACATGAAGACTTATCTAAGATAGTGTTGCGGGTAAGTTCGGGAATGTCTGCGATGGAGGGATGGCTAGCCTCCATGGAGCTTCAAGCACGGCTCACAAATGAGTCCATTCAGGCCCTGACAACAGCCATTCAGATTCAGGGTGAACAACATTCTGCCGCCTTAAACAGGCAGGCAGATACACTAGCACTGGCCTTACAAGGCTTCACACATGTCCTCCAAACTGTCGTCCAGCAGAGTGGTAGGAGGGGTGTGGGCCTGGCCCAGGGGAGGGATGATGGCGAAAGGGGACATAGAAGTGGGGACGGCACTCAAAGCGCCCCCACTTCTCACCTGTTGCCCCCCCTCAACCAGTACCCGCAATGCTGCCTCCTCTCCAGGTGGCCGAATCTGACCCTGCACAAGTGCAGGTGGAGCAGTCTTTGGAGGGGCCCTCATGGGCACCAAAACCCAGAGGGCATAGGCCCAAAGCTTCTAATCGGTCAGGGCATGAACAAAAGCAACCTGTCACTACCTCTGCTGCAGCCACAGGGGATGCACCATGAAGAAGTAGTTGGGAGCGAAAGGTGAAGGTTTTGTAAGCACGAAGGGGATGCACAAGTGTGTATGCTGGTTGGTCATGCTTTTTATTTATGTTTCCTTTTTGTTAAACGCACATTAAATGTCATTATTGTCATCACTACTGCCACGTCTTGGCCATGCTTGACTGGCTTGTGTAATGAGGCCCTTTCATAAGGTTCACCATGAACGCCCACACTTGATGCCACCTATTGGGTCACTCTACAGTGGGCGTATGTGTAGTTGCAAGATTGTTTTGTGCTGGTGTGGCCACTGCTCTATCCAGGTGGTGAGGACTGGACTCTTCACACTGTCCAATGTTAGTAGAACCGTTCACATATCAGTGACTCCCTGGCCTCACGAGCAGCCAGGTGAGCCGCTGTTCTGCCCATGGGTTGCTCCTGCTCCTCCTCCTCTTCCTCTACTTCCTCCTCAATGTGGGTGGCAGATGTGGATGGGGCCTCCTCAAGCGGCATCGCTCTCTGTTGTGCCATGTTGTGCAGGGCACAACAGACGACTATAACGCGTTCCACTCTGTCTGGTGCAAATTGAAGCGCTCCCCCAGAACGATCAAGGCACCTGAAGCGCATCTTGAGCAGCCCTATAGCATGCTCAATTGTAGACCTAGTACAGATGTGGCTGTCGTTATATCGATGCTGTTGCTCGGTGGTGGGGTTCCTCAGAGGTGTCATGGGCCACGTGTGCAGGGGGTATCCCTTGTCCCCTAGGAGCCAGCCCTTGCGTGTGTTCGGTGAATGGAAAAGGGGCGAGATGGACTCTTGGAGGATGAAGGAATCGTGGTAGCTGCCAGGGTATCTGGTGCACACGTGAAGGAATCTCTAGTGGTGGTCACAAACGAGCTGAGTGTTGATGGAGTGATAGCCCTTCCTGTTGATGAACAGTCCTGGCTCGTGTGGAGGTGCTCGTATTGCTATATGGGTGCAATCGATTACACCCTGCACCCATGGGGAGCCAGCCACAAAGTGGAATCCCACTGCCCTCTCCGTCTGGCTGAGGTCATCCATGGGGAAGTGGACGTAGTGTGAGGCCCAGTGAAACAAGCCGTTGGTGAGCTGCCTTATGCACTTGTGTGCAGACGACTGAGAGACCTCAGCGATGTCCCCTGTGTCACCCTGGAATGATCCGGAGGCGAAGAAGTTGAGGGCAGTGGTGACTTTGACAGCGACAGGTAAGGAGATGCTGCTCGGCCCAGCCAGGAGCAGCTCGGCATGAAGGAGGCTGCAGATGTCTGTGACTACCTGGCGACTGACTCTGAGCATCCATATGCACTGTTCCTGAGAGAGGTCCAGGAAGCTAAGCCTCGGTCTTAGACCCTGTTGCGAGGGTAGTGCCTCCTGCGATGTCACTCTCTCTGTTGTTCCCTTCTGTGCTCTTGTGCAGGTGCCTGTGGCGCAGCACTGTGTTGTGGAGCTCCACATGGCGGAGGTGGACGGTGTGCCTTTTGAGGCTGGTGATGTTGCTCTTCCTCGGATGAAGTGGTGAATGCAGCCATGGTGCCCCCCGATCCTGACGGTGAGAGTTTGAGGGGGTCCCAAAGTAGATAAATATGTTTGGGTGGAAAGTAAGAATTTTGAGTGAAAACACAAAGGTCTTGTAGCCAAAACTTTGTCTGAAGTGACAGAGTGTCCTGCTGCAATAAATGATGTTTTCCCCTAACTGTCAAATAATCATTTGCATCTCCCACTGGCTGCTGGCTGAAACACGTCTCTTGCAACAGGGAGGGTTCCCCACAGCACGGGAAACATGCTGAGGATCCTTCATAATTGCACTCCTACCAAAATGTCTACTCAATCAAATAGTTCAAGTATTTTAACTATCTGACAAACTATGCAAATGATCATCCCACCAACTTTAATTGCCGGTGGGACTCCCGCATTCGGGAGGCGCGCGCGCACCCGAACGCGTCACTGAGGAACCTGAAAGTCTGCGAGTTGGAGCCGGGCTCCGAAACCCCTCCGGATTTCAGCGATTTTCGGTGTCCCTCCCGCCCCCAAAACACCCGCTACGTCATCCGAAAATCGACCCCCACGTTTTTATATACAGTTATTTCAGTAAGGCAGTGTGAAAAAGTTGGTCATTGAAGTGCAGTGGCCTTGTTGCTGTGTGTGCAAATGTTGGGGGAAGGAAGGAAAGTACCAATATTATTGTTAAAAATTACTATGCTGCATTTGCTGCAAAAACTAAGATAATTATGTAATGAAATATTTAACTTTCTTTCTGAAATTAACAGCAGGTATAAACCCCCTTAACACGCTATGTGTTAGAGATAACTAAGCTGATAGCCCATGAGTAATGATATTCATTGTTTCTGGCTGATTCTGCTGAAATTTTCTGTTACAGGTAAAAAAAACGCAAAATTTAGAATCAACATTGCACTTATGAACCAAGATTAATGCAATAAAAAGAGAACAACAGATACACTCATTATTTTAGAATAAAACATTGCTTGAACCCATGTTTATCGGTTTGACTTAAAGAGCTATTGTTATCCCTCAAGTTTTGTTGGCAAAGCTTTCTTTTTTGTTTTGTAAGCAGAACATAATGCTGTGAGTCACATAATAATTGTCAGGTCATCAGAAAATTATCGTGTTGTTTCTGTGTGATATCATTGCAATGTCAAGTGCATCGCAGCTATTGTTTCATCCTTCCTCTGAAAAGCATGCCCCTGTAAATATCTCCTTTGCAGCAGACTTAATGGGTCAAATGGTCTCATCATTCTGCATATTCTTATGTTCTAAATCTTTTGCCAATGCTTATATCTAGTGCCCTTAACAACACTGGCTCTTTACATATTACATTCAAGCATGCAGTCTATTCTATAAGTTATTCTGGCGGTGTGGGGTCACAGTTATATTGGCAAAAGAAATTTTGTGCTCATTGTAGTGAAGAATGACGCTGATAGGAATTAACATTTATTCAATTTCGCAGCAACTTCCGAATGAAACATTCCCAGGTTGAAAAGAGCAGGGTTAGATACAGGGTAAATGTCCCTCGTAACTGTTACCAACAATGCTCAAGTTCAACCTCAGAAGATCAGCCTACACCACATTAGTGACATTTCCATTTCTTATTCTAGCCTTCTGGCTTGACTGCCAATGTTAATTATATTGAATTATAGTTATCACTCCCTTATGCTCCTATACTTCACAAGGAAACAATTGTATATTGAGCAGTGTTGCTTTTTTCTGGTAATTACTGACAAATATTTTAATGAAATTCATGCTGAGTCCAGCCAATTTACGATGCCTTTCATGCAAGTACGAAATAAAGTCAACCTCCCACACATACATAGACAAACATAGCTTGATTCATGGTAGGCTAAACTTAAAGGTACATCTTCATTGCTGATGAGACACTGGCATTGAGAGCTTTAGCACAGAGTTTGGCAAAGACAGAGTCAAACTTTAATGGAGTGAAGTGCTAACAGAGTGAGGACATTCAACTGGGAATTTGGTGAGTGTGGGAATTAGGTGCAGAGGGGGAAGGAGGTGCTAAGTGATTTAAAATGAAGAACTACAGACTAAGACTGAGCGGAGCATAAAGGGAGCCGCACAAGGAATCAAAACAAGGCAAGGAGGAATGCCGAGGGTAAGTCAGTTCATTGGTTAGTGTTTTTTAGTGGTTAGTGTTTTAGTGTCAGATAAAGAGAAAAGTGCCTTAAAGCTAAACAAACAGTTTAAATAGCTGCTAGCTAACATGGCAGGACAGCTAGGGCCCGTTGCATCCACATCCTGTGCCATGAGGGAACTCCAGAACACTTTGTGTGTCCTGGAAAACCACATGTGCAGGAAATGCCAACTGCTTGAGCTCGAGCTCAGAGTTTCTGAACTTGGGGGCGGCTGGCGTCACTACATTGCATACGGGAAGCTGAGAGTTTCATGGATAGGATGTTTCAGGAGGTGGTCATGCTGCAGCTACAGAGAGTTTAGGCGAAGAGGGAGTGGGTGACCATCAGACAGACTAGGAGGAACAGGCAGGCAGTGCAGGAATCCCTTGGGAGTGTGGCACTCACAAACCGGTATTCAGTGTTGAATACCAGTGAGGGTGTTGACACCTCGGGGGAGTGCAGTCAGGAGCAAATCCACGGCATCGTGGGAGACTCGGCTGCATGGGGGTGAGGGGGCAAAAGAAATGCAGTTGTTATAGGGGATTCGATAGTAAGAGGGATAGACAGGCTTTTCTGCAACTGCTGACATGAGTCCCACATGGTGTGTTGCCTCCCTGGGGCCAGAGTAAAGGACATCACTGAGAGGGTGCAGAACATTTTGAGGGGGGAACGGGAACAGCCGGAAGTTGTGGTCCATGTGGGAACCAATGACATAGGAAGGAAAAGGATTGAGGTCCAGCAGTCAGAGTTTCAGGAGCTGGGGAGGAAGTTAAAAAGTAGGACCTCAAAGGTAGTAATCTCTGGATTACTCCCACTGCCACGTGCTAGTGAGTATAGGAATAGTAGGATAAGACAGGTTAATGCGTGGCTGGAGCAATGGTGCAGGAGGAAGGGCTTCAGATTCCTGGGGCATTGGGACCAGTTCTGGGGCAGGAGGGATCTGTTCAATGTGGACGTGTTGCATCTCAACAGAGCTGGGACCAATGACCTCGCAGGGAGGTTAACTGGTGCTGTGGGGGAGAGCTTAAGCTAATTTGGCAAAGGGATGGGCACCAGGATGAAACATTAGAGAGGAGAAACCAGGTGCACAGAGGACTGGCAGGGACAGGTAGCACTAGAGTAAAGAATAGTTCAGAAATAGGAGGGATCAGACGGCGGGTGGGGGGAGGCAAACACAAGGCAGTCTAAGAAAAGTTTGGAGTGCATGTGCGTAAATGTATATAGCATGGTAAATAAGGTTGGTCAGCTGCAGGCTCAAGTCGCCACATGGGACTATGATATTGTGTCAATAGCAGAAACCTGGCTCAAAGAAGGGGAGGATTGGGTACTTAATATTCCTGGCTACCAGGTATTCAGGAAAGATAGGGAAGGAAAGAAAGGGGGTTGGGGTGGCAGTATTGATCAAAGAAACTATTATAGCACTGGAAAGGGATGTAGTTGAGGGGTCAAAGACAGAATCTATTTGTTTCAAATTAAGGAACAATAGAGGAGCTATTACGCTACTGGGTGTATATTATAGGCCACCAAATAGTGGGATGGAGATAGAGGAGAACATTTGCAAGAAAATTACAGAAAGATGCAAGAGTTATAGAGTAGTGATAATGGGGGACTTCAATCATCCCAATATAAACTGGGACAGTAACAGTGTAAAGGGCAAAGAGGGGGAGGAATTTCTGAAATGTGTTCAAGAGATCTTTCCGGAACAGTATGTTTACGGCCCAACGAGGAAGGAAGCTGGATCTGGTTCTGGGGAATGAAGTGGGGCAGGTGGAGCATGTTACAATGGGGGAGCATTTGGGGAACAGTGATCATAATATCATTAAGTTTAGAATAGTTATGGAAAAGGACAAGGAACAATCAAATGTGAAAAAGCTTAACTGGAGGAGAGCAAATTTCAGTGAGTTAAAAAGGGATCTTGCCCAGGTGGATTGGAATCAAAAATTGGTAGGCAAAACAGTAATTGAACAATGGGAGGCTTTCAAGGAGGAGATGGTTTGGGCACAGAGCAGACACATTCCTACGAGGGGGAAAGGAAGGGCATCCAAAGCTAGAGCTCCCTGGATGACTAAAGATATAGAGATTAAAATGAAACAGATAAAGGAGGCTTATGATGAACTTAAGGTTCATTATACAGTAGAGAACCAGGCTGAATACAGAATGTACAGAGGAGACTTAAAAAAGGGAATAAGAGGGGCATAACAAGAGAATAGATTAGCGGCTAACATAAAAGGGAATTCAAAAGACTTTTATAAACATATAAATGGTAAAAAGGTAGTCAAAGGAAGCGTGGGACCGATTAGGGACAAAAAAGGAGATCTTCTTGTGGAGGCAGAAGGCGTGGCTGAGGCATTAAATGAATACTTTGCATCCATCTTCACTAGAAAAGAGAATGTTGCCATTGCAGCAATAAAGGAGGAGGTAGTAGCAATATTGGATAGGATAAAAATAGATAAAGAGGAGGTACTTAAAGGATTGGCAATACTCAAATTAGAAAAGTCACCTGGTCCAGATGGGATGCATCCTAGGTTCCTGAGGGAAATAAGGGGAAATGGCCACAATCTTCCAATCCTCCTTAGATATGGGGATGGTGCCGGAGGACTGGAGGATTGCAAATGTTACACCCCTGTTCAAAAAAGGGGAGAGGGAAAAACCTGACAATTACAGGCCAGTCAGCCTAACGTCGGTGGTGGGAAACTTTTAGAGACAATAATCCGGGAAAAAATAAATTGGCACTTGGAAAAGTATGGGCTAATAAATGAAAGTCAGCACGGATTTGTTGAAGGAAAATCGTGTTTGACGAATATGATTGAGCTCTTTGATAAAGTAATGGAGAGGGTTGATGAGGGTAATGCGTTAGATGTTGTGTATTTGGACTTTCAAAACGCATTTGATAAAGTACCACATAATAGACTTCTTAGCAAAATTAAAGCCTATGGAATTAAAGGGACAGTGGCAGCATGGATACAAAGTTGGCTAGGGAACAGAAAGCAGAGAGTAGTGGTGAACGGTTGATTTTCGGACTGGAGGGAAGTGTACAGTGGTGTTCCCTAGGGGTCAGTATTAGGACCACTGCTCTTTTTGATATATATTAATGACCTGGACTTGGGTATAGAGGGTATAATTTCAAAGTTTGCAGATGACACGAAATTTGGAAATGTAGTAAACGTTGAGGAGGATAGTAGGACATAGAGAAACTGGTGAAATGGGCAGACACATGGCAGGTGAAATTTATTGCAGAGAAGTGTGAAGTGATGCATTTTGGTAGGAAGAATGAGGAGAGGCAACATAAATTAAATGGTACAATTTTAAGGCAGTGCAGGAATAGAGAGACCTGGGGGTGCACATACACAAATCTTTGAATGTGGGAGGACAAGTTGAGAAAGCTGTTAAAAAAAGCATATGGGATCCTGGGCTTTATTAATAGATTCTCATAGTACAAAAGCAAGGAAGTTATGTAAACCTTTATAACCTTTATGCTAAACCTGGTTAAGCCTCAGCTGGAGCATTGTGTTCAATTCTGGACACCACACTTTAGGAAGGATGTGAAGGCCTTAGAGAGGATGCAGAACAGATTTATTAGAATGGTGCCAGGGATGAGGGACTTCAGTTATGTGGAGAGACTGGAGAAGTCTCCTTAGAACAGAGAAGGTTAAGGGGAGATTTGACATATGTGTTCAAAATCATGAAGGGTTTTGATAGAGTAAATAAGGAAAAACTGTTTTCAGTGGCAGAGGAGTCAGTAAGCAGAGGCCACAGATCTAAGTTAATTGGCAAAAGAACCAGAGGTGACATGAGGAGACATTTTTTTACTCAGCAAGTTGTAATGATCTGGAATGCACTGCCTGAAAGGGTGTGGAAGCAGATTCAATAGTAACTTTCAAAAGGGAATTGAAGGGAAAAAAATTACATGGCTATGGGGAAAGAGCAAGGGAATGGGACTAATTGGATAGCTCTATCAAATAGCCGGCACAGGCACAATGGCCTCCTCCTGTGCTGAACCTACTATGATAGCTATCCAATAGTATTTATTGACGAGAGAATAGAACATTACAATCTGCATCATAGTGTCACAATTCACGTCAAAAAATATTGTGCAGTTTTTGCATAATGTAAAAAGTCATGCGGCACTTCTTAGTTATGATGCCAAACTTTCTTTAAGCATAGGTTTGTGTTGGTAACTAGGTTAAAGTTCAGGTTGCAGTAGTAATCACCTTCTTAGTAAATCTATAAAACTGCATCCAAATATAATAGCTTTTTAGTTCCATTTCAAAACCACTGGCTAGATATGGGTGTGGTACAACCATGATCTAAAACAGTTATAGCTCATACCCCAATGATTCAGAATGATTTTCAGAAGTAATAGAATTAATCTGGAAGTAATTTTTTTCAAGAATATCGGACACCAAACCAGTCCTTTGATGACCTCAGAGTATAAAGGAAAAGAGAAGGAAATTGATTATCTGAGGTTGCACTACACACAGAATATACAGAAAATAAAAAAAATGTATAGATATTATTTTCAGTGATAGAGAAAATAATGGGAAGGCGGGGAGGGTGTGGGAGAGCGAGGTAGCGCGTCTAAAACCTGAAAAGCCCAGGGACAAGGAGGTCCTGCTGATATTAATGGAAAGATCTCATTAACATTTTCTTTTTCCGTTTCCTGCCCAGAAGCCGGCCAAATTCACAGGCTGGCCGTCCGTCGGGTTGGAAAACTAGAGGCAGGTGCCCGCAGCGGCAATTGGGAGAGATCGGGGCTTGGGATCAGAGCTTGGTGGGGGGGGGTCAGAGCCCAGCAGGTGGACCAGGATCGGAGCTTGGTGGGTTGGCGGGAGGGGAGAGTCAGAGCCTGGCAGGAGGCTTGGGATTGGAGCTTGGTGAAGGCTTCCTTGAGGGGCCGGGGGAGCACTCCTGCTTCTCCTAGCCTACAAGGAATGCTTTAAAAAGCACTAAACTGCTGGAGCCAGCAACTCTGCCCTCCATTTGCTACCGGGTTTCCCAAGCCCTGGGAAGCCTGGCTGGCAGCTGTTAAATTTAAATCGGGCCCCCAACTGCAGTGTGGGAGCCTGATTTAAATATGATAATGAAGTGTCTCCTCTCTCCAAGACTGGACACACGCACGCACGCCTCGCAGCCCGCCGCTGTGAAAATGGTGGCAGGCATGTATGCAGCGGGTTGGGGATGCATTTCCCAATTTTTAATTTTTAACCACCCCCAGACCCTCTAGCACCAGACATGGGGGGAGGGGGTTCAATATCGAGACTATAGACTTCTGAAAGAGCAGCTGAGCGAGCTTTTTAGTTCAAATTTCAAAATCTTGATCAGATTTGTGGAATTCCAATGTTTATTGTATGAAAGGTCCCCTTCCCTCTTTGATGAAGATAGTGCTAAACAGGTTTTTTAGATTCCTACTTTATTTCAAGAAAGTATATTTATTTTCTAGCGCTTTTGTGGTATAAAAATAACACACATGTAGGAACCACTGATTCCAAAAAGCTTATTCCAAAAAACCGATATATAAAATGCGTTATATATAATATAAACACACTGACACACACACACAAGCTGATAGAATCCATTCCCAACATTGTGCTAGTGGAATATGTGATCTGGTGGTGTTGAATATCTTCCCAGGTTCAGTGGTTCCACACTGCATATCTTCTCTAACAGCTGTTAGAAAAACAATCCATCCAGAATATTTAGGTTTTTCCAGCAGTAGACCTGGACTGTCATTACCACTCGCATTGTCTTCATCACCAAGGTCACTGATATTACAGAATTCTCAACCTCAGCACTTCAGAAATACGCAGACTTCCAACACCTCAGGAAATTGCCTACAAGGCAGCATCCCTCATTTAGGCAGCTTGTGATTGGGAATTTAATTGCAGACTACAGAAGATCACACTGAGCATAGAGTATAGAATTTAAACTAGAAACTTGAGCAATTCACCTATAAAAGTATCTTAGTAAAGGCTGTTAATAAGAAAAGGTTGCTGAAATCATTAAAAAGCAGTCAGAAATATCATGAAACGAAAGCACAGAAATACATGCAGAATTAAAAACAAATAGGACAAAAATTTAAAATACATTTATCCTAAACACTAAGGCTCTGGATTTCCTTGGGAAGTCCACCAGACTCCCACTATGACGTCAACGGATCGCAATAGATCCCTGCCATTTCTGGGCAGCTTTGTAAGGGGTGGAGCCTCTTCCCACCCTTTACAAGGCAAATGATGTCAAGGGGCCTCTCTAAGCCAGGGGTTCCTGCTTCCCCAGCTCAGTTGGGACTTGGCAAAAGACTGGAAGCTGGTACGTCTAGGGAGATGGGGATAAGTGGGCCCCACCAGGGAAGTGGTCTGGACCTCCAAAAACTGGAGAATTTTTTTTTTGGTGGGAATTGAGCTCCTTATATAGGGGGCTGAGGAGGGCTTCATGGAGGCTGTGGGAGAGGGACTGGGCAATTCTCTACCCCACCCCCCATTCTCCACCCCCCCCCCTAAAGGCACCAGGCGCCAGATTTTCCAAATGCACAGGGCAGACAGATGCCAGAGATGTGCCCATAGTGGTGTGCTCCTGACAGCCCATGCAAATTAGGTGCCTCTTGCTGACTCCACAAATTTCAGGATTGTGGTCCATAGATTTACAGCTTCTGAATATTTAAATTTGTGCTATTTTAATCACTACAAATTTTCATCTTTCACTTGCATCAGAGCTAGGCATTAGGATATTCAGTATAATTTTAGGAAGATAAATTAATAATCAGATGTTCAGGGTTCTAATCAGCTTATTTTTTTCACTCTTCAGGTTAAAAAGGGCTCCACAAGTGTAATTTGTTGATGGCCCTCTTCACTCTGACACAACTGCAGGGGCTGCCAATTAATGTACTTCTTTAGCTAGCTCTCTTGGCTTGGATTTGTAAAAATATATCAAAGATTGACCTGGTGGCTATTCTTCTAATGGTGCAATATTTACTCGCAGTCTACTTTTGTTTTGTTAAAATAGGTTACGTTGAAGTTATTTTTGTAACAGGAGCTATTATGTGAGAAAGCCAATGTATAGACTGATCTAATTCAAGGTTGCTTCTTCAGCTCTAAATACTGTCAGTGCAAGAAAATAATTCTTATCTTTTGCTGAACTCACATTTTCACTGAAAACACAAACTCAATCATGTCAACTGGTTAAACAATCTGCGATTCTCAGATGTAAGGTTTGTGAAGGTCATCCATTTACTCCAGAACTTGCTTCATCTGACGTTTGTTTCAGAAGCCATTCATTATTCTTTACAGGTCATGTTCCAAAGAACTTCATCATTATAAAATAACATACTGTGTGGGTTGAACTCAGCTTCAGTTTCAATGGTAGATTGCCAGCTGACTGTACAATAATTTCATTTAGTGAGTTGTAACTTTAGGATTGCTCATCTTTGACGAATTCTAATCTGTTCCAAAGACTAAACAAGAGCTTTAATTTATTACTGTAAGATTCATCCGTTTTGGCAGACAACGCAAAAATTTTGACATGCAAAGAATTTACGATTTTACCACAGTTGTTTAGTTTAAGGCTTTATACGCTATCACGGTTGTGTCAATGCGACACAGTTTTGGGTGTGCAACAATGCAGAAGTGGTGTAACTCAGGAATCAGGTCCTGGTCTGACTTCCAAATGTGCTGAAACTAGGAGAATCAAGACATTTGGTAGTTTTATAGTACTTGGGATTTCAGGGGTAATGTAATTCTAGAGCAGAGAAAAGCCATGTGTTAAAAGTTCCACTGAAACTCTTGGGAACTTTTTAAAATTGGCATAGAATGATTTTAATGTTAGAAGACAGATGCTCTCACCTGTGCTGTCCTAACATTCAAAATTAAACCACTCGAGGGGCGGAGCTCAGTGCATGCATGTATACAAACAGCCATGGGCAGGGTTCCCTTCCTTGCTGGGCTGAATGTGATGTACAAGGTGCAGTTGGCAATATAACTCATATCTGCCAGCTGAGCATCATACTATACAACTGCTGATATCTAGTTTAAGGCTACACTAGTCTCAGATCAGCATCTGTAGCCAAACAGAAGCTTAATATATTCCTCAGCATTCATATAATAGAAGATGGCCTGTGTAAAATCTTGCAATGAAAATGATGTTGTTTAACTTGTATCAAGCATAACTTCCTTTGTAAGCTCCCTTTTAAGCTTACATATAATAGCTAGTTAAATTAAGCAATCGCTTTGCATTGCAATTTTGAATAGGTTGATATGTATTACCTGATGCATTTAGAGATAATTGTAAAGGTTATAACATAACTGACCCCAATGATTTATTGGGAGCACAATGAGGCCTTAATAATTTGTGCAGGGATCCCAATGGACAAGATTGGAATGTTCTCAATTCGTGCTCCAAAATCCTGTTTCACCACCTGATGGCAAATTATATTTGAACTTTTGCATAGACAAAAAACACAATTTTAGGTGATGACCGTTTACTAGCGAGTTCCATGGGCAGAAGAAGCAAGTCTACTAACTCTCCCACATTCAGCAGGAGTCTGACATGATCTACTGCTCTCAAACCTCAGGATTGTAATCTCACACCTGCATGTTGTGATAATTTCCAATATTTCTTTTGCTGGAATATAACAGGGAACAAGAAAACACATTCCCAAATTCCACAACCAGGATACCCGTGAAGAGAGAAGGAGAAATACAAGAAAGGGGAAACAGATAAGAGAGAAAAGAGAAAAAGACAGACGGAGAAAAAAGTCATGATAAAGCAGGAAAGAAGAGTATACATTAATGCCATTTTACCATATCCTATGGCCTATGTGGCAGATGTAACTTTCTGTTGTTAACCATGTTTATAGGAGTGGTTTTCAACTGCTGTTCGCCAGTTTAAAGAAAGGATGACCGGCAGAGAAAAATCAAGTGAGTACCTTGAACACCCCTTTGACGCCCAAGGCCCGCCTGATTTATTTTCAGGCGCCCATCACTCCCTCGCCAAAACAGACAGGAGGCTGTTTAAATATACATATTGCCATTTTCATGTACAAATGGGCAGAGCGTCTGCTGTGAATGCTAGGCCCAATTGTACCAATGGCTTAAAAAGCAGTCCTTAAAGGGAACGTTGGAGGCAGCTTCAAAAATAACCCATTCCTGGTTGTGGAATTTGGGAATGTGTTTTCTTGTTCCCTGTTATATTCCAGCAAAAGAAATATTGGAAATTATCACAACATGCAGGTGTGAGATTACAATCCTGAGGTTTGAGAGCAGTAGATCATGTCAGACTCCTGCTGAATGTGGGAGAGTTAGTAGACTTCCTTCTTCTGCCCGTGGAACTCTCTAGTAAATGGTCATCACCTAAAATTGTGTTTTTTGTCTATGCAAAAGTTCAAATATAATTTGCCAGTTAAATTCAAATGAAGCCTGAACATGAAAATGCTTTGGGTGGGTGCCATGGATGCACTGCCAACCCCGTGACTATTTTGGGAGCGAAGTTAAAAATTACCTCTAACGTTTTTGACAAAAGGTGACCACTCAATTAAACAGATCACAACTGAAAATGTCACAGCTGACGTCGACAGTTCTGCTGATTGTAAAGATCCTAAAAAATGGAGTCTGAGTAGTGCTGAACCAATTCCTAGTGAGCATAATTGGTCATGAAATTCCTCTCAACTTAAACTGGGAAAAAGTCTGTTTTCTCACTGTAATTAATGCCCTAGTAATGAAATAGCATGAAATTATTGCTTTGAAACGTGAGATTTTTGAGAATGAAATGTTATTTTTTGGTTATTAATTATTTCCCCCAAAAGAGCTCCAGTAAACCTGTTAGATAGGACATCTCTCCCATAGATATATGCTGACTCCCTCTTACCATGCGATTCCTATCTAAGTGTTTCATTATTCCTCTTTTAGGATGCCTTCTAATATTTTGCCCACATTTGTTGGACTCAATTTTCCGTAGATTCCTGACTTGTACCCGTGCCCTCGTTTTTAACGATTGGTGTTATATTTGTTACTCTTCAAGCCTCAGCAGTACTCCCATTTCTAATGATAATGGCAAGGACATGAAAGATTTCACTAGCCAATTCTTTAAGTACACTTATATGAAGGACATCTGGGCTTGGTGTTTTGTCTTCTGCTTAGTCTATCACTGACTATTTCTTTTAGGCCTTCCTCTATCAACACTGAAAATGTAACATCCATGCTGGGGAGACACCCCGTGGTCTTCTGAGTGAACACAGGAAAGAATAATTCATTTAGTAATTTGATATTCCTTGGGCACTCGATTTCATGTCACTTTTGGGATCTTTCAATGGCCCCACCATTTCCTTTTATCACCTGCTCCTCCAATATATTTATTGAAATGCTTGACATTTCTTTCAATATTCCTTGCTATCCTAACCTAATTTTCTATTTTAGCTCTTCTCACCACTTTCTTAACTGCCTTTTCCTTCTTTTTATATTCATCTCAATATGGCTGCCCATATCTTTATTCTTTAGGAATAAATGTGACCTTGCCAGTGCCACCCACATCCCGAGAATAAATTTAAAAATAGTCCTGAACATCTTTGGGACCTGGAAAACACTCCTGGTGCAAAATGACTGGGAGAACAGGGAGGAGGTGGAAAATCGGGTGAGCCCCAGAAACACTGGGCCTTTACCTTGACATGAAAGGGAATTTTGGCTGAGGAGTATGCAGACGATTCATCTGCCCCATACAAGGCCATGACATCAGGAAAGAAGTGGAGCCGCTGGAAAGGCATACCCTGTTGGAATTCCTCAGCTCCCAGATGCCCACCAATCCGACCACCAGAAAGATACTGGTGCCTAGGTCAATTGAGGGGCACAAGTGAGAATCGCTGCTTTGTCCAGGCCTGGGACTTGACCTGGAAGACCTCAGAAGACTGCAGGCAACATCAGACAAATTGGTCATCTTATAGAGGGGATTGAGATTACATTTTTAAATACCCTTGAGTTGGTTGTGCTGGCTTGCCAGTGCCACATCATTTTCTCACCTCCCCCTTGCAGCAGGTACCCAAGTTTTACCCATATTTGCATGGATGCCTTCTGGAATATTTAAACTAGCTGACCCTGCCCTGACCCTTAATACTCCAATGGGGTGAGGAGTGGATGTCATGGACACAGCAGTAGCAGAGTGAGTCCAACGATTTTTGGCTCCATCTCTTTTATTGTTCTATCCTCTGTATTCCATTGATCTTTTTCCTCTGTTACCTTTCTTCTCAAACCTGAACTTTGTATATAGTGGGGATTTTCATTGATTTTCTGCTGAAGTTACAGCAGGATATTTGGAGAACCCCTGCAGAAATTCTACCCACCCCCTGTATTTCTAAAAACAATCCAATTATGGCCAGTATATATCCCTCAACCAACACCACCAAGAACAGATTCTTGGTGGCTTATCTCATTGTTATATGTAGAACTCGGTTGTGTACAAATTGGCTGCTGCATTTCCTAGAAAACCACAATGATTACATATCAAAAGTAATTTGTTGGCTGTAAAGCTCCTTGAGACATCTTGGAGATGTGAAAGGTGTTATATCAATGCAAGTTCTTTTTTTTTGTTTCCCTGCTCACCCCTTTTAATAATGCATCCAGGCCACTTTCCTTAGCTTACAGTTTCCCATTCCAATAAGAAGGAAGGTAGCCTGAGATTACCACGATGGCCAAGATATTTTTATACTGGGCCAAGCTTTCTCAATTCTTTTACCTATATAATTCGGGACATTGATACAGTTGATTGATTTCCTTCCAATAAACTATAAATGAATTTCTACAATGCATCAGGCATATTAAAAACAGCATTCCATGTGCAAGATATTGCCATGAAATGATTTTGGTTATATGTACAATTTCATACAATACATCTGAATTATCTATTTTATTGTTAATGACAGTGCTATGATGTTGACTTTTTTTAAACATTAAGTCTGTACTTCAAAATTTTGGCCTGCCTTCCTATAACTCAGAGATTTAAATGTGAATTCAATTTTGAATTTTTATTTTGTTTGTGCAATTTTTCCAGAATTTTTCATGATTCATCTTCGACATGGTCCTAACAGTCATCAACAAGCATTTTTTCTTTTAGCTAGTTTTCGTTAACATATTTTAGTATGAGCCAGACTTTGAGTCATGATAAATGGTCGAAGAAAAATCTATTAACACTTTCTACTGGTCCTGCTCCTCTGTTTACTCACATCTAATTTTTTTGCTAAACTTAACAAGAAGAAGAAAATATGGCCTTTACAAGGCAAAAAATAGAACCAGAAACCCATGAAGGAATAGACAACCAGCTTAAGAATTAATTGGAAAATTCTTTTCTGCCTAAGCATGTTGGAGAGTAGGATAGATGTATATGAATCTTTACTCATTACCTAGACCACAGAGGAATGGCTACCAATTATTTTCTATTTGTGAGTTATCATTGCACCAGAAGCACACCTTAGGAACTGAAAAAAACTGTATGGATATCTAATATCCTTACCAAATGGTTCACCAAAATGACAGGAGTAAACCTGCTCTGCCCAAGTCGTTGGTGATACTACCATGAATCACTGCTGAGGTTAATAGCATAGCAATTACACAACTAAAATAGCGAATTAAACAATCGATTGTAGCACTACAAATTGCAAGCACGCAACTCATCATAAGCAGCTATTCTAATGTTAGTGATAGATCCTTTAGCAGATTGATTTCGAGCAGCAACTTCAGGGAGCAAGAACAGCAGGAAAGCCCAGGGCTCCTGGAAGATTGAACTTCGCAGGTGGAGAAGTGACGTCATCAGAGGACCCAATCTACTCGCATATGTGCGGGAAGGTTCCGAAAACCTGAAGTGGCCGCATAGTGTCGCTAGTCACTCTGTATGAAAATCCCATCTCCTTTCCCCTTTAAAATGCTGCTCTGAAAATATAGGGAGGGGTTGAAATTGGTCTTTGATGGTCGTGCAAAATGGCAATGGTGATTCGGCAGCCCATGTTTCACTTGACTTCAATGATAAAGAAAATCGTGCGAGGTGTAAAATGAGCTTCTGATTTGCTAACACCCGTTTTGTGTTTCTGTCAAAGATTGATTTCACCCCCGAGATCTCAGGATCGCTGAGAGCTTCTAGGACTGCCCAGGTGGAAAACATATCCATCCTTAGTGTCCCTGAAAGTGTCACCCCTCTCTACTTATCTGCTATTTTACACACTGTTACTCTTGCATGCCTGTCCTCTACCTGCTCTGAGGTCAGATCGCAGCACACACCGACAGTTTCTTGTTACCAACGAGCAAAATAAGCAGGGCTTGAGCTAGGTGCGTGGGTGGTGGTGGTGGTGAGGCGGTGGAGGGGGTGGGGGGTGATCCTGCTCACTGTGGGGATTTAGAGTGTGTGCTGAGAACACATGTTCTGAGTCAAGGACAAGGGGAGGCAAGAGCACTTGGAGGAGAAACAGCTGCAGCAACCCATATAAGAGTGCAGTGCCTGTGCATTGGGTCATGTATTTGAAAGGGGTCCATGAGTCAATTGCTGGTTTGACCTGCCATTGGTGAACAGGTTAGTGGTGCGCAGGCGCTGCTTGATGGCATTATTGCTAATTCCTATCATTACTCTACTGATAACTGGGAGAAGTCTGACAGGGCAGTACATGGCTGGGGTAGAGTAATCTTGTTTTTCTGGGTGACCATCCACATTAACAGTCAGATGCTATTGTCTTAGCTGCACTGGAGCAGCTAGGTGAAGGTAGTGGCAAGCTCTGGTGCACGGGTCTTCTGCCCCTCAGCTGGGATGTTCTCAAGGCCCATGTCCTTGGCTGTGCCCAGTGCACTGAGATGCTTCCCAATGTCATATAGAATGAACAGAATAGGCTGGGCACTAGTTCCTGTGATAGTGGGCACCTCAGGCAGAGGCCTCTGGCTGTAGACGCTTGCATACACTTTAACCATAGTCTTCGGTACCCCAATGTAGGATTCCACTCTTTCAGGATGTGGGAGGTTCATGGTGCCTTCTCCTCCTATCAGTTACCAAGTTTTTTTTATTCGTTCATGGGATGTGGGCGTCGCTGGCAAGGCCGTCATTTATTGCCCATCCCTAATTGCCCTTGAGAAGGTGGTGGTGAGCCGCCTTCTTGAACCGCTGCAGTCCGTGTGGTGACGGTTCTCCCACAGTGCTGTTAGGAAGGGAGTTCCAGGATTTTGACCCAGCGACGATGAAGGAACGGCGATATATTTCCAAGTCGGGATGGTGTGTGACTTGGAGGGGAACGTGCAGGTGGTGTTGTTCCCATGTACCTGCTGCTCTTGTCCTTCTAGGTGGTAGAGGTCATGGATTTGGGAGGTGCTGTCAAAGAAGCCTTGGCGAGTTGCTGCAGTGCATCCTGTTGTCCACCACCTTTCTAGACAAGGATGAGGTGGGGCCACAGAGCTTTGCTCTGATCCATTGGTTGTGGGACAACTTAGCTCTGCTTAGAGCCTGCTGCCTCTTGGTGTTTAGCATGCAGACAACCATTGATGGGAGCTTTGCTAAGTTCATAGCCCATTCAAAGGTACTCCTGTTACTGCTCCCGGGATGCTCTTCCACACTATGCGTTGAAGCAGGCTTAGACCCCTGGCATGATGGTGATCCAAGAGTGTGAGCCATGAGGTCGAAGATGACAAGGAGGGAGAGTGCACCACGGCTACAGTGAGTTCCTCACAACTTGTTGGAGGTGAGGGTGGAGGGGGCAATGAGGACATGGAGGGTTTAAAAGAGATGGTTGGTAATGGAGTAAAGAAGCAGAAGGTTATCTTTGCTCGCCAGGATTTTCCTGGAGTAGTGGGCAGTCTTTGCAGAGGAGGGTGAGGCCTGATAGCGCTTGAGGTGCTGCAGCCTGCTACGGTGATGGATGATTAAGCCTGTTGTGCATTGGATACACCCAGGTCTGTGCCCTTGGGCTTGAAGGAGTGAAGATGGGAGCCATACCAGGACGAATGAACAGAATGGTAGAGGGGAAATGTTTTAGTGGGGAGAAGGGCATCAAAGGTGAAGGAGAGATTGTGGTTTACAGCTGATGGCTTGCTAGGCCAGTCCAGAGGGCATGACAAGTCAACCACATTGAGTGAGACTGGAGTCACATGTAGGCCTGAGCGGATGTGGATGGCCCACATGAGACTTTCTAACTGGCTCCCACACTTTCAGTATGTTGCTGTGATTGCTGCTATTGAAGCCTGCATTGCTAAAGTCACATCAGCCCGCTGATGAAGAATATTGTGTTCTGTCGCAGGGAACCTTGTCTCACCCCAGCGGTTTGGTGTACTCAGGTTATCTTGGCTGATGGGTCACCCCATAGGTCTCGGTACTTTATGTTTTGTGGGACTAGTTAGTTTAGAGTGGTGCTGACTTAGCAAATTGCAATTCCTTGGAATGGCAGTAAGTGCCATTCCAGAGTGCTCTGTCAGCCTGCAGCTCTTTGCCTCCTTAGGATGCAGGATCAATATGTTGCCTTGGGATGGTTTGACACAGTTTGAGAGTTTGCAGCTCTGGTTGGACTGAGGTCAATTTGGGGAGCTGGGTCAGTAGTTCCTGGAAAAGAGCCAGCAAAGGCAGTTGGCCAGATCTTGGAAGCTTGCAGAGCTTTTGCTGCATTGACAATTTGAGTGCCATGCCTGCTGGAGGTTCCCTTTGGGTGCCAGGCCTGTCGGTGCAGCATCGCTGATGGGTGCTTTGTCAGTTGGGGCGAAATACCCAACTCAGGTCAGAATTGAGGAATTGTGACACTTCGTCAAAATCATAGAATCATAGAATCATAGAAGTTACAACATGGAAACAGGCCCTTCGGCCCAACATGTCCATGTCGCCCAGTTTATACCACTAAGCTAGTCCCAATTGCCTGCACTTGGCCCATATCCCTCGATACCCATCTTCCCCATGTAACTGTCCAAATGCTTTTTAAAAGACAAAATTGTACCCGCCTCTACTACTGCCTCTGGCAGCTCGTTCCAGACACTCACCACCCTTTGAGTGAAAAAATTGCCCCTCTGGATCCTTTTGTATCTCTCCCCTCTCACCTTAAATCTGTGCCCCCTCGTTATAGACTCCCCTACCTTTGGGAAAAGATTTTGACTATCGACCTTATCTATGCCCCTCATTATTTTATAGACTTCTATAAGATCACCCCTTAACCTCCTACTCTCCAGGGAATAAAGTCCCAGTCTGTCTAACCTCTCCCTGTAAGTCAAACCATCAAGTCCCGGTAGCATCCTAGTAAATCTTTTCTGCACTCTTTCTAGTTTAATAATATCCTTTCTATAATAGGGTGACCAGAACTGTACACAGTACTCCAAGTGTGGCCTCACCAATGCCCTGTACAACTTCAACAAGACATCCCAACTCCTGCATTCAATGTTCTGACCAATGAAACCAAGCATGCTGAATGCCTTCTTCACCACCCTATCCACCTGTGACTCCACTTTCAAGGAGCTATGAATCTGTACTCCTAGATCTCTTTGTTCTATAACTCTCCCCAACGCCCTACCATTAACGGAGTAGGTCCTGGCCCGATTCGATCTACCAAAATGCATCACCTCACATTTATCTAAATTAAACTCCATCTGCCATTCATCGGCCCACTGGCCCAATTTATCAAGATCCCGTTGCAATCCTAGATAACCTTCTTCACTGTCCACAATGCCACCAATCTTGGTGTCATCTGCAAACTTACTAACCATGCCTCCTAAATTCTCATCCAAATCATTAATATAAATAACAAATAACAGCGGACCCAGCACCGATCCCTGAGGCACACCGCTGGACACAGGCATCCAGTTTGAAAAACAACCCTCGACAACCACCCTCTGTCTTCTGTCGTCAAGCCAATTTTGTATCCAATTGGCTACCTCACCTTGGATCCCATGAGATTTAACCTTATGTAACAACCTACCATGCGGTACCTTGTCAAATGCTTTGCTGAAGTCCATGTAGACCACGTCTACTGCACAGCCCTCATCTATCTTCTTGGTTACCCCTTCAAAAAACTCAATCAAATTCGTGAGACATGATTTTCCTCTCACAAAACCATGCTGACTGTTCCTAATTAGTCCCTGCCTCTCCAAATGCCTGTAGATCCTGTCCCTCAGAATACCCTCTAACAACTTACCCACTACAGATGTCAGGCTCACTGGTCTGTAGTTCCCAGGCTTTTCCCTGCCGCCCTTCTTAAACAAAGGCACAACATTTGCTACCCTCCAATCTTCAGGCACCTCACCTGTAGCGGTGGATGATTCAAATATCTCTGCTAGGGGACCCGCAATTTCCTCCCTAACCTCCCATAACGTCCTGGGATACATTTCATCAGGTCCCGGAGATTTATCTACCTTGATGCGCGTTAAGACTTCCAGCACCTCCCTCTCTGTAATATGTACACTCCTCAAGACATCACTATTTATTTCCCCAAGTTCCCTAACATCCATGCCTTTCTCAACCGTAAATACCGATGTGAAATATTCATTCAGGATCTCACCCATCTCTTGTGGTTCCGCACATAGATGACCTTGTTGATCCTTAAGAGGCCCTACTCTCTCCCTAGTTACCCTTTTGCCCTTTATGTATTTGTAGAAGCTCTTTGGATTCACCTTTGCCTGATCTGCCAAAGCAATCTCATATCCCCTTTTTGCCCTCCTGATTTCTCTCTTAACTCTACTCCGGCAATCTCTATACTCTTCAAGGGATCCACTTGATCCCAGCTGCCTATGCATGTCATATGCCTCCTTCTTATTTTTGACTAGTGCCTCAATCTCCCGAGTCATCCAAGGTTCCCTACTTCTACCAGCCTTGCCCTTCACTTTATAAGGAATGTGCTTACACTGAACCCTGGTTAACACACTTTTGAAAGCCTCCCACTTACCAGACGTCCCTTTGCCTGCCAACAGACTCTCCCAATCAACTTCTGAAAGTTCCTGTCTAATACCATCAAAATTGGCCTTTCCCCAATTTAGAATTTTAACTTTTGGGCCAGACCTATCCTTCTCCATAGCTATCTTAAAACTAATGGAATTATGATCACTGGTCCCAAAGTGATCCCTCACTAACACTTCTGTCACCTGCCCTTCCTTATTTCCCAAGAGGAGGTCAAGTTTTGCCCCCTCTCTAGTCGGGCCATCCACATACTGAATGAGAAATTCCTCCTGAATACACTCAACAAATTTCTCTCCATCCAAACCCCTAATGCTATGGCTGTCCCAGTCAATGTTGGGAAAGTTAAAGTCCCCTACTATTACCACCCTATTTTTCTTGCAGCTGTCTGTAATCTCCTTACATATTTGCTCCTCAATTTCCCGTTGACTATTTGGGGGTCTGTAGTACAATCCTATCAAAGTGATCTCTCCCTTCTTATTTTTCAGTTCTACCCATATGGACTCAGTGGGCGAACCCTCGGATATATCCCCTCTCACTACTGCCGTGATGTTCTCCCTAATCAAGAACGCAACTCCCCCTCCTCTCTTACCTCCTGCTCTATCTTTCCTATAGCATCTGTACCCTGGAACATTGAGCTGCCAGTCCTGCCCCTCCCTTAGCCATGTTTCAGTAATAGCTATAACATCCCAGTCCCATGTACCCATCCATGCCCTGAGTTCATCTGCCTTGCCCATCAGACTTCTTGCATTGAAATAAATGCAGTTTAATCTAGTCTTCCCTTGGTCTTTGCCCTGCTTTCTCAGACCATCTGTCCGGTCATGTTCTGTACACTCTCCCTTACTGCCTTTTGTTTCTGTCACCACTTTATTTCCCACTGACTTCCTGCATCGGTTCCCATCCCCCTGCCACATTAGTTTAAACCCTCCCCAACAGCACTAGCAAACACTCCCCCTAGGACATTGGTTCCAGTCCTGCCCAGATGCAGACCGTCCAATTTGTACTGGTCCCACCTCCCCCAGAACCGGTTCCAATGGCCCAGGAATTTGAATCCCTCCCTCTTGCACCATCTCTCAAGCCACGTATTCATCTTAGCTATCCTGTCATTCCTACTCTGACTAGCCCGTGGCACTGGTAGCAATCCTGAGATTACTACCTTTGAGGTCCTACTCTTTAGTTTAACTCCTAACTCCCTAAATTCAGCTTGTAGGACCTCATCCTGTTTTTTACCTATATCGTTGGTGCCTATATGCACCACGACAACTGGCTGTTCACCCTCCCCCTCCAGAATGTCCTGCAGCCGCTCCGAGACATCCTTGACCCTTGCACCAGGGAGGCAACATACCATCCTGGAGTCTCGGTTGCGTCCGCAGAAACGCCTGTCTATTCCCCTTACAATCGAGTCCCCTATCACTATAGCTCTGCCACTCTTTTTCCTGCCCTCCTGTGCAGCAGAGCCAGCCACGGTGCCATGAACCTGGCCACTGCCACCTTCCCCTGGTGAGCCATCTCCGCCAACAGTATCCAAAACGGTATACCTGTTTTGGAGGGAGATGACCGCAGGGGACCCCTGCACTGCCTTCCTACTCTTCCTCTGTCTGTTGGTCACCCATTCACTATCTCCCTCAGTAATTTTTATCTGCGGTGTGACCAACTCACTGAACGTGCTATCCACGACTTTCTCAGCATCGCGGATGCTCCAAAGTGAGTCCATCCGCAGCTCCAGAGCCGTCAAGCGGTCAAACAATAGCTGCAGCTGGACACACTTCCCGCAGGTGAAGGAATCAGGGATACAGGAAGGAGCCCTGAATTCCCACATCCCACAAGAGGAACATGACACGGCGCTGGGATCTCCTGCCATGACTTAACCCTTAAATTAGCTTAAGAACAACTACAATGTCAAGAGAAAAAAAAAGGAAAGAAAAACTACTTACCACTCCCTTTAAGGAGTTTACTCCTTTAAATTGTTCTCAATTTAGAGAATGTTAACTACACTAGGGACCTTGATTCACTAAAAAATAAACGCTACTTCCTATAAGACCTGCAGACCTTCCCTTTCCTTTTACTTCAGTTACTGCTAGAATTGGGGGATTTCCCTGATGGTGTTGGTAAAGTAGCAGGGAGGGACTTACAAGGAAAGAAAGACTTGCATTTATAAAGTGCTTTTCACGACATCAGGACATCCCAAAGCGTTTACAACCAATGAAATACTTTTGAAGTGTAGTCACTGTCGTAATGTAGGAAACACGGCAGCCAATTTGCGCACAGCAAGGCCACACCAATAGCAATGAGATAATGAGCAGATAATCTGTTTCCGTGATGTTGGTTGAGGGATAATTATTGGGCAGGACACTGGGGAGAATACCTTTGGCCTTCTTTGCAATAGTGTCGTGGGATCTTTTATGATAAACCAGCCCACGCAATCCCGCCAGCAGCTGGTCGCTTCTCCCGCGGGGGTGGGGGTGGAGAGGGGGGCTCACAGAGAATTCCAGAGAGAAGCCCGTTGGCAGGGATATCGGGGGAAGCTACGGATGTGGAAAGGTTGAAGTGGCCACAGGAACAGAGGGTCAGCAAGAAGAGAGAATAAGAGAGAGGAAGTTGTAACTGCACATGAGCATTGGGAAGAGAAATTTCTGGCAGAGAATTGGGTCAGAAGGTAAAGGAGTTTTTAAAAATTCCTTCATGGGATGTGGGCGTCGCTGGCGAGGCCAGCATTTATTGCCCATCCCTAATTGCCCTTGAGTAGGTGGTGGTGAGCCGCCTTCTTGAACCGCTGCAGTCCGTTTGGTGAAGGTTCTCCCACAGTGCTAATAGGTAGGGAGTTCCAGGATTTTGACCTAGCGACGATGAAGGAACAGCAATATATGTCCAAGCTGGGATGGCATGTGACTTGGAGTGGAATGTGCAGGTGGTGTTGTTCCCATGTGCCTGCTGCCCTTGTCCTTCTAGGTGGTAGAGGTCGCGGGTTTGGGAGGTGCTGTTGAAGGAGCCTTGGCGAGTTGCTGCAGTGCATCCTGTGGATGGTACACACTGCAGCCACTGTGCGCCGGTGGTGAAGGGAGTGAATGTTTAGGATGGTGGATGGGGTGCCAATCAAGCGGGCTGCTTTGTCCTGGATGGTGTCAAGCTTCTTGAGTGTTGTTGGAGCCGCACTCATCCAGGCAAGTGGAGAGTATTCTATCACACTCCTGACTTGTGCCTTGCAGATGGTGGAAAGGCTTTGGGGAGTCAGGAGGTGAGTCACTCGCTGCAGAATACCCAGCCTCTGACCTGTTCTTGTAGCCACAGTATTTATGTGGCTGGTCCAGTTAAGTTTCTGGTCAATGGTGACCCCCAGGATGTTGATGGTGGGGGATTCAGCGATGGTAATGCCGTTGAATGTCAAGGGGAGGTGGTTAGACTCTCTCTTGTTGGAGATGGTCATTGCCTGGCACTTATCTGGCGCGAATGTTACTTGCCACTTATCACCCTGCAAAGTCCTCCTCACTAACATCTAGGGACTTGTGCCAAAATTGGGAGAGCTGTCCCACAGACTAGTCAAGCAACAGCCTGACATAGCCATACTCACAGAATCATACCTTTCAGCCAATGTCCCAGACTCTTCCATCACCATCCCTGGATATGTCATGTCCCACCGGCAGGACAGACCGACCAGAGGTGGTGGTACAGTGAAGTACGGTCAGAGGGCAGTGGCCCTGGGAGTCCTCAACATTGACTCTGGACCCCATGAAATCTCATGGCATCAGGTCAAACATGGGCAAGGAAACCTCCTGCTGATTACCACCTACCGCCCTCCCTCAGCTGATGAATTCAAACCATGTTGAACACTACTTGGAGGAAGCACTGAGGGTAGTAAGGGCACAGAATGTACTCTGGGTGAGGGATTTCAATGTCCATCACCAAGAGTGGCTCGGTAGCACCACTACTGACCGAGCTGGCCGAGTTCTGAAGGACATAGCTGCCAGACTGGGCCTGCGGCAGGTGGTGAGCGAACCAAAACGAGGGAAAAACTTACTTGACCTCGTCCTCACCAATCTATCTGGTTAGACACTCTCTTGTTGGAGATGGTCATTGCCTGGCACTTGTCTGGCGTGAATGTTACTTGCCACTTATCAGCCCAAGCCTGGATGTTGTCCAGGTCTTGCTGCATGCGGACTCGGACTGCTTCATTATCTGAGGGGTTGCAAATGGAACTGAACACTGTGCAATCAGCAGCAAACATCCCAATTTCTGACCTTATGATGGAGGGCAGGTCATTGATGAAGCAGCTGAAGATGATTGGGCCTAGGACACTGCCCTGAGGAACTCCTGCAGCAATGTCCTGGGGCTGAGATGATTGGCCTCCAACAACCACTGCCATCTTCCTTTGTGATTGATATGACTCCAGCCACTGGAGAGTTATCCCCCTGATTCCCATTGACTTCAATTTTACTAGGGCTCCTTGGTGCCACACTCGGTCAAATGCTGCCTTGATGTCAAGGGCAGTCACTCTCACCTCACCACTGGAATTCAGCTCTTTTGTCCATGTTTGGACCAAGGCTGTAATGAGGTCTGGAGCCGAGTGGTCCTGGCGGAACCCAAACTGAGCATCGGTGAGCAGGTTATTGGTGAGTAAGTGTCGCTTGATAGCACTGTTGATGACATCTTCCATCACTTTGCTGATGTTTGAGAGTAGACTGATGGGATGGTAATTGGCCGGATTGGATTTGTCCTGCTTTTTGTGGACAGGACATACCTGGGCAATTTTCCACATTGTCAGGTAGATACCAGTGTTACAGCTGTACTGGAACAGTTTGACTAGAGGTGCGGCTAGTTCTGGAGCACAAGTTTTCAGCACTACAGCTGGGATGCTGTCGGGGCCCATAGCCTTTGCTGTATCCAGTGCACTCAGCCGTTTCTTGATATCACGTGGAGTGAATCGAATTGGCTGAAGACTGGCTTCTGTGATGGTGGGGATATCGGGAGGAGGCTGAGATGGATCATCCACTCGGCACTTCTGGCTGAAGATGGTTGCAAATGCTTCAGCCTTTTCTTTTGCACTCACGTGCTGGACTCTGCCATTATCGAGGATGGGGTTGTTTACAGAGTCTCCTCCTCCCGTTAGTAGTTTAATTGTCCACCACCAGGTAAAGGATGAGTAGGCAATCTGGATGGAGGTGGTACCCAGCATGGGATAGTGGCAACTCCATCACCCCACAATTAGCCACTTAGTGCTGGAAACATTTTAAAGCCATCTGCAGGCTGGCCAAGGTCATTGAGGGCATGATCTCCAATGCAGATGCTGGGATGCTGCTGGAAGCGTAACTCACTTCCACACTATCCTGCTGGCATGTTCACAAGGGAATGTCTGCAGACACCTGGGTGGAAACACACTGCAAATTAATCTGTGCCACTGTGAAGTCAAAGGAGAAACTTGTGTGCAACCAAAGGCAAAGGACAACTAAGGCTGGAGGAATTGCCAGCATCAGGCCCCTCAGCAGACAAAGGAGGAAGCAAGATCCGCAACCTCTGGACAGGTACACTGGGGAGACTGTGGGGGAGGGAGAAGATGGAGGAGACCTGCCAGGCCCAGGCTGGTAATGGGATGGAACGTTTCTAGAGCTGTGAGTTTTTGATGTCAGCTGATATTTTGAAGACCAGAAAGGCCTGCTGCTATTGTTTAGTCACATCTCACGATGCTCAAGTCAGTTGGTTGTCCTTTGCATCCCTCAAAGGTGCTGAATGCTTAGAGAAAGAAGCATCCGAGCAGCCTGGTGCCACCAGAAGGACCCTTCTTGCACCTGATCCACCCATTCTGTCACGGCAAAATGTTTACTCAAGTAACAGTCCAGATACGCCCACTCTGGGAGGCGCTATTACTGACACAGAGAGGATATTACTGGGTGGATCACAGAGCAGCAGTGAGCAGGAGGTGTTGGGGTGCAACTTTGAAGAGACAGCTGTCACTCCCTGGAGGTGACATAAGCAACAGGCCTCATCTGAGGATCCCAAGACCAAATTCTAAAAGATCCATGCTGTTAAACATCAATGATTCAGGAGCTCTGGTCTCACACGCAAGCAGTGGAAACAATCTCTTCTCATATCGCACTGATGACGGAACCCACATCTGTAATGCAATGTGAGAGGTATGACACGATGTGAGGAGGACCCAGAGGACTGTGGCAGTCCAGGAGATCAATGCAGCTTCCAGACATCAGGAGGAGGGTATAAGAGCTGTTGTCACATCTGCAGTAGCAATAGTTACTGCTTCCATAGATGAAAGTCTCACAGAGTCGCCTTGACTGCTCAGAAACTACAGTTTCAAAGTAGTGGACATGAATGCAAGTCATGTTGCAGAATTGCACTCCAGCATTTAATCAGTCCCCCGCCTTCATTTGATTCAGCAGAATAATCAGAGCCACAGCAGGGTCATGGGAGGGAAATCATGGCAGAAAGTGGCCAATTTTGAATCCAAGTTTCGGCTGAGGGCCCCTGCCCAATTTCACTTTCCAGACCACCCTGAAATCAACGGTTTTCATACGTAAAGTCCAGGCCTTTACGTCAGAGGAAGTTGTGATCTAAGTGAACAGTCTTCTGCTCAGACCACACTTTGACTACCTTGTGCAGCGAATGAGGGAGATACTGATGTGCTTGAGACAATACAGAGAAGAATCACAAAGCAGATCCCCAGTGTAGAACAAAAGGTTATAGTTTCAAATTTTTGGACTGATCAAGAAATCATGCTTCACACAAAGAAGGATCAGCACATGATTCAAGGTGGGCCATGTGGTCCTGCTCATTAATATTTATCTGGTAATCTCTCTTTTCTGAATGAGGAAGAGAAGGAGCAATAGAAGGAGGATGGCCAGCATTCATAGATACATATAACTCAACTGGTACAGTAGCTCTAGGAGTGAAGAGGTGGCACTGTGCAGTGTATGTTGTCTGTGATTGTTTGCAGCTGTGGAGTAGAAGGTAATGCTGTTGTCCTTTGGCCCTATGTCTGTCTGCCATGTTAAGGCTCTCTGAATAATTGTGCCTGGAGTGCATGAGGTGGCAGGACAATGTTCTGTTCACCTTGCAACAAATTTCAAGTCTGCCTTGGATATTCTCTTAACGCAGGAGCGTGCCCATAATGACTAGTGACAGTTGGAGCAAATCTAACACACTTCTGCATAACCTCACTCAGTTCCTTCCTCATAAAAAGAAATAAGAAATCATGCTGCCCTGTTCCAGTCAGCAGACTAGAAACGTGCTTTCTGCGGCCATCTGTGTGTTAGCATTAGCGCAGTGTTGGCTCCTCTACTGTGAGCACTGCATGTTACCACATCCAATATTAGCATTTGAGTCTGTTAGCATGGGGAGTGTTAATGCTGTACGTTGTCTGAATTGTGGGGAATGTCAGCGTTGTGCATTGTCTGAACTATACAATAGTGCCACTATACATTAGTAAATATCTGAAGGCTGCACTGCCTGCCACAAGCCTGACTACCATTTATTGGATCAAATTACACATTCCAGGCAGAATGCTGGGTGACCAGTGTCCAATTACACCTCCCACTTCATGGCGTTGTCTGTACACTGGTATACTCGAGCACACAGCGTTGCCCATAGACATATCCACTTGTTAAACCAACTTTTTATCCTGTCCCATCTTCTACCCTGGATTCTTGTGTCTTTTAGTTCATTTAGAACTAAATGGTGTGGAATTTAGTGAAAAGTTTCCTGAAACTATAAACAAAAGAAGTTTCACTATCTACTTTATCTGTGATGCCCTCAAAGAAGTCACAGAGGATTGTCATGTTGAGTTTTCCATTCTAAATCCAAGCTGGCAGTTTCTTGCTAAGTTATTCCTACACAGAATGTTATCCTGATAGCTTGCAAGAACCAGCTCAAGGTACAAGTTACTCTGCTTTAAAGGGGATCTTTAATAAGGGAAACAAATTCGAATTGGAGTGCATTTTATTCAAAGAACTGTCTTTTTTTGTAGAGGAAAATGATAGTTAAATCGACAAACTTCTTTGAATAGATACTAGCTCAATTGCTAAATTTAAATCTGAGATAGATAGCTTTTTGGCAACCAAAGGTATTAAGGGATACGGGCCAAAGGCAGGTATATGGAGTTAGATCACAGATCAGCCATGATCTTATCAAATGGCGGAGCAGGCACGAGGGGCTGAATGGCCTACTCCTGTTCCTATGTTCCTAGAATCTCACTTTCTGCTGGGCTGCACTGGTAATGGCAATTATAGAGAGAGGCCCCATTTGGTTCCACTTTGCAACACTGGGAGTACAACTTCAAATTGGTCTGATAGCCACTTTGGATTCACCAAATTCTAGGAAACCATGCTGGCCACACATATAAAAATATTGAAGTTTACAGCATAGAAGGAAGCCATTTGGCCCATTGTGCTGGGTCTTTATGAGAGTATTTCCAAAGTTAGTCCCTCTGCCCCGCTCTCTCCTCATAGCCTAGGAGCTTCCTCTGCTTCAAATATTTATCCTATTTTCCCTTTAAAAAATGCAATGTTCTCAGTCTTAACCACTCCCTGTGGCAAAACTTTTCCATGCTCCAACAAGATTCTGGAAAAAAATTTCTCCACCTCCTTTCTTCACTCTCAGTCGTAATTTTAAATTGATGATCCCTTGTCACTGACTCTAACCAGAGGAAATAGTCTTCCGGTATACATTCTATCAAAACACATCATAATTTTAAAAACCTCTATTAAAAGTCCATTTAGCCTTTGCTGCTTCAGTTGAAATAGACCTGATATTTCAAGCCTCTCCTCGTGACTAAAAGTTCCCATCCCTGGCATCATCCTGGTGAATCTACGCTGTATGCGTTCTATGGGCGCTAAATCAGGCCGTGTAGCTCCCGTTGTTTCGGCGCTACACGGCCTCTCCGACATCCAAGATGGCGGCTTGGTTGCGCACGCACGTTTCCTGCGTGACGTGTGCCAGACCCCATCTTGGTATAGGAGTTAGCGCAGGCGCAGATAACGAACGCTGGATTCATGTAAAGTAGGGAGAAAATTAATTCAATCAGTGTGCAACGCTGATTTAAACCGATAGCCACCATTTTGGGAATTAATGCTCAACTCAATGCACAGTCTTAACCCCGACCATCTGAAGGTGTCTTAGAGTGCCTAGAGGACCCCACACCAGCGCTATTTAAAGGGCCATGCAGGATTTACAGATTAGTGGCTGGATTAATGCTTCTGCCTGCCCAGGCATTTGTAACTGTTTTTGGAGGTCTCCTAGACTTCAATACTAGGACGCGGGGACATAGCCTAACATTTAGAGCCAGGGCGTGCAGGAGTGAAGTTAGGAAATGCTTCTACACGTAAAAGGTGGGAGACATTTGGAACGCTCTTCTGCAGACGACAGTTGATGCTAGCTCAGTTGTGAATGTTAAATCTGAGATTGATAGATTTCTGTGAATCAAGGGTATTAAGGGATATGGGGCTAAGGCAGGTATACGGAGTTAGGTCACAGGTCCACCATGATCTCACTGAATGGCGGAACAGGCTCGAGGGGCTAAATGCTGCCTTTTGACATGCGCCACCTTCTCCTGCAAGAAAGCGGGACGTGTGTCTGGGTGATGTGCCTGTCATGGTTGATAGCTGCCCGTGTGTGTGGCCTGTGATTTGTGGGTGGGTGGCTTGAAACAGTGCTAATGTGTAAGGGTGAGAGGAAGCATCTGATTGAAAGAGTTGAGTACTGATGGAAAGAGTTTATTGGTATGTGGGGGATGGGGGGTATAGTGCGTGGTGCAGTTGGTAGGAGACGCCACTTGACAGTTGACCTCACTCACCTTGACCACTCATGTCAAAGCACTGAACTTCTTCCTGCACTGCATCCATGTTCGCAGTGTTATGCACCTAGCATTGACTTCGTCCCCCGCTGCCTCCCACTGCCTTTTGTGTATATGTCTGGAGGGCCTCTTGCTCCCCCCCCCCCCTGTGGATATAGGATGCCCCTCCTTCTGTCCACCTCTTGTACCCAAGGTCTCTAGTGCATCAGCAGAGAACCTTGGTGCATGCACTCCCGCTGGCCTGGTATCAACTCAGATCGGCAGATTGGTGAGGTCTGGCGTGCAGATTGGAGGATGTGGGATTTAGTAGTGTGCAACCTTTAATGAATGTTTTAACATAACTCATCAATGTGTAAACATAGGTATGGGACCTGTATCTGTGTTTTATGTGTGCGATTTCTGATCTCTGTTCAGACTCCGTGCAGACAGTAGACTGTTAATTTCAGCAAATAACAAGTACCAGCTACCTTTAAGAGATTTCTAATAATCATCCTCCCTTTAAGAGATTGCGCTCTCTCTGGTGGTGGAAAGTGCAAATTGCACTGATTCCACGTGCAAGGCCTGGAAAGGAAGGCTGATTGGAGGTAAGTCCTCGGGTGGGTCCAAACTTGCCTCCTGCCTGTGTAGGGTCCATTGGGCGAGGGGTACTAGCGCATCGCGCTACACCAGCCAGAAACGGACCCTTATTCAATTTCTCCCCCTATGGCTTTAACTTCATTTCTATAATGGGGAGTGCAAAATTACATAGAGTGCTGTAATTTTGGCTTATCCAATATTTTGTATAAATTCAGTATTACTTCTTTTACTCTTGGACTCTATGCTCCTATTTATAAAACCCAAAATTCTACTGGCCCTTTTTATGGCTTTATCTACCTGCATTTCAGGAAATTACAGGGCCAATTTTAACTCTGCCCTACCAGTGGAAACTTAGTGGATGGGCAGTTAAAAGCGGCCAGGAGACATACCCGCTGACATTCTGCTCCCTTCCTGCAGTCTTCAATTTTAACCTGCTCTTCTGACTGCTATTTTAACCGGTGGCCTGAGCAGGGAAGCCATTGTGGCTTTCCCACCAGGTGAAGCTCACGGAAAGAAGAGTCAGGGCCAGAAAAGCTAGTTTAAAATTTTTTTTATTTTTACTTTCCTTGGGCCAGGAGTGCTTGGAACTTGGAACCCAATCCCTGTGACTTACCTGAAGGGTTCTTTGAACAAAAAATATTCACCTGGATTTTCCTTCTCCTTTTGTTCACTGCGTCAGACAATCACTCGTTCTGATTCTGTGATCTTATTTCAATTAGGGTGATTGTAGCCATCCACAATTACAACATTATTGTCTCTACACACTTTTCCTAACTCATCATATACTATGTTGTCATTGCCTTTATCCTGCCCAGGATGTCTATATTATTTTTTTATTGTTAACCCTATAACATAAGTTATGTTGAACTTATATAGAACCTTGGTTAGACCACACTTAGAATATCGTGTTCAGTTCTGGTCTCCATATTACTTAAAGGATACAGAGGCACTGGAGAAGGTGAAAGAAAGATTTATAAGGATGATACCAGAACTGAGAGGTTATATCTATCCGGAAAAACTGAACAGGCCGCGGCTCTTTTCTCTGGAAAAGAGAAGGCTGAGAGGTGACCTGGTAGAGGCCTTTAAAATTATGAAGGGGTTCGATAAGGTAGACGTAGAGTAGATGTTTCCACTTACGGGGAAGTCCAAAACTAGGGGCCAGGTACATAAGATAGTCACCAATAAATCCAATAAGGAATTCAGGAGAAATGTCTTTACTCAGAGAGTGGTTAGAATGTGGAACTCACTACCACAAGGAGTAGCTGAAGCGAATAGAATTGATGCATTTAAGGGGAAACTAGATAAACACATGAGGGAGAAAGGAATAGAATGATATGTTGATAGGGATAGATGAAGTAAGATTGGAGGAGGCTCGTGATGAGCATAAACACAGGCATAGACCAGTTGGGCTGAATGGCCTCCTTCTGTGCTTTAAATACTATGTAACACTATGTATGTGATACTCTGCCTGTTTGTTAACTCATTTTAGGCTATTTCATTTTGATCTTCAATTCAGCTTACTTTGTTTCCAAATCATCCTGAACATATAAGCTTCTTGTCTTTTCTTAAACAACCTATATTCCTACACTCCTATAACATCATAATTTTCTGCTTCTATATATGTCTCTAGTGTCAGTTGGTAGCACCTTTACCATAGTCAGAGGTTGTGGGTTTAAGTCCCACTTCAGGGACTTGAGCACAAAATATAGGCAGCTGGGCAGTTCTCCCTGGTATTCTGGCCAATATTTATTACTTAACCAACACCTAAATAAAAACAGATTATCCGGTGATGATTACATTGCTGTTTGTGGGAGCTTGCTGTGTGCAAATTGGCTGCCACATTTCCTACATTACAAAAGTAATGTGCATTTACTGTTTGCAGTACAATTTGCAGCTTCAAAAGTACTTCATTGTCTGAAAAGCTCTTTGGGATGTCCTGCAGCCGTGAAAGGCGCTATATAAATGCAAGTCCTTCTTTCTTGCTAACTCAAACATATCTTACTCTGAACACTCCTAGGATTCGATCATTGGCACTGGAGAGATAGTAATTTAAAAATCTAAACTGGACAAACAGCCGAAGAGGCTACAACTGCTTTTGTGTGGGCTTCTTAAAAGATCTCCACAACTGATGGGGACTTTAGAAAATGAGATCAGAAACGGAGTGACAGAGTCATAAGCTGCTGACCACAGAACTGGCAATGCTCTAGTAAAGATGCTTCAATAAAAGGACTTCTGGAGGACTACCGCCACCTTCCCAGCAGGGTTAACAGCAGCCTTTGTATGAAGGAATAATAATACTGTGCGAAAGCTAAACTGCAATTAAATCCAGTTCATGTGTGAAAATACGTTGGGCACATGTCTATTATGCCATGAGCCTGTAGATCCCGGTGATAGCATAGGGCATAATTCCATTTTTGTATCCTGCTCCAGGTGAATAATATTTTAGCAGGACAGCAGTTTCTAAAGATATCTCTAGCTCTGCTCAGGTTTGGATTGCTCATTAACATAGTCAGGGTTCATGTGGCTAGAAACTGATTTTTATTAGGTCCAACTCATCATCACAGCAAAACTCGGAGCATCGACTTCTTAACTTCTTACCTGGAATAACCAGGGACGGAGGGAGGAAGTGGGGAGAAAAAATTAGTAGGCACACTCTGAATTCCAGAACTGATGTTCTCGTGCCTATAATAGTCTAAAAGTAGCATGGAAACTAATGGGTAGATTTTTGCTTCCTGAGCCTGGCAGTTAACTGCGGCTAAAACATTTAAGGACAGCAAACTATTTAGATGGGGAGGATGAGAGGCTCGGTTATGAAAGCCAAATCTCTTGCCGTCAAAATTCCCATGTAAGCGAGAGCAAGCAAGATAGGTTTAATCTTCCTTTTATTTCTCAAGCATGGAAGGGCAGAGTTCTACTTCTAACCTATTTTTCTGAGATCTATCCAATCTTTCCTGAGGAAGTTATACTGGCAGTTATCGTTACTGCACACTGGACAAATGGCCAAACAAGAAGAGGAACCACTGGGTTTGAGGTGCCAAATTATGCCGATGAGGAGCACGTCACGGAACATATCCACAGGCCATTCACGGCCACTTTGCTGTACGGTTGCTAATGGCAGCTCACGGCTGACAACCTGAACTACCCAAACTAAGCAATTTGCTGGAGACTCAGTCCCCAGAAGGCCCTGATCAGCTAAAGACACCTCACCTGTTTGAAGTTCCTCCGTAGTGTCAAGTCTGGGCTGAGCTTGGTCCATGGTGCTGACAGGGGACTCGCGTCGATCACCTCCAGAGATTTTCCAGGGCAGAGTCAAAAGACACAAATTACTCAGAGTTATTTTGTGATGAGGTCATTAAATTGCTGTCACATGATCAACTCCACATGTTCTTACCTAGTTAGAGATGAGCGCTAAACTGTGCTATACAGAAAACCTGAAGTGATCCATATTGAGCCATTTCTAGTTAATTCACAAACACATGGATCAATCCCTTTACAAAAGAAATTATGTTCATCTACAAAGGATCAAGCTATCTCTTTACACACATGCATCGCTATTTTCTTTGTCCCAGAAATTAGCTTCCCACTGTTATGGCAAGTGGCTGAAACCACACTAATAAAAGCTGGCTGATTCAACAACAAAAACAAAAGTTATCTTTTTAATACATTCAAATGTCATATCTGTTCTGACAAGAAATGGGCTGGAATTTGCAACAGGCAACAGTTTATTTGATCTTAACCAGCAATCTCATGGTGAGCCATAATCCATATTTCATGTCATTTTGGATGGGGGAGGAGGGAGAAAAAGGAAGTGAAAAAATGCACTGTCAATGTATGAGGTGAAGAGGGATAATTGAATTCCTGGCAGTCCAATGGAAGGGCAAGAAAAATATATCCTCTGTATACATTTGATTACTGGCAGTCTAGTAATGGGGTGTCCCTGGCAACCCAACTTCATCTTCGAACCTTTGCAAATACCTGCAGATTGCCTTTTCTAATTCCAAAGTCAAATGCTGAATTTAAAAAAAAACAAGGGCTACTGTAAGCTGAAGCCAGGTGAAGACATCATTGGGCACATTTTCCTTACCCAACCCCCTCCTGCCCTGGTGCTGGTCAGAAGTGGCGCACCTGAAGTGTCCGGCCCCACAATTATCTTGGTTTGGGGCCCCCTGCCCACCCCCCATTGAAGCAGGCCCACCCTCTGGCTGGATCTTGTCCCTGAAAAATAGTAAGAATTTTAAGGGCAGCTGCAGGCTTCTCAGGCCTGATTTGCGCATCGGGATTCTGAGATTGAGGCCTTCTGGTAGCTGTTGGAGGATCCTAAGTGGTGTAACTCAGCCTGGTGAGGTTTTAAACTGCAATTAATATACACGCCCTTCTGTCATCAGCCTGCCCCTGGGATCGTCACTGACCAGTCTGTGGGGGTCCGAGAGAAGTCCAAAGAGGGTGTCAGGTTTCACTAAGCATCCTTGTGCTGGGGAGACCTGTGGGTGGAGTCTCAGGAACAAGAGGTGGGAGGCCAGGAATGCTATCTCCTGCCTCATTTACATCTCTGTGATGGGCCAGCATGTCCAGTAGGCGCAAGCCCATCTCCATCCCGCAGGGAAGCCCCAGAAAAATCCCTGATAGTGTAAAGGAGGTGGGGACCTAGCAAAATGGGTCTCCACCTCTTCTTCCTGACATTTGTCCCTGGGGACATGTGCATTCATGTCCCCAGGGACAAATAGGAAAATCGGTCCCATCAACTTCTACACTGCCTCACGAATATGTGAAGATGGTTGTCCCAGTTGAGAGGCCAACTGTTTTATTGAATGTGTTCAAAAGGTTACCTTATATTCAAATTTATTCTTTTTAAATTATATATGTGATTTTCAGACAAATACTTGAGGTTATGACCAAGGTAAGGTTTTAATCCTGGTAATTCCTGCAATACATTTATCATTTCTAAACTCAAACAAGATGGACTGGAGTCAGCAGTGAGATCAATCTCCGTGGACAATATTTTCTCCTCTGTCGCTCTCACTTAGTTTCAGTCCAAATTCAATAGTTCTCACAAATCCTCAAACATATGATTTCAACAGACGCAACTCAGTGATTTTTTTTGGCAACCAGTGTTCCACATCGTACAACTGCCTATTGTGTTGGAGACAAATTCTTGGTTATTTCATCAGAAATTTATATTTTAAATGCAGATCAGCCAAACATTCTTATAATATTTTAAAACTTTTCTGCCAAACTGCATAAATAAGATGATAATTTGTTTGGCTTTGCAGTGGTTAAGATTGCCCCAATAATTGATTTATAGGCTACAAATTACACTATGCACGTAATGAATGCTTAATGTGTTTTCTTTTAAAATAAATTTAAGTGATTTAAAACCAATGGGTTAATACCTTGGTAACAATAGCCGAGGAATGTCACTCACATACGTTCTGCATCTGTAGTATGTTAATATCATAAACATAAGGAAAGAGGGTGTTTTAAAAACCGAAAACTGACAGCAGTATAATGATTTCTCTATTCTGTCTGTCCCTTCTCCACAGTACTTCTATGCACCAAATAATAGCTCTCTTTCACATTATCCAATCAACATGACCACCACCGCCAATACTCAAGCATTAACTCAATCACTGCTTCACTGCTTCACCCAACTGCAGCTGTTATTTTACACAAAATTAAAACAGCCCGCCCATCACCCCTATCTTTGCTGACCTGCAATGGCTCCCTGTCCCCAAAACCTCCGATTTAAAACTCTCATCCTGTTCTTTAAATCCCTTCATGGACTTGCCCCTCCCTATCTCTGTAACCCACCCCCTCCTGCCTCCCAAACTCTCCATTGCTCTGACTTCAGTCATTTTTGCATCGTTCTCTCCCTTCGCCTTACCACTTGCTGCCGTGCCCTCAACTGCCAAGATGCCATGCTCTAGTATTCCCTGCCTGAGCTCTCTCCATCTCCCTCTCCTCCTTTAAGACCCTCAGTAAAACTCACCACTCTGACCAAGCTTTTGGCCACCCTTCCTAATATCTCCTTCCTAATATCTCCTTCTTTGGTTCAACATCCATTTATTTCTGAAGCACCTTGGGACATTTTTCTATGTTAATGGTGCTATATAAATGCACGTAGTTGTTTATTGTTAATGTCATAAATGATTGAGAACTGCCAAAATGACTGATTTTCTATTAGACTGATGGAGGAAAAGCTTCCAACCAATTCAACTGAAAAGTATTATAGTGTAGATACAATGATGGATTAACAGGAAGAAATGTGTAATAGGTTCTTTCTGGTCTCACTTTTTTTTAAACCAAGCTGCTTCATTGTACTGTATATTAAACTCTTGACAATAAAAACTGAATAAGGACATACAGGAAGATTTAAAAATTGTTGCGTCAAAGGTTGAAACATCTAGTGCAACAAAGTATTTCAACAGTAACAGAAAATACTGGAAATTCAAAGCATTTGAACAATCTTAAAGAGAAAAATAAGCTAACATTTCAGCTTTGAAAAATTAATCTTTCTCTTTTAGATTCTGGTTGACTGGCTGTGCATCTCTCCTGTTTTTTGTTTATAATTCCAGATTTCCAGCATTATTGTTTCTTCTTTATATCTGTACAAAGTGATTTTCATTTAGTATTTATTCAGCAAATACATTCCTTTGATTGTGTACTTTATCAATAGCCAAAGACTTACTCTGAAGATTCAGAATTTAGAATGTGCAGGAGTTTTTTTCCCATTGAAGACCTAATCACTTGCTGTTTCAGATTCAGTTCCTTGATGAACACTTGACCTTATTGCAAATTATAAAGCACTCAACAGAACTCCATGCAGCCAATTAAGTTCTGCATTTAAATAAGCAGTGAGTGGTGTAACAGATATGCACTTGTAGCTGGCAAAGGCTAGTCAGGAATTCTAGTTATCCAACTTAGGATAACAAACTGTGCAGTTACAAAGACAGTTCATTAAAAATTGCAAAATAGCAGCATTGTTCTTCCTGGGTAATGAGACCTGATATTTCGCAAATGATACTTCTTGCCAATTATCTCAAATACCTGCTGAATTATTTGATTGATACAGGAAGGAACAATTATAACTAGGAGACATTTATTAAGGCAGCCTACAGAGTCATTGTTTCAAAAGAATCATTTAATTATCTCAAAAATGGTTTAAGTGTCATAAGTAAACGGAGCTGCATAAAATACAACTTCTTAAACTATCACCTTCTTCTACAAGTCTGTAGACCATGAAGTAACAAATCAACAATAAAAAGGCATCAATGAAACATGCATACACACTGAAATGGACAATAAAGCAACTAACTGGACCTACCTTTCGGGTGCCAGGGGTCCATAAACTCGTATTTTCCCATCCCAACAGTCCTTAACATCTGCACACCATTTCTGTTGTCTTGAATTTGAGGTGGATTTAAAGGAAGATGGGAAGCAACCTGCCCATTGACTCCTTGAGCATTACTTGGAAGAGCTGCTGAGGGCAGAGCAGATGGATGCAGAATGGGACAACTCATGTGACCATTCCCTATTGTGCTAGGGGCAGGCTGAGACACCTGACCCACCTCAGTGAGAGGGGACATGGTAATCGGCTGACTAGTTGTGTACAAAGGCTGACTCTGCAGATTCACAACCATGTTGGTTAAAGGCTGTGAAGGATGTTGTACTTGATAATGTGCTGTCATAAGTGGAAGCTGAGGGGGAACTGGAGGTGGCATTGTGGGTGTAACTCCGATCACTGGAGCTTGAACATTGACTGCCTGGCTGAATGCTGGTGGCGCCATCCCATACGTGGGCGTTATTAGGGCAGGCTGGCTGACCGCGGCAACTGAAGGGATCCATGATGCTGGACCTGAAATTTAAAAAAAAACAATAATTAAACATCCATTTTCCTCTCTCCAACATTCACTCAATTCTACGATCATGCCCATTAACCGGGATCTATGAAGTTTCTCACTAATCTTCAAACACTATGGGCTCGATGTTACCAGGCCTGCGGGTTTCCGGCGGGTTGGGTTTCGGGAGCGTGGTCAACACGCTCGGTGAAATTAGTGGATTGCCCGCGCGATCGTAGCAGGCAACACACTAATAGGAATCAATTACCTGCTCCTCCGGGGTCCACGCTGCTGGTCTGCGCGTTGGGCGGGCTGCGCATGCGCAGTACGATCTGTCAGCTGGAGGCTCTCTAGTTAAAGGGGCAGTCCTCCACTGACAGATGCTGCAACCAATGGAACAAATTTCAGCATGGAGCAGCCCAGGGGGAAGGCTGCTCCCAGTTTAATGATGCCTCACCCCAGGTATCATCAGATGGGGTGAGGAGGAGGGCGAAGACAGAGATCTTCCACCCGGCGGGCGGGAGGAAGCGGCCAACCTCTGCCACCAAGAAGGCCTGGCTCGAGGTGGCAGAGGGGGTCACCTGCGCAACCAACATATCGCCCACCTGCATACAGTGCAGGAGGCGCTGCAATGACCTCAGTAGGTCAGCCACAGTGAGAACACGAAGTCTTTCCCCTACACTCCATCTGCCACAACACTGCCCCAACCCCACATCTCCTTTGGCACCGCCAACACTACTCTGTCACATCACCCCTCATACCCACTCAAACCCCATCCTCACCTTACCTCCACCTACTCACCTCGCCAGTACTCATCCTGCCACTAACACGCGACCCAATCCTCATACAATCTCATGGCTCTATCCCATACTCACCCTCTCGTGCATCTCCCTCACGGCCAGCCTCACTCAACCTGCCACCACCTGTGCTGCAGCCACAGGGCATGCATCACATATGTGCAGTAGGCAGCGTAAGGCAAATGTTTCGTGAGCATGAAGGGGGTGCACAAGGGTGTCGGAGGGTTTGCCATGGGTGTTACCTATATTGAATTTCAGAGCAACAAACATCACACATTATATTGGCACCACCACTGCCATGTCTCCGCGAATCCTGTCTGTTGTGTCCAATAATGCCCGCTCCTGGGTATCACTATGAGGACCCACCACTGATGCCACCCATCGTGTTACTGCAGAGTAGGTGCAGGTGTATTTGCAGGGCTCTTCCGCGCAGACCACTGAGAGACATCGGCGGTGTAGCCGGCTGCACCGTGGAAGGATGCGGAGGAGAAGTTGTGGAGGGCAGTGGTGACTTTGGCAGCGACAGGTAAGCACTTGGTGCTGGGGCCAGCCAGGAGCAGCTCGGCATGAAAGAGCCTGCAGATCTCCACGACTAGATGTCGAGCGAATCTGCGCCTCCGTGTGCACTGCTGCTCGGAGAGGTCCAGGGAGCTTCGCCTCGGTCTGTGGACCATGTGGCGAGGGTAGTGCCCTCTGCGATGCGTCTCTCTCTGCGGTAGCCCTCCCTCCTGCTGTGCAGGTGGGCGTGCAACAACACCGTGTTGGGGGGCTCCACATCTCTGCGGCGGACCGCGTGGACTGCGAGGCTGCTGGGGCTGGTCATGCTGTTCATCCTCCGAGGGTGTCCACGCACCACCCATCTGGCAGGTGTTGGTCTGAGGGGTTGTGCAGGGTAGGTGGGTGGTTCCTCGGACTGGGGCTGCGGTTTCGTGTCGGTCTGTCCTCTGGCTTGGTGGGGGGCAGGGGTTGCCCTATGTGACGCGGTGGCCTCCTGCGTGGGTGAGGGCTCTCCCCCGTGGAGTGCACCTTGGCAGCTGCCACAGGCTGCTGGCTGCAACACGCCTGGTTGGAGAGAGACTGTTTCCCCCAGTGTGTGAAACAGTCTGCGATGCAGGTAAAATCCCACACTTCCTCTTTTGACAGCTGATTCAGCTCATTAACTGACCTCAACAAGCAAGGTAAGTACTCTCAAGTGGAACCCCGCTGGCTTTAATTGCCTGCGGGATTCCCACCAGCGGGGGCCACGCACGCAGCCCCGCACGTCATCGGGGAACCCGGAAGTGGTCGGGATCGCGGCGCGATCCGGTCACGTGACCTCATATCGGGATTTTCGGGGCCCCCCCGCTGGAGACCCGCAGGAAACCCGACCCTAAAATCGAGCCCTATAAATTACCTGATGCTTCAAAAGTGTATTAAGACATTTTTAATGTTCAATTTTATATAAATTAGCAATTCTATTAATATGTTGGGCATGTCCTCTGAACCAGCAACAAATAAACCTATATGGGCGATCACTAAAATTTTTGAAGCAAATCAATGCTTTACCCTTAGAGTTTCTGTCACAATAGTCACAAGGCTGCCAAATAAAGTACATTCTTTTTGAGAAAGCTGGTAGTCAAATCAAACGTTAGGCATTCAAAAAAAAATTACATAAAAGTACTGTTAAAGAAGCTCCCTTCTTTACTTTCTATAATGATAATGGTATAATTGATGCAAACAATAGTATGTCATTGATTATGTAATGGAACCTGGTATAATGCTGTTCATTTTAGTCAAGAAAAAAATGACACATACTAGTGCTTTCCCCCCCAATTATGTTAGCAAGAGATGCAAGGATAGGATAGTGTGTGCGTGTTAGTGTGTCACTCCAGGTGAAGGGAACACTAAAATAACTAAAGTAGTTACAGCAGAAGTGACAAATAAGAAACGGTGTGAGAAAGACAACAACAGGGCAGAATGACAGGTTTGGGTCTGTTCCCTAAATAAGAGTTTTATATACTAACGCAGGAGTATAATAAATAAATTGGGTAAATTAGAGGCTCAAATACAGCTCAGAGGGTATGACATGGTGACCATTACTCAGACATGGCTGCAAGCTGGTCATGATTGGGAGGTAAATATTCCAGGTTATAGGGATTTAGAAAGGATAGGGAAACTGGAAGAGTAGGAGGTGTAGTCTTTTGATTAAAGATACTATTACAACATTAGTAAGACAGGATTTAGGCAAGGGAAAGCAATCAGCAGAGACTCTATGGTTAGAATTGAGGAATAAGCGAGGACTTAAGACTGTAACGGAAGGTGTCTACAGGCCTCTTGATAGCAGCAATGAAGTGGCAGAATGTATTAATTCACAGATTAGAGAGAGGCTTGTAGCAAAAGCAGAGTTGTTTTAATGGGAGACTTTAATTTTCATAGCAGAGTAGCTCAAGTCAGAAAGTTAGCGAATTGCTTGAGTGCATTCAAGAAAGTTTTCTGGAGCAGTATGTTCTAGAACCAACAAGAGGGCAGGCCATACTAGATTTAGTAATGAGTAATGAGCCAAACTTAGTTAATAATAGTAAGGGAACATTTATCTAACAGTGATCATAATATGATCGAATTCAATGTTAGGTTTGAAAAAGAGAAATGTAACACAGTTACTAAGATTCTAGGTTTTGGTATGGCTAACTTTAACGGGATGAGGCAGAGATGGACGACAGCAATCTGGTCAAAACTGTTATCGGTTAAAACTACAGATGAACAGTGGGAGGTGTTCAAAAAGAATTAAGCTTAATACAGCACCAGTATATACCCCTAAGGAGCAAGAACTCTATTTAACAAATAAATCAGCCATGGTCGACAAAAAAGGTGAGAGATAACATAACACTAAAGGAAAGAGCATACAAAAGTACAGAGAATAGTGTAGATCCAGGAGATTGCGAGAAATATAAAGAACAGCAAAGGAAGACAAAAAGATAGTAAGAGCTGCAAAAATGAATACAAAAAGAAACTTGCAAGCATATCAAGATTAACACAAAAAGTTTTTACAATTATATTAGAAGAAAATGGGTAGTCAAGGGTAATGTGGGCCCTTTAAAAACAGGTGTAGGTAATATTGCAATTTAAAATAAGGAAATGGCAGACTTGTTGAACAATTACTTTGGGGGTGATTTTAAACCCCAAGAACGGGTGGGTTGGGGGTGGATGGGAGTTGAAAATAATTGTTTTTTTGCGTCGCAATCTTTGGACTTTGCATTCCCCGTGGGATGCCTGTACTTCTACATGAAATCTGGAAATAAAGACAGGTTGCAGTCGCAACCCAAAAAACAATTATTTTCAACTCCCATCTGCCCCCAACCCACCCACCCTTGGGGTTTAAAATCACCCCCTTTGTGTCAGTCTTCACAGTAGAGGAAGAGGATAATATACTTGACATTCTAGGGAAACTAATAATGAATCAAAGACAGGAACTCATTCAAGTTAACATAAGCAAGAAAACAGTACTAGAAAAAATAATGGCGTTAAAGATTGACTAATCCCCAGGACCTAATGATTTCCACCTCAGGGTTTAAAAGGAAGTAGGTGAGGAAATTGCAGATGCTTTAGCCATAATCTTCCAAAGCGGTCTCAATTCAGAAATTGTCCCTTCAGATTGGAAAATTGCAAATGTAACTCCATCATTTAAGAAAGACGTGAGAGAGAAACCAAGAAATTATAGACCTGTTAGTCTAACATCTGTTGTGGGGAAGTTATTGGAATCTACAATTAAGGACAGAGTGACTGAGCACTTAAAGAAATTTGAGCTGATTAGAGAGAGCAAACATGGATTTGTAAAGGGTAGGCCACGTCCAATGAACCTAATTGAATTTTTTGAGGAAGTAAGTAAAGTAGTAGACAGGGATGTAGTTTATATGGACTTCCAGAAGGCATTTGTTAAGGTTCCACACAAGATATGGTTAGCTAAAATTAAAGCTTATAGAATTGAAGGCAAATTATTGACCTGGTTAAGAGATTGGTTAGGCGTTAGAAGACAGAGAGTAGCGATAATGAGTATGTATTCGAGTTGGAAGGAAGTGACAAGTAGTATCCCACAAGGATCTGTGCTGGGGCCTCAACTAGTCACTAGATTTATTAATGACTTAGATAACACAATAGAGAGCCATATATCCAAGTTTACCGATCACCACAAAGATTGGTGACATAGTAAGAAGTGTAGACGGGAGCATAAAATTACAAAGAGACATTGATAGATTAAGTGAGTGGGCCAAAACTGTGGCAGATGAATTTCAACGCAGGTAAGTGTGAGGTCATCCATTTTGGACCAAAAAAGGATAGATCCAAGTATTTTTTAAATGGTGAAAAGTTAGGAACAGTGGAGGGCCAAAGAGATTTAGGGGTCCATATACACAGATCACTAAAATGTAGTAGTCAGGTACAAAATATAATCAAAAAGGCTAATGGAATGTTTGCCTTTATAACTAGAGGGCTAGAATATAAAGGGAGGAAGTTTTGCTACAGCTATACAAAGCCCTGGTAGGACCACATCTAGAGTACTGCCTACAGTTCTGGGCACCGCACCTTAGAAACAATATACTGGCCTTGGAAGGAGTGCAGCGCAGATTCACCAGAATGTTACCAGGGCTCCAAAGGTTAAATTATGTGGAGAGATTACATAAAATAGACTTGTTTTCCCTGGATAATAGAAGGGTAAGGGGTGTTTTGATTGAGGTTTTTAGGATTTTGAAAGGAATTGATATGATAGAGAGAGAGAAACTTTTTCTGCTGGTGGGTGAGTCTAGGACAAGGGGACATAACCTTAAAATCAGAGCCAGGTCATTCAGGAGAGAAGTTAGGAAACACTTCTTCATGCAAAGGGTGTTGGAAGTGTGGAACTCTCTTCCGCAAAATGCAGTAGATGCTAGCTCAATTAATAATTTTAAATATGAGATTGATAGGTTTTTGCTAGTCAAGGGTATTAAGGGATATGGAGCCAAGGCAGGCAGATGGAGTTAGAATACAGAGCGCAAGAAAGATAAAAGTCACCAGATGATTCAAATCTGAAAAATAAAACAACTTTTAAAATCTAGGAAAATTACAATAAGGCTGTTAAACACCCTTTATCCCACAAGGGACATGGTTTTGTAGATATGTATTTATATTAAAAATATAAATTTAAATATCAATAATACTGCATAATTTATGCCACCTCCCATAAAGCAACTTTAACCATATATAACTGAGGCACATGCAGCTCCACACACACTCCAAAAAACTGGAGCACCATTTTCAATATCACAATAATATGCAGATAACATTGTGTATTTTTTGACTGTTGCCCCCTGGGGAATGTACAGCTCCCAAGCACAAAAAAGGATGGACAAAAAAATCTGCCCTTGTATCTCTGTTTATATAAAAACGTTGAGAGTGTTTGCCATATTCCACACATTATATATCACATTTTAAAGTGCCATCTATTACAGATGCTAAACAATTTTTTTATGGGTGTGTCTGATCTGGAGCCAGATATTTACGAGCAGTTCTATCACACATTCTAACCCTTTCTGTCCCCATCCATAACCATTGGTAGCAAAAATTCTATCAAAACATGGCATATGGTCTGCATACCATTAAAGTTCAATCATGCCAGAGGCCATACTGCAAATGAAACTTCCCAGTGGCACAATGCCAATAAAATTTAATTTTCAAGGTATTAGATAGTTTACAATAAAGCTATGCTTGGGTGGGTAAATGCACTACATGGTGTGGCATTAAGACATTGCAGACCCATAAGATTCCAGACTCAATCTGTAGTGTGCAATGAGTTATAGGATGTCAAGTGGAGAGCTGCCAGCCCTCAAGAAATTACATCCCTAAATCAACCTCCCCTTCAGGGCAAGAGAGGTGGGGGGTGCAGGGGTGGAATTTTGGAGGCAAAGCTAGATGAGGGAAAGAGAGCTGCAATGTTCATAATATGGATCAACTGATAGATTATAGGACTATGTATGTGACGAAACCATTAATGAAAAAAATAGAAGCCATTTTAAACAGACAATGGGGGGAGTTTTAAACCCCCCCAGGACAGGTGGGAGAGAGGCAGGGGGGAGGTTAAATTCTTAAATATCTGAAACCCGACCGCAACCTGCAGTGAACCCTCCTACTGCTGGTTTAACCAGAGCGGGTTGGAGGGCGGGTGAGTAACCTGCGCTCAAGACGTGGGTCAGTAATTATAAATGTTAATGAGGCTGCGTTCCTCAGATTTTAGCAGTGGTTTAGATTTAACAGCTGCGGGTCAGGTTTCCCAGGGCTCAGGAAACCCGGCAGCTGAAGGGAGGTGAGAATGGCCGGATCCAGCACTGCTTGTGGGCCAGGAGGAGCTGGAGTGGTTCCTCTGGCCCCTCAAGCTAACCTGCCGTGATCTGCCTCCTTCTCCGTGATCTCTCCCCCCACCCCGGGACCTCCATGCCGACCCCTCCCACCCGCAATCATCAGGACGACTACCCCCACCCGCAATCACCAGGACGACCCCCACCCTGGCGAGCTCCAGGCTCGTCACAGGAAGGGACAGAGAGTAGAACCAACTAGAGAACAGGCTATTTTAGAACTTGTATTGTGTAATGAGACAGGGTTAATTAGTAATCTCATAGTAAAGCATCCTCTGGGGAAGAGTGATCATAATATGATAAAATTTCACATTGAGTTTGAGTGTGACATACTTGAGTCCGAAACTAGAGTCATAAACTTAAATAAAGCCAATTACATAAGTATGAGGAGCGAGTTGGCTAAGGTAGATTGGGAAATTAGATTAGAAGATATGATGGTAGATAAGCAGTGGCAGACATTTAAAGAAATATTTCAAAACTCTCAATGAATATACATTCCACTGATTGACAGGCTGACTGCCGTCAGGAGCTGCAACGCGAGGTGGGGTGGGGGAGATAGAGAGAGAGAGCAAGACGTCATCCAGCGCTGGAACGGAAGACTGGGGTAGAGGGAAGAATGGAAGATCTGGTGGCGCTGGACTGGAAGACCGGAGGTGGGGGGGGGGGGGGGGACATTGAGAGGACATCGGGAGGGTGGAGAGGGGGACATCGGGGGGGGGGGGGGTGAAGAGGGGGACATCGGAACAGGAGACATCGGACATCGGAGCAGGTTTCAAAGGTAGGTTCATTTAGTGTTTTCACTTCCTTCCATGGTTGTTTGTTTAATTTATTCCTTGTTCTCTGATCCAGCCTTTCACGGCTGGTTTCACCAGGCGTGAATCAGAAGCGGTGGGCAAGCCGCCCAGGTAAGTTAAACATCCTTCTAACTACTTAATCTGTCACAGGTAAAGTGCCTTACGTATCTCAATGAGGTACATTTGGCTCTTTAACACTCATCCCGCCGGCTTTAAGTCAGCGGGTATGTGAAAAGGAAGAGAGTAGCAAAAGTAAACGTTGGTCCCTTAGAGGCTGAGACAGGAGAAATTATAATGTGGAATAAGGAAACTGGAGAGGTGTTAAACAAATATTTTGTATCTGTCTTCACAGCAGAAGACACAAAAAACATACCAGAAATAATGGGAAACCAAGGGTCTAATGAGAGTGAGGAACTTAAAGCAATTAATATCAGTAGAGAAAAAGTATTAAATAAACTAATGGGACTAAAAGCCGACAAATCCCAAGGACCTGATGGCCTACATCTGAGGGTTCTAAAAGAGGTGGCTGCAGAGATAGTGGATGCATTGGTTGTGATCTTCTAAAATTCCCTAGATTCTAGAACGGTCCCAGTGGATTGAAAGGCAGCAAAAGTAACCCCGCTATTCAAGAAAGGAGGGAGAGAGAAAAAAGGGAACTACATGCCAGTTAGCCTGACATCAGTCATCGGGAAAATGCTGGAATACATTATTAAGGAAGTGGTAACAGGGCACTTAGAAAATTATAATATGATTAGGCAGAGTCAACATAGTTTTATGAAAGGAAAATTATGTTTAACAAATTTATTAGAGTTCTTTGAGGATGTAAGTAGCACGGTAGATAAAGAGGAACCAGTGGATGTAGTATATTTGGATTTCCAAAAGGCATTCGATAAGGTGCCATATAAAAGGTTGTTACGCAAGATAAGGGCTCATGGGGTTGGGGGTAATATATTAGCATGGATAGAGGATTGGTTAACGGAAGAAAACAGAGAGTAGGGGTAAACGGGTTGGCAGATTGGCAGGCTGTAACTAGCGTGGTGCCGCAAGGATCAGTGCTTGGGCCTCAGCTATTTACACTCTATATTAATGACTTAGACTAAGGAACCGAGTGTAATGTATCCAAGTTTGCTGATGATACAAAGGTAGGTGAGAAAGTAAGCTGTGAGGAGGACACAAGGAGTCTGCAAATGGATACAGACAGGTTAAGTGAGTGGGCAAGAAGGTGGCAGATGGAGTATAATGTGGGGAAATGTGAGGTTATTCAGTTTGGTAGGAAGAATAGAAAACCAGAATATTTTTTAAATGGTGAGAAACTATTAAATGTTGGTGTTGAGAGAGATCTGGGTGACCTCGTACAAGAAACACAGAAAGTTAGCATGGAGGTACAGCAAGCAATTAGGTAGGCAAATAGCATGTTGGCCTTTATTGCAAGGGGTTGGAGTATAAGAGCAAGGAAGACTTGCTACAATTGTATAAGGCTTTGGTGAGACCACACCTGGAGTATTGTGCACAGTTTTGGTCACCTTACCTAAGGAAGGATATACTTGCCTTAGAGGCGTGCAATGAAGGTTCACTAGATTGATTCTTGGGATGAGAGGGTTGTCCAATGATGACAGATTGAGTAAAATGGGCCTATATTCTTTGGAGTTTAGAAGAATGAGAGGTGATCTAATTGAAACATATAAAGTTCTGAGGCGGCTTGACAGGGTAGATGCTGAGAGGCTGTTTCCCTGGCTGGAGAGTGTAGAACTAGGGGGCATAGTCTCAGGATAAGGGGTTGGCCTATTAAGACTGAGATGAGGAGGAATTTCTTCACTCAGAGGGTTGTGATTCTTTGGAATTCTCTACCCCAGAGGGCTGTTTGATGCTGAGTTGTTGAGTATATTCAAGGCTGAGATAGATAGATTTTTGGACTCTAGGGGAATCAAGGGATATGGGGATCGGGCAGGAAAGTGGAGTTGAGGTTGAGGATCAGCCATGATATTATTGAATGGTGGAACAGGCTCGAGGGGCCGTATGGTCTACTCCTGCTCCTGTTTCTTATGAATCCCCCCCCAGCGATGTCTCCCTCCCTCCTCTCCCGGTCCCGGCTGCGGTCTTATGCCGCAGGCCTTCCTGCCCAACAGCCAGACAGCCGCTCATTCTGCCATGCTGCTGGCCGGGAAACACAGAAAAAAAAGATCAAATGAGGTTCTGCCATAACTTCAGCAGGACCTCCGCAGTCCATGCATTTCCAGGTTTCCCAGCCACGACAAGTCCCCCCCATCCCCCTCTCTCTCCCAGCCTCCCCGTAAATATTGGGGCCAATATCACTATTTAGCAATATAGATATTTGCAAAAGCTAGAATTTCAGAGTTTCAGACATTTAAAAAAGTTCATGTGCTCAAACTTAAAATCTTTTGAGTTTAAGGTACATGGAAAATGCTGCTTTGCAGACATAACTATTTACTAAATCCAGTTAAAAATTATAATATTTGCTATTAGTTCACAAAGATAGTGACTACTCTAAATCATCTTTTTGCAATAGAACAACCAGAAGTGGCGGTACAGTGATATACAGTCAGGAGGGAGTGGCCCTGGGAGTCCTCAACATTGACTCCGGACCCAATGAAATCTCATGGCATCAGGTCAAACATGGGCAAGGAAAGCTCCTGCTGATTACCACCTACCATCCTCCCTCAGCTGATGAATCAGTCCTCCTCCATGTTGAGCACCACTTGAAGGAAGCTCCGAGGGTAGCAAGGGCACAGAATGTACTCTGGATGGGGGACTTCAACGTCCATCACCAAGAGTGGCTCGGTAGCACCACAACTGACTGAGCTGGCCGAGTCATGAAGGACATAGCTGCCAGACTGGGCCTGTGGCAGGTGGTGAGAGAACCAACACGAAGGCAAAACCTACTTGACCTCGTCCTCACCAATCTACCTGTCGCAGATGCATCTGTCCGTGACAGTATTGGTAGGAGTGACCACCGCACAGTCCTCGTGGAGATGAAGTCCCGTCTTCGCACTGAGAGCACCATCCAATGTGTTGTGAGGCACTATCATCGTGCTAAATGGGGTAGATTCAGCACAGATCTAGCAGCTCAAAACTGGACATCCATGAGGCGCTGTGGGCCATCAGCAGCAGCAGAATTGTATTCCAGCACAATCTGTAACCTCGTGGCCCGGCATATTCCTCACTCTACCATTACCAACAAGCCAGGAGATCAACCCTGGTTCAATGAGGAGTGTAGAAGAGCATGCCAGGAGCAGCACCAGGCGTACCTAAAAATGAGGTGCCAACCTGGTGAAGCTACAACTCAGGACTACATGCATGCTAAACAGCAGAAGCAACATGCTATAGACAGAGCTAAGCAATTCCACAACCAACGGATCAGATCAAAGTTCTGCAGTCCTGCCACATCCAGTCGTGAATGGTGGTGGACAATTAAACAAGTAACAGGAGGAGGAGGCTCTGTAAACATCTCCATCCTCAATGATGGCAGAATCCAGCACTGAGTGCAAAAGAAAAGGCTGAAGCGTTTGCAACCATCTTCAGCCAGAAGTGCCGAATGGATGATCCATCTCGGCCTCCTCCCGAAATCCCCACCATCACAGAAGCCAGTCTTCAGCCAATTCGATTCACTCCACGTGATATCAGGTAACGGCTGAGCGCACTGGATAAAACAAAGGCTATGGGCCCCGACAACATCCCAGCTGTAGTGCTGAATTTTTGTGCTCCAGAACTAGCCGCGCCTCCAGTCAAACTGTTCCAGTACAGCTACAACACTGGCATCTACCCGACAATGTGGAAAATTGCCCAGGTATGTCCTGTCCACAAAAAGGAGGACAAATCCAATTACCACCCCATCAGTCTACTCTCAATCATCAGCAAAGTGATGGAAGGTGTCGTCGACAGTGCTTTCAAGCGGCACTTACTCAACAATAACCTGCTCACCGATGCTCAGTTTGGGTTCCGCCAGGACCATTCAGCTCCAGACCTCATTACAGCCTTGGTCCAAACATGGACAAAAGAGCTGAATTCCAGAGGTGAGGTGAGAGTGACTGCCCTTGACATCAAGGCAGCATTTGACCGAGTGTGGCACCAAGGAGCCCTAGTAAAATTGAAGTCAGTGGGAATCGGGGGAAAACACTCCAGTGGCTGGAGTCATACCTAGCACAAAGGAAGATGATAGTGGTTGTTGGAGGCCAATCATCTCAGCCCCAGGACATTGCTGCAGGAGTTCCACAGTGCAGTGTCCTTCGCCCAACCATCTTCAGCTGCTTCATCAATGACCTTCCCTCCATCATAAAGTCAGAAACGGGGATATTTGCTGATGACTGCACAGTGTTCAGTTCCATTTGCAACCCCTCAGATAATGAAGCAGTCCGTGCCCGCATGCAGCAAGACCTGGACAACATCCAGGCTTGGGCTGATAAGTGTCAAGTAACATTCGTGTCAGACAAGTGCCAGACAATGACCATCTCCAACAAGAGAGAGTCTAACCACCTCCCCTTGACATTCAACGGCATTACCATCACCGAATCCCCCACCATCAACATCCTGGGGGTCACCATTGACCAGAAACTTAACTGGACCAGCCACATAAATAATGTGGCTACAAGAACAGGTCAGAGGCTGGGTATTCTGCGGCAAGTGACTCACCTTCTGAATCTCCAAAGCCTTTCCACCATCTACAAGGCACAAGTCAGGAGTGTGATGGAATACTCTCCACTTGCCTGGATGAGTGCAGCTCCAACAACACTCGTCACCATCCAGGACAAAGCAGCCCGCTTCATTGGCACCCAATCGACTACCCTAAATATTCACTCCCTTCACTACCGGCGCACTGTGGCTGCAGTGTGTACCATCCACAGGATGCACTGCAGCAACTCGCAAGGCTTCTTCGACAGCACCTCCCAAACCCGCGACTTCTGCCACCTATCAGGACAAGGGCAGCAGGCACATGGGAACAACACCACCTGCACGTTCCCCTCCAAGTCACACACCATCCTGACTTGGAAATATATCGTCGTTCCTTCATCGTCGCTGGGTCAAAATCCTGGAACTCCCTTCCTAACAGCACTGTGGGACAACCTTCACCACATGGACTGCAGCGGTTCAAGAAGGCGGCTCACCACCACCTTCTCAAGGGCAATTAGGGATGGGCGATAAATGCTGGCCTTGCCAGCGACGCCCACATCCCATGAACGAATAAAAAAAATGTTTGGCATATTTCAAGGTCAACAAATTATACATTATCATAATCATCACAGAACTTCTATTACTTTCTTTTCATGGAATATCTAGAATTGTATAAAAAGTGGCCCTCTAGCTTTACAGAACAATGGTGCTAATTTGCGCAATTTTACTCACGACTCATAATCAGCTATTTTTAAGAATGTGCTTCGTTTAGAGAATATTCAAAAATCCTGAAGGAATTATCCATCATTATTATATTCTCTCACCCAAGATGTCCAGAAACATCCATTATTTTAAAATCAGAATTGAGCAGTGTCTTTGAAACCAAATCAAAATATTGTTGCCATTAACAATCTCTTTGAACTAATATGATTTACTTTTAACAAAAAAGCATAATACTTGCATTTATGTATCCTCTTCATGTTAAAAACACCTCAAAACACTTACATATTGAATACTTTGAAGTGCAGTGACTCTTACTATGTAGGCAAATAGTGTGCAATCAACATCCCGTAAACAGCAATGAGATGGTCAATTCATTGTTTTTTAGATGGTACTGGTTGGGAGATGAATGTTGGCCAGCACATCAAGAAAACTTTTTACTTTTTACTTTTTGAATAGTGCCATGCGATCTTAAATGTTCATCTGAACAGACAGACAGGATATTGGCTTAACATCTCACACTCGGGATAAACATTCAACACTGCTGCACTGGAGTGTCAGCCTAGATTATGAGCTCAAGTCCAGGTAATCAGCTTGAAATCAACCTTCTGACACAGAAGTGAGAGTACTATCAACTAAACCAAGCTAATATATTTATTTTTAACAGTCTGTAGGTTTCTATCACCTCCCCCCATTAAAAAATTTAAATTTATACAAAAAAAAATCATTAGTAGATACACATTAGAGCATTAAAAAAATGCAATACAAAAAATAGCAGGTCAAATCTTTGGGCACTCATTTCCACAGGTTGCACATACTATAGAAGTACCATATTTTATAATTTTCACACATTCAGTGAAATATTCCCATTCTACTAATTTGATCATGTGAAATTTACACTATTATTCTTCCAAAATGACTTTAACTTAGTAAATTCTTGAACATAAACGTACCTAGTGCAATTAAATGATTTTTATTTAAATTAAATTTTAAATCAGGCTCCCAATTGCACTGTGGGAGCCCATTTCAAATATGTTATTTAAGCGTCCTGCCTCTCCAAGGCGGGACACTCGGACAAACCGACATCTGCCGCCGTAAAAAAAGGCGGCAAGTGTGTGTGCAGCGGGTTGGGTTCGCGTATTTCACTTTTTAAACCCCTCGGACCCTCTCCCGTCCGTCGTTGGGGGGTTTGATATCGAGGCCAATGGATCTCCATTAATTGTTCTGGATACACGACATTTTGCTACTTCCATTGATGCAATGTGTGTGTCGTTGTCTGCTCGCCATTCACCACCGCCCTCTCCAAGCTCCAATGGTTCCTCATGCCCCAGTATATCACGTTAAAAATTGTCATCTCCATTTTTGACTCTCTCCATGAACTCATTCCATTGCTTTTTGGCAACCAAAGGTATTAAGGGATATGGGCCAAAGGCAGGTATATGGAGCTGGATCACAGATCAGCCATGATCTTATCAAATGGCGGAGCAGGCACGAGGGGCTGAATGGCCTACTCCTGTTCCTATGTTCCTATCTTAGTGAACACCTTGTGCCTTATGACCCTGCATGCACCCTCCATTCCTCTAACACTGGACTTCTCCTCTACACTCACCCCCTCCTCTCCACCACTGGCAATCATTCAATCAGACACTATCGGCCCGATAATAATGCGGTGCCGGGGTTGGGGGGGGGGGGTGGCGATCACGAAAAGTAGAAGATTGTGGGACACATGGGAATGTCCGATTTCAACATGGATACCTAATTATCATTTTATTTTTGGGTTTAGTGTCTCCAATGCGCGTGAGCTGTCATGATGCGCACCCGCATGACGCGATCTCAACTCGACTATTTAAAGGGCCAATGCAAAGATGGAATTTGGAGGAGTTGGGAGCATTTGTACAGAGACGGAAAAATTCAAACATGGAGTCAGGACGGTCAAAAGGTGCGCCCCGCTTCAATGTTGCGTCATTTGATGTATTGCTGGGTGCAGTAAGGAGGTAATCTTATCAAGCACGGCAAGAAGAAACCTGCCACTGTGACCAAGAGGGCGTGGTTAGAGGTGGCTGAGGTCAGCAGCAGGAGCATGGTGCCCTGTACCTGGATACAGTGCAGAAAGCGGTTTAATGACTTAACCAGGTCGGGAAAGGTTAGCGCAGTTGCAGATTCACCAACATCTTGTAGTGCACACTCCCCCCTCTCACTCTGCCTTATCAAGCCTACTCCATCATATCATTCCTCACAGCCATTTAAATTTCAAGAGCACCCATCGTTCACTTTCTAGGCACTTCCTCACCTCCCATTTTCCATCCACCACTGCCACTCACCCCAATCCTTATGCAATGTGATGCCACCTCAGTCAGCTCACCCGATTGTAAACACACATCCTCAATACATGCCAGTGGTATTCGTGATGCATTTGCTTGATAGTCACCCTCATCGAATGCACTGCATCCATCGGATGCACATATGCCTTATAGCCACTCATAGGTCTGTCATTCCCCCCTGCAGGAGAAGAGAGCACAAAATACAAGGGTGAGGGAGAGGACCAGAGTTGGTCTGCCACAAATTGTGCAGCTGACATCTGCAGAGGAGGCGACCAAGGAGATAAGCAGCATCTCAGCATCCCTGACCATTGGGGATGACGAGACTCGGATTTCGCTGTTGGCTGGTGACAGCATTAAATATATCCGACCCATATCTCATATATGCCTTAGTCATGTCGACTTGATTTCAGCACCGAGTGAAATATGATCACCTCAATCATACTAAGTTGTAACATTTTTACATTCCCATTACTAATTCATATCCGTCTCTTCTGTCCTCTAGCGCCATCACTCGAAGAACAGCAGCCCTTGGCCCTTCTGGATGACGTTTCTTCAGAGGAGCTGATTCCTTCTGAGGGTGCACTGTCATAGGACACATGCTTATCAGACACCAGCGCAGATACGAGCACTTTGGTGGGCCCTCTTAGACAGTTAGGTTGGTTCTCACCTGGTGAGTCAAAGTTCACAAGTGAGCACAAGCAGAGAGTGGTGGCACGGATAGCTGTGGAGAGTCCGCGTCGGAGGGTGCACTCCTCTCCAAGCTCTGTTCAGCTGGACATCGATGCAGAACCCTGGGGGCCATCAATGAAGAGGAGAATCATAGAGGGTCAGCAGCAATGTAATAGTTACTTTGGTCCAGTGTGACTAACTGAACCTTCAAGTTATTAGGGCATCCTTGGCATCCTGCGCAGTAATGTGTGCAGCTGGTCTGGCTCTGGGTGCCCCATCTTCATCTTTCTCCTTTTCCTCCTCCTCCTACACATTGGAATTGTCATCAGATGAAGAGTGATGAGCGCTTTGTTCCTCCTCCACCTCTAGTCCTCGCTGCTGCGCTATGTTGTGCAGAATGCAGCACACTACGACTATCCTAGAGACCCTCACTCTCGAGTACTGAAGGGCTCCTCCAGACCTGTCCAGGCACCTGAAGCGAATCTTGAGCATGCCAATGGCATGCTAGTTCCAGGTCTTAACAGGTCGGGGATGTTGGACTGCTGCAGGATGAAAGCATCATGGCAGCTCCCAGGGAATCTGGTGCAGATCTGCATGAACCACATCTCGTGATTGCACATCAGCTGAACATTGATGGAATGAAATCCCTTGCGGTTGACGATCACTCCTGGTTGATCTGGTGGTGCTCGGATTGCCACTTGTGTGCAATCGATGGCACCCTGTAACTGTGGGAAGCCAGCCAGAGACGTGAATCCGAGTGCCCGCTTATTCTGGTTATTGTCGTCGCAGGGGAAGCTTACATACCTCCCAGCCCTGGCAAACAATCCATCCGCCAACTGCTGTATGCATTTACGTGCAGCTGACTGGAAGACCCTCGATATGTCTCTGGTAGCGCCCCAGAAGGAACCAGAGGCAAAAAAATTGAAGGCGGTGGTGACTTTCACAGCCACTGGTAACGCATGGCTACCAGGTCTAGCTGGGAGCATGTCTTCTTCTAGGAGGCTGCAGATGTCTGTGACCACCTGATGTGATAATCTGAGCCTCCGGAAGCATTGGTCTTCCAAGAGAGGTAAAGGAAGCTGTAGACCCTGTTACTTGGGTAGTGCCTCCTGTGTATTCAGCTCCTCTGTTGCTCTCCTCTCTGTTGTCCACCTGCAGCTCCCTCCACAGTACGACCTTGCTGCTGCTCATGCTGATGGTCTTCCTTGTCCCAAGTCCAATCTAAAGCAGCCGTGGTGCCACTCATCCTGATGTTCTCTGTGTGAACACCTCCAAACTGTACAAATACACCTGTCACAACAAGTACGCTCGCCAAACTGTTTCCCAGAGGGAACTGAGAAAGCAGCTGTGAGAACTGAGCCTTTATTCATACAGGGACACCTGATCTTTAACCGTCCCCACAAAGTGCTGCTCAATCTCACCTCCGTTTTACTGCCAAGTTTCCCGAGTTAATTTTAAATCTCTGTCAAAATCTCATGAAAGGGCCCTGATTAACATATTATAATCACTGACTCGCCTCTTGACAGCGGGTTACTCGGCTGCATCCAAACCCGCCTCGGTTAAACCAGAAGTAGGCGCGTTCGTGGCAGGTTGGGGTCGGGTTTAAAATTTTTGAAATTTTAACATCCCACCCGACCATCTCCCGCCCGTCGTGGGGAGAGGGGGGTTAAAAGTCCCCCCTATGTATCTGCCCTCTGGATACTCTACCCAGTTCTCTCCACTTTGCCTATTCCCTCCCTGTTTTAAAAACTCTCTGTGCCTTTGGTTCCCAATCCTAGCCTCTTCATTTCTCTCCCCTTTTGCCAGCCTCAGTGTCTATAGTATTCCTTTTCTCCTTATTCTATAGGGTTCTGAGATGTCTTTCTACATGAGAAGAGTACTACATATAATGTATGTTGTTGTTATTGATGTAACAGCCATTAACAATTTAAATCCATGACCACCCCTGACACAATCATGTTTGTGAGAACTTCTTTGGGTACCCTGCAACACATGCCCAATATTTATCTTCAATTGTTCCAACAGATTGTCAGTCTAACACAGATTGGTTCTTGCTATCTCCTGTGTTCTCTGTACTATTTCTCAGAAACCTATCTTGGGCAAGTGAAAACCTGGCATCCATGAAACATATTCAAACATTGTTTTTGTGTAACCTGGAGATGCTGCAGAATACTTTTGGTCATTGTTTTTCTGTTTTGTTCCTGGGCATATGCTGTCAATAAATACTGAGAATTGTGCAAACTAAAACTTCAGTTTCTTTTCATAGCCTTCCTTTAACATTCATGTCTTGAGTGATAAGTAGGTTCTGTGTCCTCAAAAGCAAAGTTCAGAGTTCAGACTACAATTGGCATCTTTCCAGATTTTCCTCAGGTGATTGAAGAATTGGGCTGACATTTCTATTCTGATCCAGGCAGCCTTTGAGGTTTTATTACTTGTCAGTTCTGCTCCAAGATATTTGTACTGAGTTACCTTTACTTGTCCAGGCACTAACTTAAAAATCCAATTCAAAATTAAATAAAAGACTCTTTTTTAAAAACTTACTGATCTGCATACCATCTTTTTTGACTTTTATATAGTCAGGAAAATACTTATCTGTTTGGTTATTTTAAATGCAAAAGATATTTGCTCCACCACCTTAGACCAGACAACCTGTACAGTATATTTACTGGTAGAATGCATAACTAATTGGGAGGCAAAAGTGAATATGTTAGGACTCTATTAGTTGGCCCTCTTTGAGCAAAATTCTGAACACAAAATGAATGAAATATATACTTCTTGCAAAATTTAGAGAAATGTTGATGATTAGTTTTGAAAATAAGTAAAGCAAGGATCATGAACTGTAACCAACCCGATATAGTATTTCTTTAACAATGCTGCTCAGACTGCAGGTCAAAGATGAACAAATAAATCAGGGTTGGACTTCTTCACAAATACAGAGTGGTGACGATGAATTCTAGTAGTTTTTTTTTCCAAGCCCATAAGCTCATGAGTATTGCAATAACACACTACTAATACTATTTAGCACAAGTAAATCTCCACCTGGAGATGGGAAAGAAACCCTGGAATTGTAGGTGGCCTTTAAATGAATTCCACAGTGAGAGATCTATTGTCAGATGATAACTCACATGCATTTTGTTTTTTTTTCTTCCATTGGTGTAAATTATCATTTCACTAAGCAGTGACATTGCAATTTACTGCCAGAGAATAAATAAAACTTACCAATGCAACCTCTTTATATATTCTAATAATTAAAATATATGTTGCAGAGCGTACTGGAATGCATATAACATGTTGCAGAGCATACTGGAATGCATATAAAGCAGTGCTGCTCACGATCTTTTCATGAATGATCATAATCCCTAGCAACCTCTTGTTCAAGCAACAATTTCATACAATGGGTAGTGGAAATCTGGAATTCTCTCCCCAAAAGGCTGTGGGTGCTGGGTCAATTGAAATTTTCAAGACTGAGATTGACAGATATTCATTAGGTAAGAGTATCAAGCGATATGGCTCAAAGCTAGGAAAATAGAGTTGAGTTCTATATCAGCCATTATCTAACTGAATGGCGGAACAGGCTCGAGGGGATGAATGGCCTACTCCTGTTTCTATGTTCTGGATTTCTTTCCCAGCTCCTGCTCTGCTCATCACCATATCAATTTCGGCAAGGGGACCTTAAACAGGCATTGGACCCCTCATTTACACATGTAAGGAGTCTAACGTCTTTTTTAGGCGGCCGCCAGGGATGCCTGAAAAATGGGCCTGATGAATTTAACAGTGGCCTGAACACACACGCAGATTGGGTGTGGGCCGTCCAACTGCTAAATTTGGGTTATCATCAATGCGACTGTTTTATACCCGAGAAATGGGTGCAATGCATACCAATTCCTACCCCATGATATAGTAGCCATAACAGAGACACGGCTTAACTTTGGACAGGGTCAGAATCTTAATATCCCTGGTTATAACATTTTCAGGAGAGATAGAGAGAGAAGAAAGGAGAATAGGGTGGCAAAGTTACTAATGAATTCTATCACAGTGCTTGAATATAAAGATGTTCTAGGGGGTTATATTAAGACAGAATCCATATGGATAGAGTGTAGAAATAGGAAGGGAAATGGTTCAATTCTTGGTGTGCATTACAGCAAACCATGGAGATGAAATCTATTTCTAATCCAAGAAAACAAGCATTGTTTGATCTAGTTCTGGAAAATGAAGTACGACAAATAATTGAAGTGAGAGTAGGAGAACAATTTGAAAATAGTGACCACAACATAGTTAGGTTCAATGTAAGGACAGAAAAAGATAATAAAAAGAATTCTTTACCCCAAAAAGCTGTGGAGGCTGAGTCATTGAATACATTCAAGGCTGAGTTAGACAAATTTTTGATCAGCAAGGGAGTCAAAGGATATGGGGAACAGGCGGGAAAGTGGAGTTGAGGTAAAAATCAGATCAGCCATCATCTCACTGAATGGCGGAGCAGGCTCGAGGGGCCAAATGGCCTACCCCTGCTCCTAACTCTTATGGTCTTTATGGTCTTATGGTCAAAGACAAGAGTGCTAGACTAGAAAAAAAGACAACTTTCCGTGAAATAAGAAAGGAAGTGGCGCATATTAGCTAGACAGGAAAGTTAGCAAATGGGTCAAGAGATTAACAGTGGGAAATCTTCAAATAGGAGATGGATAGCGTACAAAATAAATATATTCCTATAAGGTGAAAGGAGGTGCATCAAAGAATAGAGTTATGTGGATAAATAGATAAAAACTAAACTGAGACTTAAAAGGGAAGCTTTTCGGGCTAAATTCGGGTTAACAATGCTAAAGATAATCATGAGGACTACAGAAAAAGTAACGGGGAGGTGAAAAGGGAGATTAGAAAGGCTAAAGGGAATACTTTGTGCTCCTTTACCCCTTTCCCACTTCAGCTCTTGCATGACGACACGCAGCTCTACCTTTCCACCATTTCTCTCTCGACCCCTATACTGCCTCTGTGTTGTCCGACATCCAGTCTTGGATGAGCCACAATTTCCTTCAGTTAAACATCGGGAAGAGCAAACCCATTGTCTTTGTCCCCTGTCACAAACTCTACCCTTTTGCCACTGATTCCATCTCCCTCATTGGTCACCGTCACAACCTTGGTGGCCTATTCAATCCTGATCTAGGCTTCCGACCCTATATCCTCTCCATCACAAAGTCTGCCTACTTCCACCTCTGTAACACTGTCGTTGACTCATCCCCAACCTCAGCCTTCTGTTGGTGAAACCATCATTTGTTCCTTTATCCTGACTATTCTAATATTCTCCTGATTGATTTCCCGTCTTTCACCCTTCATAAACTTCAGCTTATTGAAATCTCTGTTGTCTGAACCATTTCCCGCACCATGTCCAGCTCACCCATCACCCCTGTCCTACGTAGGTCCCATCTTCTAATTCCCTGCCTAAAGTGCTCAATCTTACTCTCCTCCTTTAAAATCCCTCTGTAAAACCCATTTCTTTGATCAAGCTTGAGATCATTCCTTCTAATATCTCAGCGTCCGTTTTGTGATCATGCCTCCGTGAAGCACCTTGGGATATTTTTCATCATTGAAGGCACAATATACATGCAAGTTGTTGTCATTGTTAACTGGATAGATAAAGGAAATGCAGTTTATATGGATTTTTTGGAGTTGTTCGATACAAGAGTCTTACAAGAGGCTTGTTAGAAAAAATCCGATGAATAATATAAAAGGAAATGTAGGAGCATAGTTGGAAAGTTGTTTGACGGACAGGAAACAAAGGGTTAGGGTAAATGGGTACTCCTTGGATTGGAGAAGGGCAGTCCTTGGTATATATAGATGATTTGGATGTGGGTATCACAATCTCAAAAGGACACAAATGTTGGAGGTTTGACAAACAGTGAGGAGGACTGCAAAAAACTTCTAGAAGACTTAAGACGGGTTAAAAATAGATTAACATATTTAATGTAGATAAATATGAAGTAATACATATTGGGAATTTTGACTCAATGTTGTTTCCAAGCCAGTGATCCATGTTTACCAGTGATGTATGTCTGTTCATATAGAATCATAGAAACGAGGGCACAGGAGGTTATTCAGTTCATCAAGCCTGTGCTAGCTCCTTAACTGGAGCTTTTCATTCTAATACCATTTCCCTTCCCTTACCTTAATATTCTTTTCAAATAATTATCCAATTTAATTTTAAAAGATGTTATAGTGTCTGCTTCAATAACCACTTTTGGTAAATATGTTCTAGTAATTAATAAAAAAAAATTGCGCCTTTTCTCTTTATTCTTTAGTGATAATACTGTGTGATTAATTTTCAAAAACATTGCTTCTGCATCAAAGGAAAGACACCCTCATAAACCATGGATACTCTTGGAGTCTTCAGTCTTTATTCGTTTAGTCTTTTCTGCACAAAGGAGAAAATAGGAACTCAGTAAGAAATAAATCTTCTGTGGTGAGAGGAACTGCAAAAATTATGGATGCTAATTTTGGTTTTCTATAAACAGGGAACCCAATTTATGTAAAGTGCAAGTTTGATTAATTATACTGTTAATATCTTGTCAGTCCTTTTGATTTTGTACATTATTTTATCTGGAGAGTTAAGTTTTCGACTGTACACAGTGTTCTAGCAGTGTGGTACTTTTCTACCTTCTGAGGTGATGGGAAAACCTTGTGGATATCCCATGTAATCTCTAAGTAAATTCTTAGCATTGGGCAGTATTACTGATACACAGTAGAGAATAAAATCATAGCGTTTGGTTCATATGAGATGGAGTCCGCATTTAGAAACTGCAATCTAACTGTGAACACGAGGGTCTAGAGGAACACAGCACCTCTAGATCCATATTTTGTTTCTTTATTTGTCCCATTACCACCTTCCTTGCCTTGCACCATCTAATCACTCCTGCCCTCCACTCTATCACAGACCTTCCCTTTTGTTCTTTCCTACCCTCCCCTTCCACTTCCCATGGCTCTGTACTTGCTTAAAAACTGTTTAATATTCAACTTCTTCCAGTTCTGACGAAGGGTCGTTGACCTGAAACGTTAACTCAGTTTCTTTCTCCACAGATGCTGCTTGACTTGCTGAGTATTTCCAGCACTTTCTGTTTTTATTTGTGAAGATGAAGCTGGCGGAAAAGCTGGACACACTATGCACACATTTTAGTAAGTACTACTGCCACTAACAGTCGATCGACACAGCGCAACCCTACAATCACTTACTACATCTCCAATGCCTGCAGCCTTTTTCAAAAGTCTGTCTCAGACTAAGTAGTGGATACGTTGCACATGTGAAATTGCAAGGATAATCACTTTCTTAGCAGCAAAGGAAAGTAAACTGAAGGGATTTTGCTAACTCGTTAAAGGGTGCTCTTAAATATTCTTGTTTTGATTCCAAATGTGGTGTTTAATATAGGTTTTGGATACAACTGGAAACTAAAAGGGAGCTGTACACTATTTTCAATCAAAATATATAATGCAAAGGCTTATTCCACTGTCTTTCCTGGATTCTCATCACTTTGTGCTGACCTTTTCCTTCTGCTGCTTGTTAATTAGCAGAGAGATAATTATGCTCGGGAGGCAGGCCACAATCATGTTACTTTAGTATTGGTGACTCTGCTCCATAAGGTTCAGCGCCATTTTGCTGATGTGGTACCTGATACCTTCTCATCCATAAAGCAAGTGGAAGTGCAAAAGGAATTTAAGAAGTAGGCAGAGTGAGTGCGAAGCAAGGAAACCTGTGACAGACTGGACAATGGTGGGAGAGAGTCAAAGAGAGAGAGAATGAGAAAGAGAGAGAGAGAGCTAGCACGAGCACATTTGAGATGAGGAAAATCAGTTCTACATGAATGCAGCTTTTTAGTGAAGGTGGGGGGGAGGAAACAGAGGGCAGAGTCAAAATATAACATGTCGCCCTAAAACTGCATCACCATATTTTTTAGTGCATCATATGATGCCCAGAACAGCAAGATTGATATCTTACTTATGTGACATATGGAATTTACTCATGTACATTTAAGATAATAACCCAATCAGTTTCACACGTGCCACTGGTTGTTCAAAAATAAAATAGATAGCTGTGTGCTCACTGTCACCATGAGAGAGTGTAAGCTATAATCATGGTAACTACCTCTAAGCTTTCTGGAGTGTTACCTGTTAAAAAAACACTTACTTATGATATACAGATGACCCACAACTAATATGCACAAAACAACACCCACAGAATTAAACAAATCTACCATCATTCTAAAGTTCTGATAAACAGTAAGTACAAACTTCACCAACACAGTCTTCAATAGCTAAATCACAATTGCTAATTTCAAACACCATGGCAACTATCCTTAGGCATTCTGGGGTGCTAGCTTATGCTTACTTCCTTCATTCAGTCAAGAAAAATCACCATGCTCATTCAAAACTCATTCAAAAAATATAAGTTGGGGTGATAGGTGAGTGGGACTTGGTGTGGGTTAAGATACAGGCAGCAGAGTTTTGGATGAGGTCAGGTTTATGGCAGGCCTGCCAGGAGAGCATTGGAATAGTTGGGTCTGGAGGTAACAAAAGCATGGATGAGAGTTTCAGCAGCAGATGGGCTGAGGCAGGGGCCGAAATGGGTGATGTTACGAAGGTGGAAGTAGGCGGTCCTTGTGATGGACAGGATATGAGGTCAGAAACGGCTAGGCTGCGAACAGTCTGGTTCAGCCTGAGACAGTGACCAGGCACGGAGATGGAATCGACGGCGAGGGGCCGGAGGTCAATGGCTTTGATCTTCCCAATGTTTAATTGGAGGAAATTACGGTTCATCCAGGACTGAATGTCAGACAAGCAGGCTGACAACACAGAGGAAGCGGAGGGGTCAAGAGAGGCGGTGGTGAGGTAGAGCTGGGTGCTGTCAGCGTATATGTAGAACCTGACGTCATGTCTTCATGAGTGCAGCTCCAACAACACTCAAGAAGCTCGACACCATCCAGGACAAAGCAGCCCGCTTGATTGGCACCCCATCCACCACCCTAAACATTCACTCCCTTCACCACCGGCGCACAGTGGCTGCAGTGTGTACCATCTACAGGATGCACTGCAGCAACTCGCCAAGGCTTCTTCGGCAGCACCTCCCAAACCCACGACCTCTACCACCTAGAAGGACAAGAGCAGCAGGCACATGGGAACAACACCATCTGCACGTTGCCCTCCAAGTCAGACACCATCCCGACTTGGAAATATATCGCCGTTCCTTCATCGTCACTGGGTCAAAATCCTGGAACTCCCTTCCTAACAGCAATGTGGGAGAACCCTCACCACACGGTCTGCAGCAGTTCAAGAAGGCAGCTCACCACCACCTTCTCAAGGGCAATTAGGGATGGGCAATAAATGCCGGCCTCACCAGTGACGCCCACATCCCATGAACGAATAAAAAAAAAGGTGCTGTCGCTGAGGAGGCAGCATGTAAATCAGAAATAGGAGGGGACTAAGGATAGATCCTTGGGGGCCTCCAGAGGTAGCGGTGAGGTTACACTTAGACTGGAGGATGTAGATAGTGAGTTTGAGGAAGTTGCACCGATTAGTCAATGTGCAAATGTAAGGAGGAGCAAGTGGTAATGACAGTGAAGGACCAAGAATCTGCTGGTCAGAGGACCAACTCGCTTCCTTCCTCAGGCTGAGGTGCATAGGGATGTGAACCTCATACGGCCACTTATACAAGGAGAGTACTGTCAGAACAGGATTGTCTGCAGGAATCACTTGAGTCTGTCCAAAATCCCCTGAAATGTCGAGTTAGGCATTATCTGTGCTTTTTTGGACCATCATGGAGCACATAGCAACACCAGGGATATCTTCAGCTGAGATGCCAGTGACAAGATCTTAAGCGCAGTGGGGTTACTTTCATGAATGCTCATACTGCTGCATGAATGCCTTGGGTTTCAAACATCAAGAGACTTTGTGGTTTGGATTCAACATGCTAGGGAGATCAGATATTGAACAGGGGTTCACAAAGCTCACTGCTACGCACAGGTCTGCTCCAATGCAGATCAGTGGATATACTAAGGCAGTACCCAGCAGCAGAGGCACAGTTGGAGAAGGCACCGATGAGGCTGCTGTCTCTGAAGGTGACACTAAATCTGGCCGATCCAGGCCCTAAGCACAAGACATGCCAAAAAGTGGGCAGGTTCAGCCAACCACAGCAATAGCTCACATGGCTGAATCAGCTGTCGAGTCATCTCAGGAACAATTACATGGAGCTACAGAGCTAGCTGACCCAGAAGCTGCTCCCATTGAAATCCTGCAACCAGTCACCATTGGGGAATTGTTCAGAAGTTGGCACAGGTTGGGAGTTAGAAGTCACACACAATACTCAAGCAATATGGGGAAGCACTGTGGGAAAAGACACTAATATCACTGATATATGACACCAAGAACTGTATTTAAACTTGGTCCAGACAGCTCATTTTATTTGTGTAGAAGAGTTAACAGCATAACAAGGAGTGGGAATTGATACTAGTTGAGAAACCGCAGAGGACATTTTTGTAGAAGATGCTTGGAGCTACTTTCTCTGTATTATGGGGACAGCAGGGTGCATTTAGCTGAATGTCTCGTGTACGAGTTCCTGCCACACTGGTCTTTCTGGCTGAACTGGTATTTCTGCAGCAACATTCTCTTGGACAGCATCTGCTCCCTGCTCTGGCCTTAATTGCAAGTCAGTGTCTTCCTTCTCCATGCTTATGCCTCTTTGCATTGAAAAATTGTGCCGATGACGATGATTTTGGGAACCCTGTGAGAGCTGGAATATAAGACGTCTCCTGATCTGGTGAGGCATCTGAAATGCTGCTTCAAGATGCCAATGGTATGTTCTATAATGACCCTGATAGTTGCACGAGTTGCGTTGTAACTGCACTTTGCTTCTGTCCATGGCAGCTGCTAGAATGTCATTAGCCATGGCTGAGGAGTGCAGCTTTGGTCTCCAAGGGTAACTGCAGTTAGCCTTCATCTTCAACTAAGCCTGGCATTAATGAAGATCTTAAAATGAAAACATTACGACTGTTAGTTGGGAAGCGAGCACAGAACTGGATGACACAGTGGTGGTCACTGACTAGTTGCACACTGATGGAGTAGGAGCCCTTTCTGTTTGTGTAGACTATCTGATTGCATCTGGGGGTCAGAAGCTACATGAATTCCATCAGTAACCCCCTGTAGTTTGTAAAAGCCTGCAGTGTGGGCAAAATGGACAGCTCCATATGCAGCTGTTGCTATTCAGTGGGAAAGGAAATGTGAATGTTGGTCCTGCTGAACAATGCAACTGTGGCCTATTGGATATATTTGTCAAGTTGATACTGCAGATGTCCTCGTGGTAGCTTAGAAGGAGGCAGAGGCACAGATTTGAAGGAAGTGGTGACCTTGTCTGCCACTGGCAGTAACGTCCCTATCCTGGAGGTTGGCACTGCTCCATAACTGCCACCTTGCTAACCCAGAATCTGTGGAGGCAGCTTTCCTTCAGCCAACTAGTTGTGCACGGGATTGTAGATACAGTTATAGCAGAATGGCATCTGTCTCTGGTGCCCTCTAAGATCGTTGGCACTCCTTGTTTGTCCTTCTTTGTTCTCTTCTATAAAACCCTGTGAAAGGCAGCACTGAAAACAATCCCCATAGCTCGAAATGGAAAGGTAGCCAAAATAAATGAGCTATGCAGTTTTAAAGGATTTCTTCCCGACAGGCAAGAACCTTTTGTGGACTTTAATGGCTATTTTATATGGGTGAACTTATCATACTGCAGGAACAGTTAGAAAACAGGAATTTTATTTGATTCCCCCGTTTTCTGCTGACTTGTATGAAATTAGATGAAATGATGCTCTTGAGTAAAATGTGTGAAACAATGAGGGAGAAATTCGACACGCGCGGTTTCCGACATGAAATGGGCGGTGCAATCTAAAGGAGCGCCCGATGATGTCGATGTGATACCCGATCAAATTTCGGCATCGGGCCACATTTGACTGAAACAGGCGTGCTGCGGATGCAAATCAGGCGTTTGGGGATGCTGCTGGGCAGCTGGGCTCTGACTCCGGGCCGGCCCGCAAGTAGGTTCCTGGGGGTGGGAGGTGGGGGGTGAGCCTGGGCTGGCAGCAGCCAGCAGTATTTTTCGGAGCCAGGAGGAGCAGTCCACAGAAATGTAACTTTTAAAACATTTTGTGGCTGTTTCTTGAACGGCCTCTAGTGTTAACTTTATGAATCACTGCTTAGGCCACTCAAGACTTGGTGCAACGAGGCACAGCTTGCACGCATAAGCTCCACCCATTTGTACCTGAATTCTGCATCAGGGTCCTACAATTGGTGTTAAACCATGATTTGCATTTGCAAGGTGTCTAACTCCTGTTTCAGGTGCCCTAGACATCTAAAAGGCGCCCACTTCCAATATTGCGACTGGCTCACTTTCAGGACAGATCGGGTGCAGGGGGTCGCCATCCAAAATTTGCAGGGCCAACAGCCATTTTATGTCCAAAAAACAGGTGAAGGTAAGTTGAATTTCACCCCAATGTATTGTTGCAGGTAGCTAGGTCAAGAATTTAGCTCAATGTGGTGAAGCAGGCATGAAACCCTCAGATCCTATCACCAAAAATATTTTCACTGGCAGGAATTTCTAGGCTCATATGCCACACAAAAAAAAATTGTAATAGCGTGGGACCTTGCTGTGCACAAACTGCCTGCTACATTTGCCTATAATGCCAAGGGGGCATATTCTCAGGATACGAGGTCGGTCATTTAAGACTGAGATGAGGAGGAATTTCTTCACTCAGAGGGTTGTGAATCTTTGGAATTCTCTACCCCAGAGGGCTGTGGATGCTCAGTCGTCGAGTAGGTTGAAGGCTGAGATAGATAGATTTTTGGAATCTAAGGGAATCAAGGGATATGGGGATCGGGCAGGAAAGTGGAGTTGAGGTCGAAGATCAGCCACGATCTTAATGAATGACAGAGCAGGCTCAAGGGGCCGTATGGCCTACTCCTGCTCCTATTTCTTATGTTCTTATGTTTAATACAACAGTGACTCCACTTCAAAAGTAATTTATTGGTGTAAAGCACTTTGGAATGTCCTGAGGATATAAAAAGTGCAATATAAATGTTTTTTTTCTTTTAAAACTGCTGATACTATTTTCATTTCGCACATGAAGGAGATCTGTATAGTTTCCTTAAAGCTTTGTTGGTCAAGAACTTTCCTTCAAAAGTGGAATATTCAGCAACTTTGAATGCAATCTCATCTATTTATTCTACTCTTGTCCTTGCTGGTCTTCTAAGTTCCATTTTGCGTAAACTGCAACTTGACCAAAACTCTACCCTACCCTACACTAAGTCGTGTTTCTTTATCACGCCTGTCCTCGCTTACCTCCATTGACTCACCATTCCCCAATGAGTCCGCCAAAATCCTTGCACAAGTCCCTCCATGGCCTTGCCTGCCCTCCTCCAGTCCTGAATGCCAGCATGTCCTCTCTTGTTCTTACGAATCTGGCCTACTTAGCATCACCCCCGTTCTCTGCTCCGCTTTCAGTTGACTTCACACTCCACTCTAGAATGGTTTCCCTAAATGCCTCAGCGAGGCTGTCTCTCGACCCTCCTTCAAAACCCTCCTCTTTGACCATATGTTCCATGATATGAGCACAGTCACCTCGCCATACTCTTCCTCCATTACTGCTCGGTGGCAATTTCCATAACTGTCCATGAAGGATGTTTTATTAGGAGGGATAGGGAAGGAAAAAAGAAAGGAGGAGGGGTGAGGGGCATGGCATTATTGATTAAAGATAATATTACAATTGTACAGAGGGACGATATACTAGATGGTTCAAAGACTGAATCTATTTGGCTAGAGTTAAAGAACAGAAAAGGAATGGTTACATTGCTGGGTGTTTACAATAGATCCCCAAATAGTGAAAAGGAGATGGAGGAGAAAATCTGTAGGCAAATTTCAAAGAAATGTAAAAATAATAGGGGACTTCAATTACCCTAATATAGACTGGGGAAAAAACAGTGTAAAGGGCAAGGAGGGTGAAGAATTCCTAAAATATATACAGGAGAACTTTCTTAATCAGTATGTTTCTAGCTCAACGAGGAAGGAAGCAGTGCTGGATCTAGTTCTAGGGAATGAAGTAGGGCAAGTGGAGTGTGTTTCAGTGGGAGAACATCTGGGAAATAGTGATCATAATATAATTAGGTTTAAAGTAGTTATGAAAGGGACTAAGAAAAATCAAAGGTGAAAATGCCCAATTGGAAGAGAGACAATTTCAGTGATTTGAGAAGGGATCTAGCACAGGTGGACTGGAAACAAAGATTTGCCAAGAAAACAGTAAATGAATAATGGCAGGCCTTCTAGGTGGAGATAGTTTGGGTACAAACCAAGCATATTCCCATAAGGAGGAAAGATAGAGCATTCAAAGCTAGAGTTTCCTGGATAACAAAGGAAATAGAGGTCAAAATAAAACAGAAGAAGGAGGTTTATGACAAATGTTAGGTAGAGAATACAATAGAAAACCAGGCAGAATACAGAGAGGTGCAGGGGAAAATTGAAAAAGGATATAAGAAGGGCAAAGAGAGAATATGAGACAAGATGAGCGAGTAACATAAAAGGGAACGCAAAAATATTTTATAAACATATAAAAAGTAAAATGATAGTTACAGGAATGGTGGGGCCGATTCGGGACAAAGAAGGAAATCTTCTTGTGGATTCAGAGGGCATGACTGAGGTACTGAATGCGTACTTTACATCTGTCTTCATAAAAGAAGAGGAAGAAGTTAATGTCGCAGTAGAGAAGGGGGGGGGGGGAGTAGAGATAGTGGATAGGATGAAATTAGAAAGGAGGTGCTAAATAGATTGGCATCCTCAAAGTTAACAAGTCAGCCGGACCAGATGGAATGTATCCTAGGTTGCTGAGGGAAACAGCGGTGGAGATAGCAGAAGCTCTGGCCACAATCTTTCAAACCTCCTTGGACATGGGAGTGGTGCCAGAGGACTGGAGGATTGAAAATGTTACACCCCTATTCAAAAAAGGAGAGAGGAATAAACCTGGTAACTGAAGGCCAGTCAGTCTAACGCGTCAGTGGTGGGAAAACTACTAGGGACCATTGTCAAAGACAAAATTAATTCTCACTTGGAGAAACATGGGTTAATAAGGGACAGTCAGCACGTATTTGTTAAAGGCAAATAATGTCTGACTAATCCGATTGAGTTCTTTGATGAAGTATCATAGAGGGTTGATAAGGTAGTGCAGTAGATATTGTAGTTGTGGGGGGTTAAATTGGATAACCCCCAAACACGGGCGCTGAGATCGCGGTCCACAATTAACCCGCACCCGTTGGTTGCGATGCAGGCAGCACGAATGAATGATAGCTGCGTGCAGCCAGCCCTACCTGTGCTGTTGATTGGCTGCACGCATCAGCAGGGGGCCCCGCTATTGTGAGTTGCTAGTGCTACTTAAAGAAGAGGTACACTGTGGCTGCAGGAAGCAGTGGGGGTCATATGAGAAATGATTCCTGGGCTGTGATAGTTGGAAGCATGGCTGCGCCTGCGAGAGAGCGTGCACCAAGGTTCTCTGATGATGCACTAGAGGCCTTGGTGGAAGAGGTGGACAGAAGGAGTGTGGGGTTCAAAACCCCTTTAACAAAAGACATTTGAAGGAAAGGGTTAACTGTACCCCTTTCAAACAAAGACATTTGAAAACCTGCAAACACAGTAATGTGGTAAATTGTGTTCTCGCAAATCCTGTTTTTCCCTCACTGACACTGACGGCATTGGAGAAGTCTGAGTTTCGGGATCGAAGACATTCTACTGTGGATAGATATTTAGATTATTAAATAAATAAACTAGATGGATAATATTGAGCTTAAAGCATTGTCAGGTTTTCAAAACACACAGGCTTTTGGAAGCACAAGCTTTTCAACACAGCAGGGGGTAATGTAAGAAAAGACAACAAGGACATACATCAAAGGCTTTGGATCAGGAAGGCAGTGATAGGTGTGAAAACAAGCATGGGCCTCTGGTAATCTGTTCAAAAGAACTGGGATTTGTAAAACATCAAACAATGTTGCACCCAGCATATGGTCAAATGGTATAAGGAATGGATTTGACGCCACTGAAACGATCAAAATTGGAGACGCAAGGACTATTAAGAATGTTTGGGTATATAAATGTGAGGGGCATTTTACAACCCATCATTCGAGCACATGGTCTTTTGTCTTTTCTACATCAAAGGGTCTCCAGTCACATGATCAAAGCCTCCACTGTCAATCACTGAAGTATATTAATGATTGAGGCATACCAACAGGGAGCGATTGGACAAAAAGAATGACTCTCCCCAATCCTATGTCCTATTGGTAAAAAACAATATAAAAAGAAGACTTTGAGAGAAAACAGTCTCTTCTCTTCACCACCCGGTAGTCACAAGGAACGCACACTGCAGTTGAACATCACGCAAGAAGAAGAGGACCTCGAGTTCTGAAGAGCTGATCAAACTTCAGGCCTGATGAGCAAAATCCTTGGTTTAAAGGTTGTATATGTATTAATGATTTGCCTGATGTATTTATGATTTGTTAAGTCATTACATAATAACATTGAGAATTATTAAGCGTATAACGGGATTTTATAGAGGAAAGTCGTATGTATGGTTTGATTTTGCTTCATGAATGCTCATATGAATGATAACATCATTAAATAAATACTTTTACTTGAACATAAATTCCGTGAGTGAGGGTGACTTTCTTTGCTTGACTATTCGATCAGCATCCATGAATTACACAAAATAAGGAATTCCCTACAGGTGAGGCATCCTATATCCGCAGGGAGGCAAGAGGCCCTCCAGACATATGCTCAAGAGGCAGTGGGAGGAAGTAGCGGACGAGGTCAATGCCAGGAGCATAGTGACAAGAACATGGATGCAGTGTAGGAAGAAGTTTCATGATTTGATACGAGTTGTCAAGGTGAGTGAGTTCAAGTTTCAAGTGGCATATACCACCAACTGCACCACTAGCGTCATCCACTGCTCCACGCACTGCACCCCCATCACCCACATACCAACAAACTCTTTATATCAGTACGCAACCATTCAAATCAGATGCTTTGTCACACCCTCACCACTGTTGTAAGCCGCACACCCACAACTCACAGGTCTCACACACACTGGCAGCTATTTAACCATGACAGCCACACCACCCAAACATATTGCAGGACGCTCACTGACACACTTCCCTCTTTCTTGCAGGAGAAGGTGGCGCATAACAGGAGGCAGCAAGAAAGAACTGGAGGAGGACAAGCGCACCTACACGTCCTCGCCCCCATGAAGGAGACAGTGCTGGCAATCACGGGAAGGGCCATCGCTGAGGCCATGGCCGCTGGCAGTGCTGGAGGTATTGATGATGAGGGTCTCTGCACACCTAATCCTCCTTCTCGCTTCCCACTTCTCCCTCATCCCACAATCTTTTCTGACTCGTGCTGCAGATGGTGTCAGCATACACTTCTTACTTTCGCCTCACCCAGCACCACAACTCATCCTGTGTCCCTTTGTCATTTCAAATACCCAAGAACTGGAGCCGGCCCCATTAGAGAAGGCAGAGGAAGACGACAGTGATGATGAAGTCACATCATCACTCGATCTTACACTCGCAGCCACCAGTTCAGAGACTGACACTGTGCGTAATTTAGAGGCTAGGATAGAGGAGGGATCAGCATGTGGAGAGACACCGGGCACAAGTGCGCAGGAGCAAGGCTGTGGGGAAAAGATACCGCAGGTGCCAGCTCACTGGAGGGTGAGGTTCTGCTGCAGAAGAGTCAGATGATGACTTTGATGGGCCAGGCTACAGAAGAAGGCTGACGGGCGTACACAATCAAATGCTTGATGCACTGGAAAGCCTGTCAGGAAGCCAGCACACAATGTCAAGGAGCATGGAGGAGTCCAGCTCCAACTTGGCACAGGGCTTTGTGCAGAGCTTGGAGCTCATCCTTTCCCACATGGAACGGGAGGTCACCTCCATCAGCACACCTGTGGAATCCACCATGATACAGCGTCTGATGACCAATGTCACAGTTTCCATTGCAGCACAAACATCTGTCATCAAAGGTCTGACTGCTGCATTTGAAGCTCAGACTGTTGCTATCGTGGCTCTGGGTACCACTGTTGAAAGGGACTTCCAGGGTGTCGCAGCAGTCCAGCAGTCTGTTCTCCAGCAGATCACCAAGATTGCTGAGGTGCCGCCCTGGGAGAGTGGCATTGGTGCCATGGAATATGAACCTGCTGTCCTCTCTCAGGATGACAGCATTCCTGCTCCCACCCCTGCCACTCCGCCAGTGCCCTTGCTGTTGCCTGTCAGCCAGCCAGACCGAAATGGTGCAGACTGAAGCCGGGCCCTCTCGGACCACAGCAGCTCGAGGTCGTCCTCCAAGGCCACCTGCACTCTCCTCAGTTGAAGGTCAGCAGCCTCCCACCATGCATGCTCCACCCACTGGGGATGTACCTCGTAGGAGCACTAGGAAAGGTAAAGGCACACAAACGACAGGCACTAAGGGAATGCATAAGGGTGAACTGTCTCATTTTGTTTGCAGAATTTCATGTGCTAATTTATAAATGTGGATTTGAATTTGCATTTGGTGGTAGTTTTTATTTTTGCGATGAGCTGAGGGAGGAAGCAATGTGTAATCATCAGAACCCTCACTCACCTGACGAAGGAGGTAAGCTCCGAAAGCTTGTGATTTTCAAATAAAACTGTTGGACTATAAACTGGTGTTGTAAGATTCCTTACATTAATCATAAGGAGGTCAATTTGATGGTCATGTGGGAGAGGAAGGATAAGGAGTGTGGGACTGTTGGTGAATGGGGAGGTGTCGTTGAGGTTACTGGTATCGCTCATTAATAATCTAATCATGCAGAGCCCTGGCAGACAGGGCCTGTCTACCTTGTAGCCTCCCTGCCTCTTCCTCCACTTCCTGTTGCACTTCCTCCTCCTTCTTGTCCTCCTCCATGTCCTCCTCCGTTTCTTCCTCCTCTACCTCTTGCCCAGGTTCTCGTCTGATGGGCGGTGGCAAGGGCTGTTCCCTCATAATGGCGAGGTTGTGCAGCATGTAGCATACAACGACAAATCTTGATACCCGCTCAGCTGGGTACTGCAGGGCTTCTCCAGAGCGGTCCAGGCAGCGGAATCATTGCTTGAGGCCGCCTGTGGTGTACTCTATAATGTTCTGTGTGGCAGCATGGCTCTCGTTGTAGGCCTGCTGTGCACGTGTGTATGCGTTCCTGACCGGAGTCATGAGCCATGTCATGAGGGGATAACCCTTGTTGCCTAGTAGCCAACCTTTGACCTGCTGTGCTGGTTGAAATACAGGTGGAACAGAGGACTGTCGCAGGATGAAGGAATCATGACTGCTGCCAGGATAGCGGGCATTGACCTGCATGATGCGCTGCTTCTGGTCGCACACCAGCTACACACTGAGGGAGTGGAATCCCTTTCTATTCATGGATATACCCGAGTTCAGATGAGGAGCACGCAAGGCAATGTGCGTGCAGTCAATGGCATCCTGCACCATGGGGAAGCCTGCAATGCGAGCAAAACCTCGTGCTCACTCCTCCTGTTTGTCTCTGGCAAAAGGGAATGAGATGAATCCGTTTCTCATTGTGTAGAGAGCCTCCGTGACCTCCCTTATCCAGCAGTGCACTGCAATCTGCGAGATGTTGCTTATATCTCCAGCAACAGCCTGAGAGGAGCCAGAGCCATAAAAATTAAGAGCCACGGTCACCTTGACAGCCACAGGCAATGCTGTCCTTGCTCTGCTTTCAGACTGCAGTTGTGGCTGCAGCAATTGACAAATTTCAATCACAACCTCTTTTGTGACCCGAAGACGTCTCATGCACTGGTCGTTGCTGAAGTTGAGGTGAGAGAATTGGTCCCTGAAGACCCTCTGCGGATATGGCCGCCTGCTGAGTGCCCTGCTCCTCCTCCTCCCTCTTCTAGCAGCTTGTCCTACTCTGTGTGGCTTCTCTTCATTCTCCCAGTCATGTTCAATTCCCAGAGGAAGTCCTACCAGGCCACCTATGTCTGAAAGCAACTTTTTTGGGCACTATATTTTAAATGCCATTAAAAGTACTGCAAGACGAGCCAGACCACTCTCAGTAGAATATTGAAACTTTGTCCAAATATAGTAAATGTCCAATAACACATACAATTGCACCAGCAGCCAGAATAAATAATCCAGCAACTAACCTGTAAGTATTTCATGATCCCTTTAAATAGCACTGGTCGGGGGTCCATCATGACATTTAAGTCCTGTTCAGCTTTGCGAAGTTAAGACTGGGCGCTGGCTGGAGCATGGAGTTCCAAAATATCACCGGCTGCTTCAAATCAGTGTTGCACACTGATTCGCGTCATAATTTCCCACTCTTCATGCTGCCGGCTGTCGTTAGGTGTGCGCGCAAACCCCTTTATCAAGATGACGTCCTGCGTACTTTACGTTGGAAGTGTGCACGCGCATCTCGGACGCCATTTTTGGGATTTAGGTGGCCGTGTAGCGCCTACAAAACAGGCGCTACATGGTCCAATTTCACCCCTGTGGACTTTCAAAAGGCATTTGATACAATACCACAAAATAGACTTATTCAGAAAATAGAAGCACATGGAATTAAATGGATGGTGGTAACTTGGGTACGTAATTGGCCAAGGGATAGAAGGCAGAGACTAGCGGTGAATGGATGTTTTTCTGACTGGAGGGAAGCGTGCAGTGAGGTCCCTCAGGGATTGGTATTAGGATCATTGCTTTTCTTGTTATATATGAATGACCTGGACTTGGGTACAGGGAGTACAATTTCGAAGTTTGTGGATGGTCCAAAACTTAGCAACGTAGTAAATAGTGAGGAAGATAGTAGCAGACCTCAGGAGGACATAGACAGACTGAAAAAATGGCAGACACATAGCAGATGCAATTTAATGTGGATAAGTGTGAAGTGATGCACTTTGGGAGGAACAACATGGAGAGGCAGTATACTTTAAATGGTACTATTTTGAGGGGGTGCAAGAGCAGAGGGACCTGGGGGTGCATATTCACAAATCTTTGAAGGTGGAAGGGCAAGTTGATAAGGCGGTTAAGAAACCGTATGGGATACTTGGCTTTGTAAATAGGGGCACTGAACACAAAAACAAGGAAGTCATTCTAAATCTTTACAAATCACTGGTTAGGCCTCAACCGGAGTATTGTGTACAATTCTGGGCACCACACTTTAGGAAGGATGTCAAGGCCTTGGAGGGGGTACAAAGGAGGTTTACCAGGATGATACCAGGGATGAGGGACTTCAGTTATGTGGAGAAGCTGGGATTGTTTTCCTTAGAGCAGAGAAGATTAAAGGGAGACCTAATAGAGATATTCAAAATTATGAAGGATTTTGACAGAGCAAGTAGGGAGAAACTGTTTCCTCTAGCAAGTGGGTTGGTAACCAGACGTCATAGATTTAAAATAATTGGCAAAAGGACTAGAGGGGAAATGAGGAGACATTTTTTCACACAGAGGGTGTTAAGATCTGGAATGCACTACCTGAAAGGGTGGTGGAATCAGATTCCTTAGGAACTTTCAAAAGGCAATTGGACATGTACTTGAAGACGACTAATTTGTAGGGTTATGGGGAAAAGCTGGGGTGTGGGACTAAATTGGACAGCTTTTTCACAGAGCTGGCAAAGGCACGACAGGCCGAATGGCCTCCTTCTGTGCTGAACGATTCTATGATTCTATATTACATTAAGGACATTATATAAATGCAAGTTGTTTGTTTTCTGTCTGGGTGCTGTATATTGCCGAGATGAATAATGACAGTGCCTTGGAAAAAGACTCCATTTTCGATTATAAATTGCAAACAAAAGGGTATCTCTACTAATCACCACCCAAAAAAAAAAATCATGTTTGGGTTAGCGACAACGTTTGAGAACATCCCTCATTTTAATAGTAATGTTTAATTAGGGCTATCACTGGTTAGTTGAGTTGGAACCTCCAGCTTAGAGTATTCTTTACAACTTTTGAAGTGGAACAGCCTCAGCCGTTTACTTGCTCAGACTGTTTACAGCAATAAAAGCACTGTGCTTTGATTAAAAAATGTCTCAGCCTGCAGCTTTGCCATTTAATTAACAAAGGAGCTATTTATTGTTTCATACTCTTGAGAGAACCACTCAATTACTCCATAACTAAAAAAAAAGAGGATTTCTCCTGGGCGTAAGCATAAAAAAACATACCGGCATTTTCTATTTCTCTCATTTGCTTGGATGGAGGTTCATCTGTGTCCCAGGGAGTTGACTGATTGATAGGTGTTTGTCCCCACCTCACACTTTTACTCAGCATTTGTCCTTGTGTCTGACTGTCAATCTTAGAAATGCTTGAAGGCTACATTTAGGAAGACAAAAGTATATATATTTAGATATTATGGCTAGTAATATGCACCACACAAAACCATCCTTATGTCTAGGCTCTTTTTGGAAATATTTGACAACATATTAAAAATATTTACTGTGTAGTCTCTTCCATTCCACTGATAATACTGTTTGAATTAATACTTTCCATTTATGCTATTTCACATCAATAAATCGAAGGTAGAACTGAATTACGCCAGTCTTTTGGCACGGTGACCTTTTTAGAACTATTGAGGCCACTGTGTACTTTGGTTACCTGTTTACTTTAAAGTCTCTGGCTTTCTGAAGGCTGAGATACACAACTTAGATCCAACATTTGATTTTGTTTAAAATTCCAATTTTTGCCAACAAAATCCTAAACTGCAAGCCAATTCTTAGGTTTTTTGAAGTTCTGAAAAGATGAAGAAAATAAAGATGACCTGGAAATTTCCAGAATACATCTTCTACATGAATAACCAGAATGCATTCCCAAGTGTGTAATTAACACAGCGGATGGATGTTCAGGGAGTCAACAAAGTAAAATTAGTTGAACTCAGCAGAGAATCGTAGGTGAAGATAAATACTTTTCCACGTCATAATTCTTCTTTGTACCAAATAAAAATGGTAATGAGCAGAGTCAAACATTTTTGAATGCATTTTAACTGTGAAAAAATAATACTTGTACATTTTTCTGTGCAGAACACTAATAATAACTATCTCACAACATATGCTTTTTTAAAACCAGGTGGCTATGTATTTCCAAACATAGTAAGGAAATAATAACACTGCACAACATTTTAAGATAAACTTGTCTTAAATAATCTTTCTGCAATATATACTCTAGATACAAGAGATCCAGCAATAGACAGCAGGATGACAGCATCAGTGACGCACAAAGCACAGGAAGAATTCAAGCAACAACAAGTCACTTAAGAGCATTAAATACTTTATTGCAGGAACTAAACCAAAACACAGGTAAAATGCAGTTGTGGGATTTTTATTAGGAATATTTCTAGAACTACTTGTACTAGATTGTAGCCAGAGAAGTTGAAATTATTTAATGCAGCATTTTATTATCTGAGTCAATGTGGGAGCAGTTGAAGGAAACCAGATCAAAATCAAGCCAACTGTTTGGCTCCAGACAGTTAACAAAACAAAAACAAAACAAATAGGTGAAAAATGAACAAAACAAAAGCCCAGCAACTGTTAGCAATGTGCTTCGCATCTCATCACAAAATTATAAAGGGCAATCTGCGCTTCATTCACCATCCAGAACATCGGATTATTATGTAAATTTAGATGCATCGGAACTCTCAATCTCCAAAATCGGCCCAGAACCCATCCCAGCTCAAGGTTCAAGATCTGAACCAATTTGGAGGCATGTGCAAATTTGATGACCGAATCCTATGTATCTAAATATTGGTTACCACACACTCCCTTCCTTGTAGTGGTTTTCTCCTTAATGTATGCTCCATGCCAACCAGCCAAGAAATTTCATAAGGAACATATAGGGGGCGATTTTCAATTACCAGCCACCCGTCTCTTGCCCGAAAAACGAACAGTCGGCAATTGAAAATCGAAGGGTGACTCCTTGGCTGTCTCACTGATGCTCAAGGCCCACCTGATGCAACTTTCAGGCCGGTCTGTAAATGAGCAAGCAGCACGTCCTCCTGATTAGGACAGGAGGCTGCTTAATTATGCAAATAAGAGTCCGACGTAGGATCCTGTTTGCAATTTTCAGGTAGAAATGGGCGGAATGTTGAGCGGCCTAATCAACAGGTCTTAAAGGGATCACTAGTGGCTGCTCAAGAACAGGCCCAAAAAATTTATGGGGACAATTTTTGTGCACCCAGGAGGAGCAGGAGTGGGCCTTGCTTCTTTAAAAATGGAGATTTTTAGAAATCTCTGTAGATTTAAAAAAATTCTACACATGCACTGGGACATTGTGTACACTGGTTAGAAGAGTACTGTTGTATTAAAGGGGGGAAAATAGTACAGTGGTCATCTCAAAGGCATACCATTTAAAGAAAACAAATCAGTCAATAAACTACGGGAATGCGCAGCATGAAATAGATTAGCATGTGGTGCACATACAGGAAGACAATGCAATGATAAAGTTGGTGAAGGGCAGCTAATTTTTTCATCCCTGTGTGGTAAAAAGGAACCATGTTCGGCTAAGAAACATGTTGATTAAATATAAGCAAATCCTGCCAGAATATGCATCACAGTGATCTCATCTGTTTGCACAATTCAAGAGCACCGACAGGAACTGGTAATGGCTGTTTCCTTGTGAAACTACTATATCCCTGGGAAGAGTGCATTCCTGACGTTATCTGGTCTGAAACCCTCACTGAAATCGGCCTCCGGAAAGTGGCATGTCTGCAGTGATTGTGTTTGTGTAACTCTATTCAGCCATCAGAAGTGTGCAGGCCCCTCCACCAAATCAAAGGTATTGTTATGACCCCAAGTACATTGCATTATGTATGGTACAGTTTATTTTTCCCATTGTGCTCTTTGATCGATAAAGGTAATTCAGTGGCACAGCCATGCAGACCACATCTGCATACCCACAGTCAGCCACGTTGCCACATTCACAGAGCACTTCCCATTGTCCGAGGAGCACAAGCACCTCACTTTCTCAAAAGGACACTTCATCCGGCAATGTGGCACAACACAAAGTCAGCGGGTGGATCCAGTGCAGTCTATAGGGCTATAAATTCCACGGTCCCTGCTCTACCACCAGGAGCTGGAAGTTAGGCAGAGTGGGACACCCAGCGACCTGTAGATACTGACACAGAACCTGTCTCAAACTGCGGGGATAGGCTCATTCACATACTTGGGGGGGGGGGAGGAGGCGCATTGTGCCAGTGAGGCGCCTGTTCAAATGCAGTCCCGGAATGTCGAAGCAGTGCCATACCGCTCCAACCACAGCGAGATGGCCTGATAGGAACCCAATGGAATGCAAGTTTCTTTCCAAATTTTCAACTTCACAGGAAGCTATAGGGCACTTTATTGCAGGCAAATGATGCCCTCTGGGATCGAATATCTTTGGCAATCAAAGGTTTTGGGACCCTTCCTGGGGCGTCAATGGGATTCACGCCAGCATTCACTCAGTTCTGCGGAGGTCTTTTTAGGGCATAAGTGGTGGAATTCCTAGGGTAGCCTGGGCCTCCAGACACAGCACCTTGACATGAACAGGCAGGTGTATGATCTCCCCTTACCAGAACATGGCTGGACAGAAAACAAGGGGTGGGATCTTGGTGGAACAGGATTCTGCTCCATTGAACAATTCGCCCCAGTTCCGCCTGGGACCCAAAAGGAATTTCAGGTCCATTATATTTTGAGAGTAATGTGCTAAGTTGACTATTGAAAATATACTTAAAGGATAATATGCCAAGTAATCATCATTTCAATATTGATATTCTACACTATGGCTCTTCACCCATGCATCTATTTGAGGAGAAGAAATTCAAGTAAAGCTTGTTTTCTACCAAAATAAAGTGGCAGATTTTACTGGCCTTGAGCATAATATACAGGATTGCAGAGTATAGAGGAAAACTGGGCAGGAAGGATTGCCCTCCCATAATGGAGCCCTCCCAATTTCCTGTCCATTTAAGTTAATTTTTTTTGATTCGTTCATGGGATGTGGGCGTCGCTGGTGAGGCCAGCATTTATTGCCCATCCCTAATTGCCCTTGAGAATGTGGTGGTGAGCTGCCTTCTTGAACCGCTGCAGTCCGTGTGGTGAAGGTTCTCCCACAGTGCTGTTAGGAAGGGAGTTCCAGGATTTTGACCCAGCGACGATGAAGGAACGGTGATATATTTCCAAGTTGGGATGGTGTGTGACTTGGAGGGGAATGTGTAGGTGGTGTTGATCCCATGTCTCTGCTGCCCTGGTACTTCTAGGTGGTAGAGGTCGCGGGTTTTGGAGGTGCTGTCGAAGAAGCCTTGGTGAGTTGCTGCAGTGCATCCTGTGAATTGTACACACTGCAGCCACTGTGCGTCGTGGTGATGGGAGTGAATGTTTAGGGTGGTGGATGGGGTGCCAATCAAGCGGGTTGCTTTGTTCTGGATGGTGTCAAGCTTCTTGAGTGTTGTTGGAGCTGCACTCATCCAGGCAAGTGGATAGTATTCCATCACACTCCTGACTTGTGCCTTGCAGATGGTGGAAAGGCTTTGGGGAGTCAGGAGGTGAGTCACTCGCCGCAGAATACCCAGCCTCTGACCTGCTCTTGTAGCCACAGTATTTATGTGGCTGGTCCAGTTAAGTTTCTGGTCAATGGTGACCCCTAGGATGTTGATGGTGGGGGATTTGGCGATGGTAATGCTGTTGAATGTCAAGGGGAGGTGGTTAGACTCTCTCTTGTTGGAGATGGTCATTGCCTGGCACTTGTCTGGCGCGAATGTTACTTGCCACTTATCAGCCCAAGCCTGGATGTTGTCCAGGTCTTGCTGCATGCGGGCACAGACTGCTTCATTATCTGAGGGGTTGCGAATGGAACTGAACACTGTGCAATCATCAGCGAACATCCTCATTTCTGACCTCATGATGGAGGGCAGGTCATTGATGAAGCAGCTGAAGATGGTTGGGCCTAGGACACTGCCCTGAGGAACTCCTGCAGCAATGTCCTGGGGCTGAGATGATTGGCCTCCAACAACCACTACCATCTTCCTTTGTGCTAGGTATGACTCTAGCCACCGGAGAGTTTTCCCCCTGATTCCCATTGACTTCAATTTTACTGGGGCTCCTTGGTGCCACACTCGGTCAAATGCTGCCTTGATGTCAAGGGCAGTCACTCTCATCTCACCTCTGGAATTCAGCTCTTTTGTCCACATGTGCTAGATTCTGCCAACATTGAGGATGGGGATGTTCACAGATCCTCTTCCTCCCGTTAGTTGTTTAATTGTCCACCACCATTCACGACTGGATGTGGTAGGACTGCAGAGCTTTGATCTGATCCGATGGTTGTGGAATTGCTTAGCTCTGTCTATAGCATGTTGCTTCCACTGTTTAGCATGCATGTAGTGCTGAGTTGTAGCTTCACCAGGTTAGCACCTCATTTTTAGGTACGCCTGCTGCTGCTCCTGGCATGCGCTCCTACACTCCTCATTGAACCAGGGTTGATCCCCTGGCTTGTTGGTAATGGTGCAGGAGTGAGGAATATGCCGGGCCATGAGGTCACAGATTGTGCTGGAATACAATTCTGCTGCTGCTGATGACCCACAGCACCTCATGGATGCCCAGTTTTGAGCTGCTAGATCTGTTCTGAATCTATCCCATTTAGCACGGTGATAGTGCCACACAACACATTGGATGGTGTCCTCAGTGCGAAGACGGGACTTCATCTCCACGAGGACTGTGCGGTGGTCACTCCTACCTATACTACCATGGACAGATGCTTCTGCGACAGGTAGATTGGTGAGGATGAGGTCAAGTAGGTTTTTCCCTCGTGTTGGTTCGCTCACCACCTGCCGCAGGCCCAGTCTGGCAGCTATGTCCTTCAGGACTCGGCCAGCTCGGTCAGTAGCGGTGCTACGGAGCCACTCTTGGTGATGGACATTGAAGTCCCCCACCCAGAGTACATTCTGTGCCCGTGCTACCCTCAGTGCTTCCTCCAAGTGGTGCTCAACATGGAGGAGGACTGATTCATCAGCTGAGGGAGGACGGTAGGTGGTAATCAGCAGGATGTTTCCTTCCCATGTTTGACCTGATGCCATGAGATTTGATGGGGTCCACAGTCAATGTTGAGGACTCCCAGGGCCACTCCCTCCTGACTGTATATCACTGTACTGCCACCTCTGGTCGGTCTGTCCTGCCGGTGGGACAGGACATAACCAGGGATGGTGATGGAAGAGTCTGGGACGTTTGCTGAATGGTATGATTCTGTGAGTATGGCTACGTCAGGCTGTTGCTTGACTAGTCTGTGGGACAGCTCTCCCAATTTTGGCACAAGTCCCCAGATGTTCGTGAAGAGGACTTTGCAGGGTCGACTGGGCTTGGTTTGCCTTTGTCGTGTCCGGTGCCTCGTGGTCTGATGCCGGGTGGTCCGTCCAGTTTATTTTTATTATGACTTTTTTTAGCGAGATTTTACAACTGAGTGACTTGCTAGGCCATTTCAGATGGCAATTAAGAATCAACCACATTGATGGACAGAGAATCCGGGGGGGCTCCATCAGGGTTACGCAATTCTCCCCACCAGGTTTTCCTCTATGTGCTGTGCCCAGGCATCCAATACACCCAAGTGCAGGAACAGAAAAATTTGCCTCAAAATGTAAATTATTTAGATAAACTGTTGTAAGCAATGCACATGGATTAAAAGTATACTTTATCACCAAGCATTTCAATAATGAAAAGATCAACAGAGGAAACATAACAGGAAACACTCCATTCCCGGGTTATTCCAAATTGAGTGAAGTTATTGAGGCCTTGTTCAGAAGTGGAAAAATTGAGCATTGCACACTCCCAATGTGAATTATGTTCAATGAACACGGTCAAATGCTGTTTGCTTGCTATTCAATAATTACATTGTTATTTATTTTCTAAAGAAGATTATTAAATGCCTCATTTTATTCTCACTGCTTTACAAAGGTGATTGGCCACCATCTTGGAGGAGAGGAACCAAAACCTTCTGTCGTCAAAGTATTCCCTGTTGCACCAGAGGCACAGATCACATGTGAACTAAACGCGTATGGCAACTGTGCAGAAAAAAAGCCAATCTTCAGTTTCACTACGACAACATGAAGGAGATAAACTTCTATAATATATCTGACCATTGCAGAAATTAGGTCTTGTGCTTTGAAAGAAGAAGCAAATTAGTCTGGGTTATAATGTTAGCTCACATATATATATAATACATTGTATGTTCTCACTTACATGAGACAATATAAATGGCAAATGATGTTACTGGCCACACATGCTGCTCAATATATTTTAATTGTATTTTCTCCTGGATGCTCGGTAAATATGGTAGCAGCACTTAACATAGTTTATTTTAATTTATTTTAAAAATATAAATAAATACTTTCAGTGCTGTCTGTCAGCCACAGATGCCTAGGGCCAGGGGCTTACCCCAACCAATGTGCCAGATAAATTCCATTTTGCAGTAAGCACGCTTGCTCTAACCAACTCACACGGGGGAGCACCTGAAACTACATAAGCATGCAGCCAGCATCAGTGTAAAAAAAAAATGTAAATAAATAAACCAATCTCAAAATTTTCAAGTAATCCATATTTACACTGTGGTGAGTATGAAAGTCAAACTTGGATTTGTAGTCTGATTAATGGTCTTCTAAGCTTCAGCCATGTGGCTAGACCAAAAGTCACACATACTGCAAGACTTGTGAAGAAGGGGGCAGGGTAGAAGACGTGTTTCTAGGGATAGTGTGTTATCAGCGGTCGGCATGCAGCAATTCTACCATTGACGGTGCACTACAGTATGAAGGAGATGAACTGCAGGCTCCTGATGGTGTCCAGTACCCAACACGTCCTTGGTTCCAAGAGCAGCTCTCAAGAAAGGTAGGAAACAGGACCATTTCTCAGGGCACTGGCTCCTTAATGCAGTCAAAAGGGTAAATTAATGCTCAGAGGTCACAGCTTCAGCCCTGCTCTCCCTGCATCACTATAAAAGTGCCCAAATAACCTTTTTTTAAGTTATAGAATTGCTTTAAGCCATAGCCTTGTTGTCCTGAATTGTAGTTCCAATTCTGTTAAGACCACATCATTAACATTACAAGCACTGCTGTAGGTAGTGAAGTAGATTCATTATCAGAGTTTCCCATCATGGCAAAGTTACTGGGGTGAAAGGAAAACATTTTTAAATCTTCCAAAGCAGATGCATGTGTGCAAGACTCTGTGATTTGTACACCTGAAGTCGTTCCAGAATTTTTTTTAAACAACCAGTTTTGTTTGCTCCAGTAACTTCGAAGTTTTTGATTAACAGCCACAAATGCCTAGCTGCCTCGAGCATACCTCCACCAGTGCACCAGAATTAATTGGACAGCCTACACTGAGAGGAGTAGGAACACTGAGCTGATCAGCATGATGACAGCAATGATTTTGCCTCCTCTCCCTTTGGCATCAACAGCCCTCATGTTTATACTCCAAGCAGAAATGACGCTCCTGCTGCCACAGACACGGTTGCATCCCATCAACTTCAGGGGTGCTCGCTGCTTCAGACTCCCACTGCTGCTTTTATATTATAGGTTTTCCCCTGACTTTAGCAGTGCTGTTGATAGCATAATTGCAATATAAAATGGGGTATAATAAAAGTCCTATGGTTGAGGCAACAGTTAACTGGCACCAGGACAGTTTGCCAGAGTCAATGGGGGCTAAATTGGGCCACGTAGCACCCGTTCTGTATGTGCTACGCAGACACCTAAGCCCCGAAAATGGCATCCGAGATGCACTTCTGGTGTGACATGCGCAGGACTCCACCTTGGTAAAGGTAGTCTGAACGAACGCTGGCAGCATGTAGAGCCATGATATCACTGAATGGTGAAACAGGCTCGAGGGGCTAACTGGCCTACTCTTGTTCCTATAATAAAGTTTCAATACTCTACAGGGAGTGGGCTGGCTAGCTGACAGGCAACAGCAAGGGCACTGGCAGAGTGGCAGGGGTGGGACAGGAATGCTGTCATCCTGAGAGAGGACAGCAGGTTCATGTTCCATGGAGCCACTGCCACTTGCTGCCTCCTGTTATGCGCCACCTTCTCCTGCAAGAAAGCGGGATGTGTGTCGGTGAGTGTCCTGCAAGATGTTTGGGTAATGTGGCTATCCTGGTTGAATAGCTGCCAGGGTGTGAGACCTGTGAGTTGTGGGTGTGCGGCTTGCAACAGTGGTAATGTGTGAGGGTGAAAGGGGTCCATTGAAAACAGCAGGAACCATGACTTCAAATTGGTCTGAGAGCAGGTAAGTCCTTTGAAACCACTCTATGGGCTGTGCATGCAGACTACTGGATCTGCAGGACTCATGTCATGTGGAGGAAGGTGGCACTGAGTGCTAACTCTCTTACCCCAGAAATACAGACCAATGCCATAAGAAGTTCAATCACCTGACCAGCTTAGGCAAAGTAACACTGATCACTTTCTCTTTTCTTCCTTAGGCATCAGTACACACTTCACCATCTAAAATAGAGACCTTTAAAATTAACCCTTCACACTGCACTGTCGATAAGAAGGGTATCAAATTGGGATCTTACATTATGTGCGGTCATTTCCCCTATAATAGCACCGACTTGCCTGCACAACCATCAAACCTCTTCCTCCACTTTAACAGGGTAATATCATCACATCGTTCACATCAGCTGTCCGATGCCACCTGGGAGACAGTCTTCAATTGCTCGCCATTACTAATTCACTCAATCTTAATGCAGGAGAAGCTTGCACACAATGCCTGCAAGAGGCAGGGCACTAGATGGGGCATCCCCAACATCAAGGTGCTCCACATCCATTATGAAGAGCAGGCCATTGATCTGATGGGGACATATTCTGCTCTTGTTGTGGGAACCACAAGGTCAGGGACATAATGCCAGCACCATAATATACCTGTGAAGTAGCACAGCCACAACCTTCCACCCAGTTCCTGGTCTCCATAATCCTAAGGGAGTAATGCTCACCCATTCTTAGCTTATACCCTCCATTCCTGCAGATCCACCACAGCAAAAGGAGGCAGAAGATGAGGGAGAAGGATGATGATGATGAAGAGGAGGAGAAGGACGAGGAGATGACGACAGGTGAGGAGGATGATGACGATGGGAGAGGAAGTCAAGGTCAAGCCCACTCATGAGTTCTTGAGCGAGCATCCTGCCCTATGTTCCTCTGCTACAACACCTCGATCTTGCCTCCGCTTCACTCGCTTCTTTACTCTCACGCATCAGCTCAGGAACCTGAGATAATTTGTGTTAGTGAAGATCAGCACCAGGTGATTCACAGGTCATGACAGAACCGGAGGAACGGATAAGGATGTGGCATTTTCCCAGCAGAGGCTGAAGAGAAGGTTGCCCGTGGCTTTGAATTTGTGGGACTCAGAATTCATAGGTACTCTCTAAAAAGAAAGATGTTCGAGGAACATTTAACCTATGAGCAGTCTCTGAGATCAGTCTCTGAGGATGTGTGGCAACTGACAGTATGAGTCTACAGCCCTCGTTTTCAGCAACATCATAGAAGCTTTTTCTTTATTACAGACATCAACGGAGTGTGTGGCAACTTCATTGGAATTTGCAGCCGACCCTCACCTGAGAAGTGCCCAGGGATCAGTCAGTGCCTGCTCCTGGATGGACGCATTGACTGCAGCTCTGGTGGCAGTAGGGGACAGAATAGACTATATCCTGTGTACCAACTTCCAGATCTGATGAACTAGATACAGGTTGCCGTCTTTCACTGCTTTCAAGATCTGATAGCTGTCATTAGACCAGCCAGCTCATTGATCAGCAAGGGCAAAGATCCAGGGCACAGTGGAAAGGCAGCAGCTGGAGTCGACCTGCCTGAGGCTACCATCTCTCATGACAGCAGCACATGCCAGGACCCGGCCTTCACCTTCAGAGCACCACACCAGTGGTGCATAGGAGTCTACACCAGACTGTCCAGCCACAAGGTCAGCAGCCAGCGGTGACTCTACTGCCAAAAGCAAGTTGCCATGAGAGAAGAACCATCTCGGTCCAATGAACTTTTTATTGCACAGGGACAGCCAACCATCTCTATCAATATTGGTCCCCAGGTTATAACTGGGAGAATCAGTAGAATAGGAGAAAGAAAGGCATGTTTAGCAACCCAGGGAAAGCATGGTGTCAGGAAAGAATATATCAGTTCATTTAAAGGGGAATGTCCACTTATGTAATGCTCCGTTATTCATACATGAAAGGGTGCACTTATTTTGTGCTAACTTTTTCAATATGATGATTATTATTAGCATGGTCATGTAGGGGCAAAGAGGCCTGATGTTGTTGTTTTAGGATAGGTACTGGATCGAAAGATTAGTCCTATATCGGAAAATGCAGGAGAAGGAGTTAAGGTAGAGGTGACAAGGGTAGGCTGTGTTAAACAGAAGAGAAGACTTCCATGATCAGATGTATTCTGATGCTCCTTGCAGCAGTCACTGAGGAATCGTCTGAATGATGGTCATTGTGGTACTCTCCTCCATGTACTTCTGCCTTCAAAGCAGCTAGGGCCACCTCCCCAGCGAAGTTCAGAACTCCCCTGTTGGCTATTTGGTAATACACACTCTTCTAATATATATCTTCTCACTAAGATCCTTATAGGATCTGTGGTGCCTGTTGTATTCTTCAGGGAGGCATGGGTAAAATCTGGTGGTGTGTTCTCCTGAAATGCTACCTGACTTTCCTTTCCTTCATAATAATAGCACATGAAGATATGTCCATAATGAATGTCATCCCTGCTCCTGTGAAGCACTCACTGTGAGGAGGGGGGAGGAAATCAAAATCTTCTGGTGGTCTCACACTCCCGCAAGCCATCAGAAGCAAGTCGAAGTTGTGTAGACTGAACGCAAACTAAAAGCTCCAAAAAGTAATTCCGAACTGTAGTAATCATGAATCAAAGTTTCAGGAATATATTCAAGTTCAAAATCTCCTCATTTCCAATGCTCTCAGCTGATCCTGATAACAGTTGCATCTTATATTTCTCATTCTAACTTATCCCTAGTGCATTGCGAGCCTGAAACCAAGAAACTCGGGGCTGCAGTGACCCTGCCTCTCATTATCGTATCATAATTAGATGGCTGGGGACTTAGTGGGCAGATTGTGGAAAGAGTCGAAAAACAATTGGAAATTTGGAGGATGGATTTGGGATTGAAAACTGAAGGAAACAGCTTCCGCCCCAATTTTCTGCTTGACGAAAGTATTTGCCCTGATCTTACACAAAAAAAATCACTGTGTGAAATTTCAGGGCCTATTTATTTATGTGAGCTCAACACTCTCTCACGGAAATCAATCCCACTGGTGGAATATTGGGAAAGTGTAGGTTAAGACTGCTTGACATTTTAAGTGAAAATATATTGTAATAAACCATGAAAAATGAGTTTGCAGTACTGCATATACTATAGCTCATCAAAGCTATACTTTATACATTACCCAATCTTTTTACACACCTGTTACATGGACAAAGTAAAGGTACCACTAAATTAAAGAATATGAGATATAGTCCACATACTTCAGAATAAAATGCATATTACCATCACTTTTTTGCCATGATTTGTTGAATAATTTGACATCTTGCCTGAACTATGAGAGTTTTCTCATGTGAAATGCCCAAGGCTTTCCTTGGTACATCACTTATATCATATTGGTTCATTCAAGGACCATCCAGCCACAAGAAAAATCAATAAAAGTAATGCAGCTGTCTTAAATGTTATACAGGAGTCTAAAATAGGTTGGTACTTGGTTTCAGCTGTCTCATACCATCAAACATAATGTACACTCTCCAGAACAAAAAGGGCCACCTTTTGTGGAATTAAAAGGTCACAACATTGATAAGCCATAATTCAGTTCTCTTCACAAAGGAGGCTACATCCTTTACTTTATCCCTACATCAATCTCATGTTGTTTTCCTTTCCTATTAATGTACTTTCTCCATATTTCTTCTTTCAGCTGGGAGGCTAGGTAGATCACAATCCTCCTTAGTACTATTGCTCTAAATACACACAACGCAAGTATCATTACTCATGAATATATATATGCAAAATAATAATAATTGTAAAATGTATTGAAAATAATAGGGAAATTACTATTTTCTAATTTATATGTACAGCTTTTATTTAATAGCTTTCAAATATATAACATAACAATAAGAATTGGCTACTCAGTCATATTTAATCTTGCCCCGTCATTTAGGTTCTCTTCCATCATCTGTACGGGCCATATTTCATCTCACTCCTGTACGTATTTGCCCCTGCTGACTTAGGAATGTGTCCACTTCCTGTTCAAATGCTTCAACTGGTTTGGCATTTACTGCACTAGGTGACAAAAGCTGTCTGGCTGTCAAATATCATCAATGGATAATTGGCTAAGACTTCAAAATGGGATTTAGGATATACACTTACACCAATTTGTAACAGTTCATTTTGAAACTAGGATCACTCAAATCTCTATAATAAAATGTTTGGTATCTGCGATAATTGGATTGTATGGGGTTCCTCTTTAATTTCTGATTATTCCCTGCGAACCATTAGAAAAATAACACATGGTTTGAATGGATCAATGATATGTCAGAATCATATTTCACAACAAACATAGATGGCACCATTAACAGTTCCACACCAAAAACTGAAAATTAAAGCAAGATAAACAACCTCTGTTTATAAGTTGTAATTATTAACTTGGTAGCTGGGACTACTTAGCCCAAGTCTTATGTTGAAGTAAATTTGATGGAGTTGCTTGAGCATGAATACAACTTTTGATCACTTGGGGAGGAAGTTTCAGCTTGGGAATTTGTCTAATCTCCACTTTTAGATGGTTGTTTTGTTCAGTTATGCCATTTAACAAAGTTCACCCACAGAAGCAGTAAATTATTGCTAGCCTCATGGGCAACTTATGTTAATCAGCAGAGATAGCAATAATAACTACTTGCTTCTAATTTTCAACATTAGTGGTGCATCAACTTTAAGGAACTCAAGACTATCCTTAACACCACTCCCAGCAGTAAACGAAACACCAGGTTGCCTAGTTGTGAGAGTAGGGAAAAATGGAAAGGCGAATGACAAGGTTAAAATAAAAAAGCAAACTGCAACTTATAAATCAAAAAAGGGTACATTATTGTACAGTGTTTCTTCTGTGACTCACACTTAAGAGTGGTGTGAAGGGAAAGAATGCAAACATAGTCTGAGGTCACTATAGTATATAGGACATGCGAAGGTCACAAAACAGAATGAAACAATATGCTATTAAAGAGACAGGCATCTTGAAAAATGTTCCCTCCGTGAACTACGCCAGCTTTGGAGAATAAATGAAGAACTTCCTGCTTAGAGCCAGTTTCATCAATCCCTATTTTGAGGATTGGATATAAACAGAAATATTTCTCTTTGCACGCTGCGCTGCATCATAGGGACTATGTGGCACTGCCCTACTGACCCACAAAGATACAAACATAGTCATGTTTAGAAACAGCAAATTTTAAGTTCATGTGCATTTGGCCTGTTCTCACAGAAAAGAAATCCCACTTCTCATGAACTTGAGGGGTTAAGCATTTTCAAAATTCTGTAATGCAGAGCTGTCAAATTCATATCCCTACAGTGCATAACTGATTTTCTGACAGGCAGAGGAAATGATCACATTTTGCTTAAGGACCCAGCACCACATCATCTGTTCTGAACACTGTCCTTTGACATGATTGTTGTCTTCTATCTGACCTTAGATGTCTCATGTATAGCATATATTCTAGTTCTCAAAAGAAAACATCACTGGAAATACTATTTTCATCTGGCCCCATGTATTTTGTGAGCTTTTATCTCTCGGTATATATATATATATATATATATATTAGATAGATAGATCGATATTTCAAGTTATTCCCAAAGTGTAGCAGGAGAGTAAGTAATGTGTCTTTGCAGTGAAAATCTTTCCAATTCTGTAAAGCACAGATTGTCTTGATAGTTACATCACCTTTCTTGAAATGGCAGTGTAATACAAGCTCCATAGTTTTGTGAGGAGTGTCTAGTGTTATTGGCTACTCGTATTGCTACAGGGGCTGGAAGGGAGACTGAGCTCTACATTTGTATGCTGGCTGGCTTGCTAATTGTATCATATCCACAAAGCAGGATAGTCTCTGTATTACTGAGTTGCCAATTTCATATACCCAATGTGCATAATTGATTTTCTGACAGATAGAAAAAATAATCACATTTTGCTCAAGGACCCAAAAATTCTATGCCTTGAGAGTGCCTGCATGGATGCTCCAGAAAGTTTCTCTTTCAAGGCTCTTACCACACACTTACACTGGCACCGTCAGCCTTAGGCATGTCTTATATTGTAAGAGTGTAGAATGGACTTTTTGGTTTCAGGTGTATAGTGGACAGCGTGGAAATGAGAACAAACTGTGTAGGAGCACCACTTGGAAATAGTTTTGTTTACACTGCCACAGTTGAAAACAAGGCTGCATTGAAGGTTCTAGACTGTACTTTCCAGCTTGTTTAAAATGTTTCAGTGATATTGTTCTCAATAGTATAAGAGGGGCTATTAGTATTAGCAAATTATTTGTAACCATGTTGTCTAATAATAAGTAACTACATGCAATAATCTTTGAAGATCTGGGGAGGAGTAGAAATATCAAGTGAGATTCCTTGCCTCAGCCCAAACCAGCCATTGAACCTAGAACATTCCTGGTCTGTATGCCTTAGTACCACGTGACTTGGTTCATTTAGTGACTGAGCCATCACAGAAGCTCTCATTGAAAACGCTTATCTGTGCTTTAGTGTGATAGTAAGAACTGTTGTCTGTCATCTCTTTTTGGGTATTTGATCTGTTTTATGTTGAGAAGCCTTAACAGAGTTTCAATTTTAACAACTCAAAGACACAATTTGAAAACCATCATGTTCTGCAGTAGCTGCCATAACAATTATGATGAACTCGTAAGGACAATTTCAGGAAAAATTGATTAGAAATTGCAAGTTACATGATCTGCTCTCCGTCCAGGGTTAATTCCTCCACTTCTGGAGTTGTTGATGGCAGTGTTGTTAATGAAGCAAATAATCAGTGGCCACAGGAGCAACCAAGGTGTGGCACAAACTCTCCTCTGGGCAACATTTTAACATAACACTCAAACTAGCTGCAAAAAAAACCAACCAATCAGCTGTGGCCACATAAACAGCTGTGGAGAGTGGAAGAATAGAAGAGACCAAGGGAGCTACCCTCATAAGGAAAGTGCATTTCACTTACTGCGCTATATCTGTGCTGATGAATGAAATGCTGCCTCACTCAAAGTAAATATTCAGGTCAGTGGGTTATGGGACAACTAAGGCCTGCCGATTTTGTGCATGGGAGGAGGTAACACAGTAGGTCAATGCTGTGTTTGTAACTAGCATCATTAAGGAAGTACAGAAGGAATTCACTAACATCAAGAAAGTCACCAAGGTAAATGATTACAATGAAATCTTTGCTCTGTAGACCATCCTTATTTGCACAGCCAATAATGCTAGTATGCTGTCAAATGTAAGGAATCTTACAACACCAGGTTATAGTCCAACAGTTTTATTTGAAAATCACAAGCTTTCGGAGATTATCTCCTTCGTCAGGTGAGTGAGTGAATGAGAGGTTCTCAAATTGCATATCTTATATTAGGCTGGGAATCAAAGGTGTCGTTGGTGTCCAGACAGGTTAGCCACGGAAAACAGTATGTCCCAGTATACTGAATACACAAGGGTCAAATTACACAGACAAGGAGAGAAAGAGACCCGAAAGGCAGAGAGAGAGAGAGAATGTCCAGTTGTATTAAAAACAGATAACTTTTTTTTCCCCACTGGTGGAGTTACGTGTAGCGTGACATGAACCCAAGATCCCGGTTGAGGCCGTCCTCGTGGGTGCGGAACTTGGCTATCAATTTCTGCTTGACGATTTTGCGTTGTCGTGTGTCTCGAAGGCCGCCTTGGAGAATGCTTACCTGAAGATCGGTGGCTGAATGTCCATGACTGCTGAAGTGTTCCCCGACTGGGAGGGAACCCTCCTGTCTGGCGATTGTTGAGCGGTGTCCATTCATCCGTTGTCGCAGTGTCTGCATGGTCTCGCCAATGTACCATGCTCCAGGGCACCCTTTCCTGCAACGTATGAGGTAGACAACGTTGGCCGAGTCACAGGAGTATGAACCATGTACCTGGTGGGTGGTGTCCTCTCGTGTGATGGTGGTATCTGTGTCGATGATCTGGCATGTCTTGCAGAGGTTGCCGTGGCAGGGTTGTGTGGTGTCGTGGATGCTGTTCTCCTGAAAGCTGGGTAATTTGCTGCGAACGATGGTCTGTTTGAGGTTGGGTGGCTGTTTGAAGGCGAGTAGTGGAGGCGTGGGGATGGCCTTAGCGAGGTGTTCGTTGTCACCGATGACATGTTGAAGGCTGCGGAGAACATGGCGTAGTTTTTCGGCTCCGGGGAAGTACTGGATGACGAAGGGTATTCCGTTGGTTGCGTCCCGTGTTTGTCTTCTGAGGAGGTCTATGCGATTCTTCGCTGTGGCCCGTCGGAACTGTCGATCGACAAGTCGAGCGTCATATCCCGTTCTTACGAGGGCGTCTTTCAGCGTCTGTAGGTGTCCATCGCGTTCCTCCTCGTCTGAGCAGATCCTGTGTATTCGCAGGGCCTGTCCATAGGGGATGGCCTCTTTGACGTGGTTAGGGTGGAAGCTGGAAAAGTGGAGTGGTAAGAGAATGGCAGGCTTACTCATTCTCAGAAGCATGCAAGATGAGTCCTGTTGATACAATCACATCTGACTAACATGGTATGTCTTAAAGAAAAAAAAAATGATTGAATCCGTCATCTCAAAGGCACACTATATGAAGAGGTGGGTTCAGTATTTATGGATGAGTGAACCTATAAGCTATGGAACTTGCTACATGAAACAGCTGAGCACTTTAGGCATAAGTAAGCCTACAATGTAATGATAAAATTGGTGAAGGCCTGCCATTCTTTCCATTCCTGTATGAAATATGCAGAGTTTTACGTAGCAAAATGGAATTATGTGAGGAGTTGTAGGATAATTAAGCTAAGCAGCATGCATGTTATTAAATATGTGCAAAACATAACCTCTGTGTCATAATATACACTGCAATGATTTTCCCATCATTCTGCATGTTGCAGACTGATGTCACACGTAATGCAAGTACTTGGGCTGGAAGTGGGGTGTCTGTTACCATGAGAAATCCCTAGGTTTCCTCATATGTGGTAAATTGGATGTGTGGGGGTCTGAAAATGGGGTTCCTGGGTAGATTTTATGTGGATGCTAGACACAAGAGGTACAAGTACAACTGCTATTCTTCCCTTTTCCTGAACTCTGCTTCCTCCTCCAAAGCCATTGGCAGGCCTAAAGAAATGCCCAAATTGAGCTGTCTGGTTAGAGCTGAGATTGGCAGCTTTTAGTTGAAACAGTGTTATGGTTAAAGGTATTTGCAGAAGAAGTCCTGTTTTGCAAAAATTCAGCAGCAAACAGCAGAAACAAATAATGCAAAATCAAAAATGCTGGAACAGGTATGAAGGAGTTAAAGAAGGCAGCAAACTGCAACTTACAAAAAACACAATCTATCTCAGCTTTAACAATGAAAGTACATTACTGATCAGCATGGAAGCAGAGAAGGTCCCTTTATAAGTGGGTGAGCAGCACCTAAAGAGTAAGGAGCCAAGAAGGCTTTCGATAAGGTCCCACACAGGAGGTTGGTGAACAAAGTTAGAGCACATGGAATTGGGGGTAATATACTAGCATGGATTGAGAATTGGTTAACAGACAGAAAACAGAGAGTAGGAATAAACGGGTCTTTTTCAGGTTGGCAGACTGTGACTAGTGGGGTACTGCAGGGATCGGTGCTTGGGCCCCAGCTATTCACAATCTATATCAATGATTTGGATGAGGGGACTAAATATAATATTTCCAAGTTTGGTGATGACACAAAACTAGGGGGGAATGTGAGTTGTGAGGAGGATGCAAAGAAGCTTCAAGGGGATATAGACAGGCTAAGTGAGTGAGCAAGAACATGGCAGATGGAATATAATGTGATGTTATCCACTTTGGTAGGTAAAACAGAAACGCAGAGTATTTTTTTAAATGTTGATGTTCAAAAGGACTTGGGTGTCCTTGTACATCAGTCGCTGAAAGCTAACATGCAGGTGCAGCAAGCAATTAGGAAGGCAAATGGTATGTTGGCCTTTATTACAAGAGGATTTGAGTACAGGAGTAAAGATGTCTTACTGCAATTATAAAGGGCCTTGGTGAGACTGCACCTGGGGTATTGTGTACAATTTTGGTCTCCTTACCTAAGAAAGGATATACTTGCCATAGAGGGAGTGCTACAAAGGTTCACCAGACTGATTCCAGGAATGGCGGGATTGTCGTATTAGGAGAGATTGAGTAGACTAGGCCTGTATTCTCTAGAGTTTAGAAGAATGAGAGGTGACCTCATTGTAACATACAAAATTCTTACAGGGTTCGACAGGGTAGATGCAAGGAGGACGTTTCCCCTGGCTGGGGAGTCTAGAACCAGGGGTCACAGTCTCAGAATAAGGGGTAGGCCATTTAGGATGAGATGAGGAGAAATTTCTTCACTCAGAGGGAGGTGAATCTTTGGAATTCTCTACCCCAGGGGGTTGTGGAGGCTCAGTCATTGAGTACATTCAAAACAGAGATCGATAGATTTCTAGATATTAAAGGCATCAAGGGATGTGGGGATGGTGCAGGAAAATGGCGTTGAGGTAGAAGATCAGCCATGATCTTGTTGAATGGTGGACCAGGCTCGAGGGGCCGGATGGCCTACTCCTGCTCCTATTTCTTATAGGAACATAGGAACAGGAGTAGGCCATTCAGCCCCTCGTGCCTGCTCTGCCATTTGATAAGATCATGGCTGATCTGTGATCTAACTCCATATACCTGCCTTTGGCCCATATCCCTTAATACCTTTGGTTGCCAAAAAGCTATCTACCTCAGATTTAAATTTAGCAATTGAGCTAGTATCAATTGCCGTTTGCAGAAGAGAGTTCCAAACTTCTACCACCCTTTGTGTGTAGAAATGTTTTCTAATCTCGCTCCTGAAAGGTCTGGCTCTAATTTTTAGACTGTGCCCCCGACTCCTAAAATCCCCAACCAGCGGAAATAGTTTCTCTCTATCCACCCTATCTGTTCCCCTTAATATTTTATAAACTTCGATCTGATCACCCCTTAACCTTCGAAACTCTAGAGAATACAACCCCAATTTGTGTAATCTCTCCTCGTAACTTAACCCTTGAAGTCCGGGTATCATTCCAGTAAACCTACGCTGCACTCCCTCTTAAAACATAGGAAATTTGTTGAGGGACCAATTAATTCTAATTTGCATCACACTTTCAGTGGGGCTTCAAACAAACTTCAAAATTTAGTATTGCAGAATCGGAAGTGCGTCACTGCCAGTGCTTAAGCCTATGTAACTAATTCCTGGTGTGCATGTACTGCATACGTGAGTCTGCTCCCAAGAACACCATCGGGAATCAGCCACCTACACATTGACTGAACAGTATACTTTTCCGGGTTTGTCTAACATAGCTTGGCATGTTGGGAGTCCAAAAGGTCATTTGCACAATCAACAATGTCCTGCATCCTGTTGTTATCTCTGCTGCTGTGTCTCAGTGCCAATATAGGAGCATACATGCCTTAGCAGAACCTCAGTGATATTTTGGATGCATTGGTAAATTGATTAATTTCCAGTTTAAAACACCTTAGTTACCTAGATAGACTGGGGCCATATACTTTAGAAAAGCGTAGACTTAGGGGAGATTTAATGGAGGTTTATAAGGTAATTAAGGGACTAGATTGTGTTTATGTAGACCAATTATTTCAATTGGATATGTTAGGGAGGATCAACACAAGTTATGTAAGGGCAAAACTAGGTTGGAAGACGGTTCTCCTTCTCCCAGGAAATCTTGTAATCTTGGAAACTGCTACATTAAGTTGAACCTATCCACAGCTGTGCTATTGTAATTCTGAAACTGTTGCAATACTATAATTCTGAAACTGAGTTACTTTACACAGAATTGAACCCAGCTAATGCTATGCTGCTGTAATTCTGAAACCATTTAATTCTACACAGTTTGTGATAATTACATTGACTATCATAATGCCCCTATCTGACCAGAAGTACCAAGACAAAATTGTTGTTAGTAATGCACTGAATTATGCCCTCTTCGATCCTTGATGGTTTTGAGCTGAGCTAAGAGGTAAGTGGTTCTTCAACCAATGTTTTGAATGGAATCTTGTTGATGGCTACATTGTGGCTGGCTCTTTGGCCCCAATATTAGCTTGGAGGCGGGATGGCAGCTGGGGTGGGGGGGGGGGGGGGGGGGCTGTACGTGTGGGTAAACTGCCCAATAAAATCTGTCCGTTCCCCATGTGATCGCCGGTCAATTGGAGCCATTTAACGTGGCTTCCGGGTTTGCCGTCTGAACGCTGCGCAGCGGGCGGACCGCGCACCCGCATCACAGGCTGTCAGCTGGAGGAGCTCTATTTAAAGGGGAAGTCCTCCAATGGCTGCTCCTGGAGCAAACACCCACACAGCACAATGGAGCAGCCCAGGGGAAAAGCTGCTCCGAGATTTAGCGATGCCTCACTCCAGGTGCTACTGGATGGGGTGAGGAGGAGGAGGGATGTCTTCTACCCGGTGGATGGGAGGAAGTGCCCTGCCTCTGCCACCAAGAAGGCCTGGCTCAGGTGGCAGAGAAGGTCACCAGCAGCAGCAACATCTCCCGCTCCTGGATCCAGTGCAGGAAACGTTTCTATGACCCAACTAGGTCAGCCAAAGTGAGTACACTTACTGATTCTCCTACATTCCATCTTCCACATCACCGCCCCGTCCCCCAACTCATTCTGCACTGCCAAGACTACTCCATCACTTCACGCCCCACACCCACATAAGGCTCATCCTCAACTTACCTGCACTTCCTCACCTCCCCATTACTCATCCCACCACTATCACTCAACCCAATCCTCATACAATGTCATGGCCCTGTCTCATACTCACCCTCTGATGCATCTCTTTCACTGTCAGCTACACCCAAGCCACATCACCACCACTCACTCATGCGTCTGTACTTTCTCCCCTTATAGGAGGAGAGCCCAGAATGCACGGGAGAGGGTGAGGATTGGAGGGCGGCCGCAACAAATAGTCATCCTCACAGACGCCGAGCAGGAGGCGCTGGAGCTGAGCCAAACCCTCGAGTGCCTGTCCACCTGACAAACGTCTGGTGGCAGATCTTTAACATTCATCACACACAATATGAATTGATGTTAACATGCCTTGCCATCTTCAGCACCTCAGTATGCTCATCACGACATGACACATCTGTGATCATGCTTAATATTGCCTTCTGTTCTCTTACAGGGCTTTCAGCGACCGCTGTGACGGCAGAGGGCGATTCTTCAGAGGACCTGCCGGTCTCTGAGAGGGCACCGTCACATCTGAGTGAGCCATCCACCAGCGCAGATACACACACCTCGGTGGGTCCTAGTCCGCAGTTAGTTGGGGTCGCACCTGGTCAGTTACCACACACGTGAGCACGAGCAGACACTGGTGGCAGGGGTAGCAGTGGAGAGTCCGCCTCAGTGAGTACACTCCTGTCCAGGCTCTGCTCAGCTGGATACAGATGCTGAGCCCTAGGGGCCATCCTTTAAAAGGAGAATGATCGAGGGGCAGCAGCACATTTGCGAGGTGCTGGAACAGGTGTCACCCGCACTCTCCACAATGGCGCAGAGGATGGAGGAGTCCAACTCCTGCATGAGTGGAATGGTGGCACAGGTACGGGAGGGAATCTCTGAGATACTGTCACAGGGACGTCAGGGCATCTCTGACATACTGTCGCGGGTAAGTGCGTGAATGTCTGTGATGGAGGGAAGGTTCACGCACAGCTCACAAATGACTCCATTCAGGCCCTGACAACGGCCATGCGGACTCAGGGTGAACAACATTCTGCCGCCTGAAACAGGCAGGCAGATACACTACCACTGGCCTTACAAGGCTTCACACGTCCTCCAAACTGTCGTCCAGCAGAGTGGTAGGAGTGGTGTGGGCCTGGCCCAGGAGAAGGATGATGGCAAAAGGCGACATGGAAGTGGGGACTCCACTCAAAGAGCTCCCACGTCTCACCCGTCTACCAGTATCTGCAATGCTGCCTCCTCTCCAGGTGGCCGAGTCTGACCCTGCACAGGTACAGGTGGAGCAGTCTTTGGAGGGGCCCTCACGGGCATCAAAACCCAGAGGGCATAGGCCCAAAGCATCTAATCGGTCAGGGAATGAACAAGCGCAATCTGCCACTACCTCTGCTGCAGCCACAGGGGAAGCACCATGTAGAAGTAGTCGGAAGTGAAAGGCGAAGGTTTTGTGAGCACGAAGGGGATGCACAAGGGGGTTTGACGGTTGGTCATGTTTTTTATTTATATTTGCTTTTTGTTAAACTCACATTAAATATTACTATTGTCACTACTACTGCCACGTCTTGGCCATTCTTGACTGGCTTCTGTAATAAGTAGCCTTCATGTGCTTCACCATGAACGCCGACACTTGATGCCACCCATTGGGTCACTCTACAGTGGGTGTATGTGTAATTACAGGACTGTTTTGTGAGGTGGGGGGGCGCTGCTCTATCTAGGTGGTGTGAGGACTGGACTCTTTACACTGTCTGATGTTAGGAGAACTGTTCACATATCAGTGACTCCCTGGCCTCACGAGCAGCCAGGTGAGCCTCTGTTCTGCCCATGGATTGCTCCTGCTCCTGCTCCTGCTCCACCTCCTCCTCCTCCATCTCCGCCTCCTCCTCTTCAATGTGGGTGGCAGATGTGGATGGGGCCTCCTCAAGCAGCACCCCTCTCTGTTGTGCAGGGCACAACACACAACTATAATGCATCCCACTCTGTCTGGTGCGTATTGAAGCGCTCCCCCAGAACGATCAATGCACCTGAAGTGCATCTTGAGCAGCCCTATAGCATGCTCAATTGTAGACCTAGTAGCGAAGTGGCTGTTGTTATATCAACACTGTTGCTCGGTGATGAGGTTCCTCAGAAGTGTCATGAGCCACATGTGCAGGGGTATCCCTTGTCCCCAAGGAGCCAGCCCTTGCGTGCATTTGATGCGTGGAAGAGGGGCGGGATGTTGGATTCCTGGAGGATGAAGGAATCGTGGCAGCTGCCAGGGTATCTGGTGCACACGTGAAGGAATCTCTTGCAGTGGTCACAAATGAGCCGAGTGTTGATGGAGTGATAGCCCTTCCTGTTGATGAACAGTCCTGGCTCATGTGGAGGTGCTCGTATTGCTATATGGGTGCAATTGATTACACCCTGCACCCATGGGAAGCCAGCCGCAGTGTGGAATCCCACTGCCCTCTCCGTCTGGCTGAGGTCGTCCATGGGGAAGCTGACGTACTGCGAGGCCCTGCAAAACAAGCCGTCAGTGACCTGCCTTATGCACTTGTGTGCAGACGACTGAGAGACCCCGGTGATGTCCACGGTGGCACTCTGGACTGATCCGGAGGCGAAGAAGTTGAGGGCAACGGTGACTTTGACAGCGGCCAGTGAGGAGATGCTGCCCAGCCCAGTGGGAGCAGCTCGGCATGAAGGAGGCTGCAGTTGTCTGTGGCTACCTGGCGACTGACTCTGAGCCTCCGTATGCACGGCTCCTCAGAGAGGTCCAGGAAGCTGAGCCTCGGTCTGTAGACCCTGTTGCGAGGGTAGTGCCTCCTGTGACATCGCTCTCTGTTGTTGCCCTCTGTGCTCTTGTGCAGGTGCCTGTGGTGCAGCACTATGCTGTGGAGCTCCACGTGGCGGAGGTGGATGCCGTGCCTGGCGGGGCTGGTGATGTTGTTCGTCCTCGGATGTAGTGGTGAATGCAGCCATGGCGCCCCCCCCATCCTGACGGTGTGAATTTGAGGGTCTGCAAAGTAGTCAAATATGTTTGAACAGCAGAGTTTTGGGTGGAAAGTGAGAATTTTGAGTGAAAACACAAAGGTCCTGCAGCCAAAACTTTGTCTGAAGTGACAGAGTGCCTTGATGCAATAAATGACGTTTTCTCCCCACCTGTCAAATAAGCATTTGCATCTCTCACTGGCTGCTGGCTGAAACATGTCTGTTGTAACAGGGAATGTTTCCCACAGCACTGGAAACACAATGAGGATGCTTCAAAATCGCACCCCTGACAAAATGTCGAGTCAATCAAGTAGTTCAAGTACTTCAATTATCTGACAAACTATGCAAATTATCATCCCGCCGGCTTTATTTGCCGGCGGGACTTTTGCATTCGGGAGGCGCGTGCGCACCCTAACGCGTCACTGGGGAATCTGGAAGTCGGCGGGTTGGATCCGGGCTCTGAACCCACTTGGGATTTCAGCGATTTTCGGAGCCTCCCCGCCCCCAACGCACCTGCTCCTTCACCCGAAAATCGAGCCCTTTGTGTCAAGGGCCAAATTAGGTATTACAATAATACCCTAGACACAAAAAATAATATTTGTCTTTATTTATACAAAGAGCTTGGGAAAAGGGTTATACGGCAATATGTTTTCCATATGGCATCAGACTCAAAAGGGGCAGGATCCAATGTTTTCTCATTATTTTGGACAACACACCGATTGTTTGTAGGTGGAGACTGAACAAAGGAGGAAGAGTGCAAGTAGGACTGCAACTATTTGACTCACATCAAATCAATCTCAACTTTGAATGGAATTCTTTGTTATGCACCGAATTTGACTTAAAATGTGATCAGAGTCTAGTTCTTTTAATTCAAAATTGTTTTACTCAGATTATGTTAATTTAAGTTGAAATCTTGCAAAAAACACCTCCCATTGAAAATTTGTTGCTTAATTCATATCTCTGAATTGGAATCATCGCTTAGCTTGAACTCAAATTCCCACTGCAAATAGGTACTAAATGTGCCACTACATCAAATTGGTTCATGGAAGATTTTACATTTGTGATTATGCAAATGAATTTTAGCAGAAACTTGAAGCCTAACCTAACAAGTGCAATTTCAAGCATTTTTTGGGAGAAAATTTCCAGAACTGGATAATACTATTTTTAAGCACAAAATACTTCAAGATATTAGAAATAGACTGGCTAACACAGGAAAATCTCTGGACCAACTTTTGCGTGAAATTTTTTAAAAACCTGAGCATTATATATATAAATTTTAAATCAATCAATTTTTTAAATTCTCCCTTTGAATTAAACTGAATTATGCCCCTCACCTACAAAGAAATTAAGAAATTCTATGCTTACATCCCTTACCATTTAAAATGAGCATCTTCTAAGGTTCAAACACGAAGTGATTAATTGTCCAACTGTGTTGCCAAGGGAGACCCTCACCTGCTGATAGCATGGACATGATTTTTACCTGGAGCCAGGAAGAGAGCGAGGGGATAGATTTTCATGTGGGAACCTGGAAGTAATGTTGGCAAGTTGGAATGTATGATCGCGACCTAATTGAATGATTACAATTTTACTTCCGGGGTTCCTGAGCGACAGCCAGCCAGGCTGGCTGCCTGTCGGGCGGGAAAGCAGCCGGGGAGCAGATGCCAGGTAAGTCTGACATCACGGGGGGGGGGGTCGGCTGGGGCTGGACATCGCTGGGGAGCTCGAAGGGGTGGAGGTCGGTCATAGTCGGGGGGCGGGGGGTTTGGGGTCGAACATCACCGGGGAGGGTGAGGGGGGTTGGTAATTGGGGAGGAAGGATACATTGGTGCTGTGGGCATTGGAGGAAGGCTGTGGACATGGGGAGGATAAGAGACATTGTGGGAGGGGTTCTCAGCCATCGGCGGAGGCGGGGTGGGGGGGGCGGGGGAAGAGTCTCGGCCATCGCTGGTGGGGGTTCTTGGCCATCGGGGGTCCCCAGCCATCCTGGGGGGTCTCAGCAATTGCAAAAACTAGTATTTTTACCTTCCACCCAACTCCAATTCACCTGTTCTTGGGAGGTTAAAATTTCCCCCCAACATGTCCGTAATTCAGGCATGCAAGATATTCTGACAGTTAATTTAGATGATTGGAAAATAATATACGTGTGCCAAAATTTCTGACACATGCTGCCAGCAGGCAAGACACCAACCAAACCACCCCCCCTACCACCACCACCACCACCCCCAAGCACAAAGTCTGAAAATTACCCTTAAAGGTCACCATGTGTATTTATTTTTTTTGAGCCAACTGAGACCACAAGTTTACTTTACAAATCACTAAAATGGGGCACCCTAATGTTTTCCTATGAAAGCAAATGAAAATATTGTCTAGATTTATACAAAGCTCTGGTTCTACTTGTCCCTGAATTACTCTGCACAACAACCTGGAGGCCACTGACTCGATTTGCTAAAACTAAGAACAGTTGGTATAATTGCCTCATGTCTAGGAAATTTTCAACCATGAGGTATCACGGCCTCAGAAGTAATGGTGTTGAAGGGTGGACATAAGGCTTGATGTGCCAGGAACTTTTCATGAAGTTCCATCAACGATAGGTATGCTTTCGTGCAATTTCCGGATGCGTGGATCAAAAGTTGCTATGGCCACAAATGAAACTCTATTGGCAATAGACTAAAGTTTGTGATTGAACAAGCAAAGTTGTTGGTATGTCATAATTTTTGTCTATATGAGTTTATTTTCATATCGTAAAGTGAGCCAGAAGTAGACTTGAGGTCAGTTTGCACTTCAACAACAATATGCCTCAACCCCATTGTAAGAATAGTGTGATTCCACTAGTATGATTTGTAAAATTATTTTTCATATCACCCATCCTCATCATCTAAAGGAGAGATTGTTTATTTTGTCCATTTTGTGTCAAGTTGTGCATACTTTTGTATTGTAGGCCCACATTCTCTTAGATGAAGATGCCCAACGTCATTTGGCTAAAGACACAAAGGGGTAGAAATTAGTTCACACCCAAACTCAGGTGCGAGCCCAGTGGCAGCAAAGACCGCCGCACCAATACTGATGTACAGAACTGGTTCTGATGAGGATGAAAATCGGCTGGCAGGGTTGCCTGTACCGGGTCCACGATAAGTCTAGAGGGGGAGGAGATCAGGAGGGGTAGAGGCGAGCAGTGGTCAGCAATGACCCACAATGTCAATGTGGAGCCAGAAGAAGCACTCCTACTCTTTCTGGCTTCACATTTGGATTTTTACTTACCTTTTTGATAACAGCCTCCAGTGGCCTCTTTAAGGACCACTGATTTGGCCGCTTCAATGCCTGGGAAAACTGACTGCAGCATGCACTGCTCGTTTCAGGCAGGCGCCTGGGACAACTAAGGGACACCCTGGCCAATAGTGACCGACACACTTTCTGTGCACATTGCAGACACGTGTGTATGGCAATAAAAATTGGTAAGCTGTGGACCTGTTTCGCACCCGTAGAATGAGCAAAGCCAAGTCCAATTTCACCCCCATACTGCTGTCAAAATATTATTCATCCTATTAATCTGGATTAGGTTGGTACCCAGGTCCTAACAGCGGTATGTTACTGCATAGCAGCAACAAACCTTTACTGCCGTTTCTTCAAACTTTAGTATTTCTTCAACCTGTTTTCAAAGGACTTCTTTTCTATATGCAAGGTCTAGCAACTTCTCCTGAAGATCCTCAGGAAGACTTGGGAAATATTACTTGATGTATCTATGGAACAGGGTGCCTTGGGCAGTAGGACATGCCTCCACATCAAAACCATTCAATAATGAATCACTGAAGTATAGTTCCACAGTCTAAAATATTATCCGCCAGAAGAAAAATGTTATTGCTCACATGGCTAGGCAATACACTGTTAAATCATTATAAAGTGAATTGGAAGTATGATCCAAGCATCCTGTTTGTTAGATTCCTTCTCAGACAGGGTTGGAGGCTTTCTTAAGGTAGTTGCCAGAACAACCATCTTGGACTTTATCAACCTTTCAACCACTGGCCCCTTTGAATTGTCTCTAGAACTTTTGGCATAAGTTGCATAATCCTAACTGGTATCCTCATGCCTTCCCGCAGTTGCAGCAGATTTTAAGGCTTGGCATAAATCAAAAATGTTTTGACAAAATACTGATCTGAAATTATGAACTTGTTTTGCTGAAAATAATTGGAGCCGGGATGCGGTCCCACTCCAAAAAGCAACTATTTTTACGCCCACCCACCCTAACCCATCAGTTCTTGGGAGTTAAAACGAACCCCGCCCCCCCCCCCCCCGCGATGTCCCTTGTTCAGTTGCTGAATTTATCTATTGTGTGTGAAAAATAACAAATGAGGAAATAAATGTCTTCTCAACTGGGCAGCGAATTAGTTTCACAAATTACCTGGGAGATGAGCCCATAAAACAAATAGTTAGTGGACACATACAGGAATATTAATAAGGACAGTTATTTCTATTCTTGTGCTGCTAATCTGTTAATATTTTTATCGTGGAAAGCAACCAGAAGCCACTGCACTGCAAGATGATGTTACAAGGAACTCTCCTAATTTTGAACAGCTATTAAATTGATTTAATTAATAAAGAAATGATAAACTCCATATTAATTACTACAGTACATCTTTGTTAATTCAGAGATTACCAGATAAATGGCTTTCACTGAGGCATTTAGGTTAGCAAAAGATATACACAATGGTAAAGATAAAGAATATTTTACTTTGTGTTGTAGCAATAAAGCAAGAAATGCTCATTTGATATATGGTTCATTTTTAAGTACCTTATGCATCTTTTATCTTTTATTATATTAGTATTTCTTTGTGTTATTAATGTTTTGTGCTTAGTTACAATACATTCACTTTCTGAAGTAAGCTAGTTATCTTTTGTTTTGATCTAGTTTCTGCTGTAAAGGCAATAAGCAGTTTAAGATTTAGTCCACTTCTTGTATTTCATAATATGATGGTGTTATTTCTGGATCAACTTTTACCTCAAGTACTATTGAAACAATGTCCTAATTTTTTTCAAATTAACTGCTAGGCTTTCATCTCTAGTGTCAGCAAGATCATTTAGCCGGTTGTTCATGAGAGCAATTTCTGAATTAGTCACCTCTTTGTGTTGTTGGCAAATCAGTGTGCAGCATGCAGCTAGTTCAGCACACAATACCGAATGTCTGCAATATTATCCTCAACTTCCTGTACTTTCTAAAGGCAGTTGCTTTCTTTCACTATTCAGCCATCATTAGGGAAGGGCTTTTATCAGAATTTAGGTACACTTTCAAACTTCAAAGTCTTACCAGCAAATAGCTGCATATTAGAAGTTAAAATAGGTCCTGCTTCACAAAATAGACAACAGTTCCATCAGATGATAACAATACAAGCAGAAAGAAATCCCCCTAATTGAGCTTCATCCCTGCAATTATTCCCTTGTTCATTGTCTGGATACATACTGTGCTTTTAGCAGAAACACAATAATCTCCCCATTACATTTATGGAGGGTTCCAGGAGTGAACAAGTTATCCAAGAATAACACAGCTATGATGACAGACCTATACTTGCAAAGGATTTACTTTTACTGAAGGAATTAAGTGCCTTCAGGTCTGGCTGTTAGCAATGCAGCAGTCACCACCTGTTAAAGACTGCCCATACCTCAAAATTAGCACTGCCATGTTTAAACCCTCGCGATTTAGCAAACCAACTAATGCAAAACAATTTTAAAATTATGATTACAAGGCACAAAAGTATGACTAACTAATTGTTTATTAATCTGTAACCTTTGATTCTTTGGCCTTGATTTTTATGGGGGGGGGGGTGGTGGGTGAGTGGGGGGATGCCAGATTGACTACATGGCTGGCGGTCGGGAGTGAGTATCTGGCGGCATGAGGCTGGGGAACCGTGGGAATGGTCCCAGGCAGTCAGTGGATGGAGGGGATTCCCTGGCTTTGCGGTGGGAGGGGCAGGATGGGGTTTCCTCCTGGTTGAAGATGGGGGAATGCCAGAGTTTCCTCTTAATGAAAGATCTCAGGGATACTGGGGTTTCCCCAAAGATCGGCAGGAATGCCGGGGCTGTGGAGGCCCGAGAACTCCTTGAGGGGTCTGGGGAGAGCAGGCCTGCTCTTCCTGGCCCACAAGGAGTTCAAAGACAGACAAAGTTTTAAAACTTACCTGGGCCTCTTCTGGCCAGTCAGCACCTCTCGCCTTGTTGCCGCTGCCGGGCAACAGACAGCGTGGGTCTCCTCCTGCACGGACTTTAAAATCACTTTGCGGTGCTGATGACATCATCGGGTAGCGACTTTGAATCTTAAGTAGGCCCCTGCCTGTTTTTAGCGGGAGCCTGGTCCAAGGCCTGAATCGCCGCCGTAAATATTACGCAGCCAGGAACGCGGCGGCTCAGAGGTGGGGTCTCCATTTTTAGGATTTTATTCCTTCGCCCAGCCCTTTCCTGCCCGTCATGGAGAGGGGTGGTGGGGGAGGGGTTTAAAATCGAGGCCTTTGTGTGAAAGTTCAACTCAGCAATAAATTTTTTAAAAACTAGGCGTGTGTAAATATGGGGCCTAACGCCTGTTGATGCCCCAAATTGGTTTGCCCTGAATGCAGTCGGTATTACATTCAGGAAAACTAGGTCCACATGCGGCCTTAAAGGAACCACTGAAGGCCACAACCAAAAAGGTACGTTTTTTAAAAATACTTTCTCCCGCTCCTGGTCGCTGCCTCCCCTTCCCTCCGAATTGTGACCTGACCCCCCCTCTCCTGGTTGCCCCCCATTCTCTTGATTGCTGATGCCCCCCCCCAATCCTGGTCACCCTCATCTCTCTTGATCTCTTACCCCCCTCTTCCAAGACCTACCTGAGTGCCGCTGCCAGCGATTCAGTGGGTTGAAATTGAAACCATCTCCACCGATGAGCTGTACGGGCAGGCCCAGCTGGTGTCTGCAGCTCACTGGTCTGATATAAATGAAGCCCAATATCGGGTGGGCCTTAGGCACCCCCACCCCCCCCGCCCATGTGCAGATGAATACCAAACTTTCCTTGGGCATGGGGAAGATGGACACTGGAGATGTGGCTGTAGTGGCACTTGCATCCATCTTCCCCATACTAATTAGGTGCCCTCCCGCTAACCTCATAACTGACGGGATCACATCCTGAGGAATTTCAGGCCCTTGTATTGGATCACATATCAAAACCTGATATAGTTTCCCTTTCTCAATTAAATTCCTGTCATTGTTGACTTACAATATTAAGGTCACGTGCAGTAATGTAATTCTATTTGATTCTCAAAAGAAAGCTTATCTTTGGTAAAAATGGAGAAGGCTGTGAAACATGTTTATCACAAAATTATTTATTTGGTGAAAATAACAAAGAAAATTTTAATCATGGGAAATACAAATTTCAGTAATGAAAAGTGCAAGAGACCGTGGGGTTACAAATGCCTTACTCGGTACAAACCTTCCCTGGAGCGTCAAGTTAGACAGCTAAAAACCTTCAAAATGATACTTTTTAAAATTCATTCATGGGATGTGGGCATCGTTGGCAAGGCTAGCATTTATTGCCCATCCCTAATTGCCCTCGAGAAGGTGGTGGTGAGCCGCCTTCTTGAACCGCTGCAGTCCGTGTGTTGAAGGTTCTCCCACAGTGCTGTTAGGAAGGGAGTTCCAGGATTTTGACCCAGAGATGATGAAGGAACGGCGATATATTTCCAAGTCGGGATGGTGTGTGACTTGGAGGGGAACGTGCAGGTGGTGTTGTTCCCATGTGCCTGCTGCCCTTGTCCTTCTAGGTGGTAGAGGTCGCGGGTTTGGGAGGTGCTGTGGAAGAAGCCTTGGCGAGTTGCTGCAGTGCATCCTGTAGATGGTACACACTGCAGCCACGGTGCACTGGTGGTGAAGGAAGCGAATGTTTAGGGTGATGGATGGGGTGCCAATCAAGCGGGCTGCTTTGTCCTGGATGGTGTCGAGCTTCTTGAGTGTTGTTGGAGCTGCACTCATCCAGGCAAGTGGAGAGTATTCCATCACACTCCTGACTTGTGCCTTGTAGATGGTGGAAAGGCTTTGAGGAGGCAGGAGGTGAGTCACTCGCTGCAGAATACCTAGCCTCTTACCTGCTCTTATAGCCACCGTATTTATGTGGCTGGACCAGTTAAGTTTCTGGTCAATGATGACCCCCAGGATGTTGATGGTGGGGGATTCGGCATTGGTAATGCCGTTGAATGTCAAAGGGAGGTGGTTAGACTCTCTCTTGTTGGAGATGGTCATTGCCTGGCACTTGTCTGGTGCAACTGTTACTTGC